>NC_052356.1:41721071-42093574 GCF_009727055.1 Benincasa hispida | reverse complement strand
TCCAAAGGGCAAAATAGGTCATTTGGTCAAAGTCAAACTTTGACCAAAAGTCAACATTTTGACTTTTTATGATTTTTTCCGTGTAATTTTGACCTCCCAAAGCATGAATCCGCATTCATTTTCTCAAAATTCAAATCACAATTGAATATAAGGTCAGTCAAAAGTTTGACTTTTCAAAGTCAAAAGTCAACTATTTACTTTTTACATCTTTGACCATTTCCATTATTTCCAAGCTTCCGAATATGAACATATTCATATCATGCATATTTAAATCATATTTAAATATTAAAGCTATATCTCTAAACTAAAAAACCGATCACTATATCACATATACTTATCTGTTTCTCTCTTCACCTAATTCGAACAGTTCGAATTATTCTATCATACTATTCTAAATTTATTCCATATGAGCTAGTAGGGGAATCTAATGGACCTATAGATCATGGGCTCCAACGATCCGAGGATTTAGCTGGCTAAACTTTAGACGAAGCTAATCAACATTCGTTAACTAACGGTCATTCCACTATAAATCCCGTAGTGCACTCCCTCACTATAGATATATTTGTATCATTTGATATAACCATGATTAGTAAGTTAATCCTTCACAGGTTATTTGTAATCTCTGTGGGTCATAAAACGCTTTTTACTCCCGAGACTACATCTTATTCCTTAAATTCCACTGATCCTCTAATGAATAATTGGTTTAAGATCCAACCTATAAACTGAACCCCTCTCGGGCCAATTGAGAGGTGTGGCCCTGTTCAGATCTGGATTCAGTACTAAAGGAAATAACCTATCTACTATCCCTATAACGGGTAGGAGTCGAATTCCGTCTTGCACCCTATGTTCCCAACTATCCACCTAATCTTACCTCTGAAATGGAGCTTATGGGCCAACGATAATAAGATGTCCTCACCTATGCAGATCTAAGGATAATTTCGAGTGAACAGGAGTTCATAGTTAGCTCAGGCATTAAGATTAAGTTACTTAGGTCATCAATTAACGAAATAGTCAGTTTTATACATTAAACGGCATTTAGAACGTAAAAGTGACTATTTCATGGTTCAATCTCATGTAACTCTTTACATAGGATGCCCCCATTTTCATGTCTCCACGTGAAATTTTAGGATCACATTGTTGTACGTAACTACAAAATGGGCCGCATCCATAGTGTCCCAGAATAAGGCGTCCAATCTTATTCGAATACTCTAAAGTTAGTGGGAAAATCCGAACTTTTGTTGGATAATTCCACTAACAAAATAGTGGGCTAGGTGTTGACTTAGTGGAGACATTAAGCCCACTTAGATAGTGGATTCTAGGTGTTGGGATTTTGTGAAGTTTTTTCATGCAATTTTGCATGGCCCTTTTCTATAAATATGGGCTTGTGATTTTGGATTAAAATTTTTTGAAAATTTTGCAAAATTAGTTTTTAAAATTGGGCTGGAAAAAAAAACCAACCCAATTTCACTATACTATTTTCATCTTTTTTTCTCTATCTCGGGTTCTTCATCCATCGGGTCCTACAACCTAGTTCCGAGTCCAGAGGATAGTAGGTAAGTTCTAGTGGTTGTCCGGTTCGTGTTCGAGCAGAGATAGATGAGTTTCGGGAGCTTGAAAGGTATTATTTCAAAATAACCCTAATTAATTCTCTTGGGTTGCATGTTTAATTTGGGCGATTAGAGTAAAATCAATTCTTATTTCCGCTACGCATGTCGATTTTTCCATTTCATCAACAACTCTTGTTGATGGGCCTGCTTGATCAACAACTCTTGTTGATACATTTATTGTTTCTCTGGACATTTTTTCTATTACTAGCTTACTGCGAGGTTGATGGTTCTTTATATAATCTTCCTCCAAGAAGGTTGCATTTGTCGATACAAATACTTTATCTTCCTGAGGATCATAACAGAGACCACCTTTAGTTTCTTTTGGGTAGCCTACAAATAGGCATCCTTTTGAACGATGTTCCAGCTTTTTAGGATTTTGCACCAACACATGTGTTGGACAACCCCAAATTCTGAAGTGACATAAATTTCCTTTACGTCCCATCCAGAGCTTGTAAGGCATTTCAGAACGCTTTTCGAGAGAACTATGTTCAAAATATACACCACGGTCTCAACTGCGTGTCCCCAAAAAGAATTTGGTAACTGAGCGTAACTCATTATGGAATGAACCATGTCCAACAAGGTTCTATTTCTCCTCTCTGCCACACCGTTCTGCTGGGGTGTACCAGGGGCTGTGAGTTGAGACTAAATTCCATGTTCTATCAAACAGTTCTAAAATTTTGTGTCCATATACTCACCATCTCGATCCGATCGAAGTGTTTTAATCTTTTTATCTAATTGGTTTTGAACCTCTACCTTATACTCTTTGAACTTTTCAAAAGTTTCAGACTTTTGGTGCATTAGGTAAATATGCCCATATCTTGAATAATCATCTATAAAACTGATGAAATATTCAAACCTTCCTCTTGCTCTAACATTTAGAGGCCCACAAAGGTCTAAGTGAATCAGTTCTAGGGTTTCTTTGGCTCTAAGACATTTTCCAGAAAAAGATCTTTTTGTCATTTTACCCTCAAGACAAGACTCACGTGGTGGTAATGAAATGTCTTCCAACTTATTTAGATGACCGTTCTTAACCAATCTCTCAATCTTGTTAAGATTTATGTGACCCAATCTCAAGTGCCAAAGATAGGCATTTGGAGAAATCTTCCTCTTCTTATGAGTCCCAGCAGTTTTAAACATCTCTATGTTCAAAACAGCTTTGACCTCAATTGGTTTTAACATGTACAAGTTATTTTCTAATTTTGCAGAGCAAATCTGTTTATTTCCCATTTTGATGAACACTTCATCATTTTCGAAATAAACTCTATAATTTTGTTCTAGCAAACAGGAGACAGAAATTAGATTCCTTTTCATAGAAGGAATATAATATACATTTTTCAAATAATGTACTTATCTCCTATAAATAACTTCATATCTCCCACTGCTTTGGCTGAAACAATCTCCCCGGTCTCTAGGAACTTGTTTCCTGTGAGATAGTACATATATGATTAGCAACACCTGAATCAATTATCAAAATTTTATTGTTTTTCACTAAACATGCTTTGATAACAAGTAAATCATATTTATCTTGTTGTTTGAATTCAGCATCCTCATCTACATAATTCATAATTTTAGATAAGTTGAGAGATAGAGGACAATCCTCTGTTAAAACTCTTTTGGTATAATCAACCACTAGTAATTTGTTTGTTGATTTGATTTTACTGTTTTGTACATAGGAAGCGAGTATTACAGAATTCGACATGCTGATAAAATTCAAACAAATTCTAATTAGCAAATTGTAACTAAATCCAAAATTAAATTTTAGCAAAAGCAATAATGTACCCATAACCATTATTTATTTGCAACGATATTTTAGTGAGTCAGAATATGTGTTACCAAGGGGCATTCAGATACTCTTTCACTAAGATAAACAATTTTGACCAAACATTATTCCCAGAATAACTCTTATTCCTACTGTCTCCGGAATAACTCTTATTCCTATAGTCATTTAGTTATCGTTTTTGGTCAAGATCTTTACTAACAACTTAGTAATTCTTGTAAGTGTGACCCGCCATTTTCATATCCTATAGGACGGTATGAATTTGCCTCTGAAATAGAAGACAACATCCAAAACGGAACTATAAGACCCTATTCATTTTACTGAAGCCTGTGTTGTTCCGAATCCTATGTTACAACCCTCCGTGGGGACAGCCGTCGCTAAACGACTAGCAAAGGGCCGCTTAAAGCTAACCAGCAAGTGCAACATAGGAATCTCACGATTCAGACTAATAGAGAAGACTGTAGGATATATTGACACATATCCTTCACCCACTTACTATGAACTACTTCCTCCGTTTACCTTGATATTGACTCATACAAAACACTTTTCGTAGGGAGGTCACTCCCAGGGTGACACGAAGCGTCATATGAATCTCACGATGTAAACTATATGGAGACGTGACAGTTGAAATCTATTTATCATATAATAGACTTATATTTGAACAACTTCTTCTTATTCACCGAAATCTAGATTTAAGCTAAAAAATACTCTCCGTAGGGAGGTCACTCCTAGGGTGAACTCTTAGAGACGTGAGAGCTAAAAATAACGTATCGTATATGTTATTAATCTACCACTGAAGTTTTCTAATAACTCTATCATATAGAAGTTATTAAACTACTACTGAAGTGTTCTATTTTGGGTAGATTTATACTTAGGTTCTTTTCAGCTAATAAAACAACCCTAAGTCTATGTGGTTTATCCAAGTATAACTCTTATAATTGGATTTTAACCTATGATGTCTAGGTAATAAACCATTTTATTACCTTACATCACTCACGTATGCTCATAAAACCGATTACCAATGCTCAATAATTCGACCATAATCCCCAGGTAGGAGTTCTGTAACCCGTCAACTTAAGTACCCCAGCTTTAGACAGGATTATATACCGGTTGAGTTTGTAACCTAGGTTTTACAAGTTTTAACAATTAAAACAGGTGGTCAACCTACGTGAGCATGCAACTGTTGTTTATGGATTTTAAATGTCTAACCCAATTTTATAATAACTTATAAAACTTTAGACATGCTATTCATCTATAACATACATGAGGCATTCAAATTTAATATAACATTTATATTAAATACAAGAAACCCTAACATGCACACTATATATTATAACAATTATAACATACTTTCAATGCATGTAACATGCATCCAATGGTGGGATTTTAAATCTAAATGACATACTATATGCACATACAAGATTTATTTAATTATAACATACATACTGATATGATTTTAGTTTTGGAACGGTTCGGAAGCTGTTTTGTAATAGTATTATATATATATATATATATTAAAAAAAAACAAAGGTATTCGTAAAAGAAGGGAATTCGTTCACAAATAATGACAATAATAACAGTAGACGAAAATATATTTATTTTGACGGATATAAAGCTTGCTTTTTTCTTTATTTAATACGACCGTTGTTTTCTTTTTTGAGACAACTTCAATATGAACACATTGGCTTCATTTCCATTTGAAGTTCGGTTTTACAACAAAAAGCAAATTTCTAAAATAATATATAAAAAAGTTATTATTTATTATTTAAGAACTATAAAAGGAGACCAAGGGAGACCCTGATTTTAAGTATTATTCTTTTAATAAATATCAAGAAAAAAAATCAAAATTTACTTATAAATTTGTCAAGTGGTGTATCAACTTTTACCACAAGTATTGACGCCGTACGTGAGTTCTAGAAAAATTTATTTCGTGGAGTTGAATTTGGTTTTTATATTAATTTCAGCATAGCGAATACAATCTTTAATACATAATTTTTTGACGTTTTCAAAATAAATTATAATCCTTAAACTGGTTGATCTTTTTGAATGATCAATCTTTAAACTTGTTGATTTTCTTGGATGATCAACCCTTGAGTTTGATGATCGACCTTTTGGGCTTGATGATCTTCTTAGAGGATCAATGTTCCCACGAGGCCTCCGGAGGAACGTATTTTGTATATTTAAACTTGTGTTGATGGAAGCGGAGCGATAGATGTTCTTGAAGTTAGAGTCTTGAAAGAATGTTTGTATCTCCAAAGGTCTTCAATTTTCTAATATTTGTATCTCCAAAAGACTTCAATCTTCAAGTGTGATCAACTTCAGGAGTCAAAAGTTTTTTGATTGTAGAGATTTGGCTCTTTGGGATCTAAAATTTTTTATCTCCGCAAATGAAGAGAACTCCTCTATTTATAGAGTCCTCAGGTGAGCTTTATGAACTTGGATTTACTTGGTTCATGGACCTGACCTCTAGGTCTAATTAATTAGATTTGGACTTTATTTGACATTTTAGTCAAATTATGCCTATTTTTTTTTTTTTTTTTTGGCTCAATTGAACTTTAGCCAAAATAATAATGTCAAATTGTACCAAATTAATTTTATTCAATCTAAGTGTCTTGATTCACATGTGACATTATTGTAATTCGCTAATTTATGTCTTCAATTTCAATTTAGGATACATGTCAACTTTTAATTAATCTCAAATGCAATTATTTGTAATTTCATCATTCATTTGGTAAATGACTATCATAGGTATATGAAAGCCAATTCTTCGAGTACATACCACTCGAAATATAGGTATTGCAATATTGACTTTGAACTTAAAAATTTGTAGCAATTTTTATAACAAGTTTTTGGTGTGAACATTAGTTAAGGGTTATTGCTTCTAGTGAATTATAATATATACTTATTTTCTTAATAAGGTAACTACCATTTTCTTAGAATAATGAATTTTACCATTGTCCTGTTAACACGATAATGGGCATTCTAATCGGGAATTAGCCTTTTGTCAATAATAATAACCATATTAAAAGAACAATTAAAAAAATACTTTTTTTCCTCTCAACCTTTAGAAGTGACCATTTAATAATTAAACTTGAGTTGGTTACGATTTAATTTCCATGCTTTCAAATTTATAACAATTTAATTCATAAATTTGAATAAGTAATAAATTTAGTTTCTACACTTTGAAACTTGTAACAATTTAGTTCTTATTATGAAAAATCATCTTCAAAATCAAGTATCAACTTTATTATTTAACGACTTAATCTTTGGATTTTATTAAAAAAATATATAAATTCCCGATAATTTTTTTTATCTACATATGTGTAACATTTTTTTATTTAAATTTTAATAATCTTTTCCATTATATTATAAGAACTAAATCGTTATAAATTGTAAAGTACATAGGCTAAATCATATTTATTAAAGTTCAAGAATTAAATTCGTACAACTTTGAAAGGACGCGGACTAAATTGTTACCAACTAAAAATTTAAAACTAAATTGTTACTTTGAAAGATTAGAGACCAAAAGTAAATTCTAACACAAAATAAAAATTAGGGTTGGAAAATTCCCTGCGAGATCGGGTCCTACCCCAATCGAACCGAATTGAATTCCCAATTTATCTAGGGATGGGGGGTCAAACTGAGGACCTTTTCTGGGGACGCAGGGGAGGGCGGATGAGGGTGGAATGGGGTAAATTCCCTCATCAGAGACCGAGACCAAGACGAGGAACTCCCCTCCTGCCCTGTTGTCAACCTTAACAAAAATATCTTTCAAAGTTCTTGCTTTCTTAAATCAATATATCAATAGTCGTCATTAATTATTTAGTAAAAACTTCTAAACAAACATACATCATATTCATTTAACTTATAGGATGGGAATAGTTTTGATACATATACCTAATCGAATCGAACCGAATCACAATATTTTATTTGGTCCAGTTTTCAATTATATATACGCACGTTTACATTTTAATTTGGTTTAGTTCGATTCAATTTTATATATAATATAGGTTCAATTCAGTTTGTAGTTTTATATATAATATGAATTGTTTGGTTTGGTTTTAGTTGGTTTTATGTCCACCTCTAATTTGAGGCGCAAGTTAGAATAATCGGATTTCCTAAGGTTTAGAGTTTGCACGTCTCCAATCTAACTAACAAATATATGACATCATTCAAATCATCATATTATGAGTTTTTTTAAAAGCCGTATTTTATAAACTTACACTTTAAACACAATTTTTATAAACCTAAATTTCTCCGAACTTTCGATTAAACTCAAAACTCACTCAATCTAAGATTAAGATATCAAACTCGCACCTCAAATAACTCTATGCACAAATATTGAATGATACATATAAGTGAAATAAAAAACAACGTCAAGAGGTATGAATGTTATAAAATAAAATAAGATTTAAAGGCAATTACAGAAAAAGGAAGAAATGAAAAAGGAAGGACATGGTCCAACTTTATGAAGAGGAAGATGGCGTGGAAGTAAGGGTAGGAGAAGGCCACATGGTTTCATGATGTTGCCTAACATGCCCTTTTCTTTCTTTTCATTTTAATTATTATTAGGGACAAATATTTTTTGTTAATCTCTCCTAACTTTTAAAATGTTATACACCTATGATTTATTTTGATTTACTGGAGAAAAAAAAATTAGAAAAATCATTCTTATTTAAAAGTTCTTTTAAAAACGGTTTAAATACACATTGGAAGTATTTCAAAAGTTATTTTGAATGACTGTCAAATAATTCCAAATTTTTCCCCAAAATTACTTATTTTCAAAATCAAACGGTTGAAAAGTTAATCCAATTATATACTTAGTATATAAGTATTGGATTTAATTTCAATTTAGTCACAAAGATTTTAAAAAAATGTTACAATTTTACAAGATTCGAGTTACATTTCAATTTGGTCTTTAGGTTTCATGATTTACACTTTTAACATTGTTTTTTTTTCCATTAAATACTCACCTTTAATTATTGATGTTAATGTTGATTAACTAATTTAAACTAATTATGAAGTGAAATTTAAAATTTTTATAATAATGAAAAATAGTATAACTTAATTAATCATAATTTTTTTTCAATTAATTAATATACGCTAATATTAAAGACGAAAAGTAAGTATTGAGTAAAAAATTGAGGATAAAAATTGAAATAAACTTAAGAAACTTAGAAACTAAATTAAAAATCAAACTCAGATGTTTAACATTTTGAACTGTGTGAATTTTTTAGACTCAAAACCTATTTTTTTTCCTCTTATTATTAATTTGTTTATTTATAGGCATACTATTCATTCATGCATGCCAGGTTTTAAAGTATCCTATGCTCACCTTCAAACATCACCTTTTCAATGATCATCATTATTATTTCCTTTTTCCTTTTTCCTTTTTCCCTTTTCCCTTTTGGCCATATATACTAATATTTTTTCAGTCCCAATTCCTCCTTTTTTTTTTTTCTTTTTTTTTAATTTTTTCTTTTTTTTGGCTCTATTATTATTTCCCTTTCCCTCTACCTTACAAATTCACTTTGCAATCTGCCCCCTCTAGACATGTTTTTCTTTTGGTACATCTTCTTCTTAGAACTATTATAATACTATTGCCATGGAGTTGAAATTATTGTACATTTGAAACCTACTTTTCCATCAAATTAAAGATTACACTACTTTTAGATGAGGCTCTAGTTCACCTAAACCAAAAGGAAAAAAAATGCTAGTCTTACGATAGACCCATTAGGTTGAAGAAAATATTGATCGTCCTTCAAATTTCTCTTTAAGATCTGTATTATTACTTTTCTCAACGAGTGAATTACAAACTTAGTCTTGTATGTTGGAACTAACCCGCTTGCAGTTGCAGGAAAACTTTATTGTTTCACACACGGATGTGTTATGAGTGTGAGTTGGATTGAGTTGAAACACTTTTTAGACCTAACCCAATTGTTCAGGTTGTAAGTTTTTTTAGTCTAAATAACTCTTATTAAATTATGAACTCAACCAAATCCAACCATGATAATCAAATATTTGAGGTTTTATTGTTTCACATTAAAAGACTTGGACGATTATCCATACCTTACGTAGCTTATGAGCTTACGTCCATCTCTAGTCGGATGTAGTTTCATTTCTCTTTTTCTTCAGTAGTTGTTACCTAAATTCGCACGTGTATCCATAACCCTCAAATTGACTTGACCAGAAATTCATTATCACGAACAAAAACAACCCAACACACACACACCAATGAGGATCACTTCCTGTATATTCATACAATACTCAAGTAGGGAAGTCGAGATTCAAATAATTGGACATTTTAAATTTTACGTTTAAAAGATTACTTAAAATTAAGATTTCTAAATATCATTTTAATTTTTTTTCTTTTATATAATAGATTTTGTGAATTATTAACTTTTTTTTAAAAAAATGAAATTAAGAATATATTAAATATAAAATTGAAATATCATATTAGACACAAAATTAAAAGAGAAAGTAGATATGAGATACAAAATGGATCTCTCTATTTTCTTAAAATTTTAATTTAAATACCAACATAAATGTAGTTTAGCTACAAAGATAAAAAAAAAAATCATATGTAAAAATAATAAACAAAGGGAGATTTTCAAAAATAAAAAAATAAGAAAAATTATTAACACAAAAAATCAAAATTTTAATCTTCTTTGACAAAGACGGATAGAAACTATTAGTGTCCATCAACGATAAAAACGGATAAAAATCTATCACTAATAAATACAGATAAAAATCCATAAATATTTATCTATATATATATTTTTGTTATTTTTATAAATGGTTTCGCATTTTTTCGAAGTGAAAATTTATCATAAATAAACGTGAATTTGAAACTGAGGGGAAAGTCAAGGGGGACCATAAGATGTCTTCTTTTCTTTGCATTGCACCACGTGGCAATTCCAACGCCACTCCCAAATCTCAAGACTTTTCCATATATCCATTTTTGTATCTTATCTTTTAAAACACATCCCTCTAACCAACCATAGTTTTCGAGTTAAATACGTTGAAATGTTCATATATTCATTCATTTATTTATTTTTGAATTTTTTATGTTCATTCTTAATTTCTAAATAGTTATCATTTTAAGATTAGTATTTCCAACCCTAGTTTCTAGACCTTATAAATGTAAATATTGTTTATCAAATTGTTTGTTTGTTTTTTTTTAGAGAAAGATAACTAATTAAGATTATGGTTATCTAGAATTAAAGATCTTCGACATCTTTAAATAATAATATTTGTTTTGTAATAATATTTTTTCAAATAATTGCGAATACTTGGATAACTGTATTTGTATAGCAATATTTTTATTCAAGAATATCTTAATTTTACATAATGTTCAAAGAATTATACTATGGTGGTTCATTAATTTAATATAATCTTAATTTATATAACCTATTTATTTTTATTAATTTGAATTAGATTTGAAATTAATATATTCTTTATTATTTTTTAATGTTAATTTCCTCAAAAAATAATATATGTTAATTTGAGATTTTTTTTTATAAAATAAATATCAATTTAAATTTGAATTTAAATATTTTTCTATATATATATATATATATAAAAGAGGGAAAGAAAAAACAAATAGAGAGAGAGGGGGGAAGTTTTAAGTTTTTGTTTGGTTGTTTTTTTGCCTGTCAAAATTAAAGGAGATGGGAAAAAGTATAGGCTCATTATTTTTGTTGACTTTGGCTTTGGAACCTTACCAAGAAATTAAAATATAATAAGAAAAAAAATAAGTAAATTGGCTTGATGATGAAGAAAATAGAACTCTCAAAGTCTTTAGTTTCTCATTTCCTTGACCAAGCTAAATCTCTCTACCTACCTTCATTCCCTTTCTCATCTCTTCTAGTCTTGGTTTGCTCAATGTTTTAGACTTTTTCTTCTTTATGATATATTCTTTGCTTACACATCTATTTATACCATGAGAAAGAAACACGTACGGGTGTTCAAAAAATCAGGTGATCCAAAAAAACCGATCAACCAAATTCAATACGTGCGGTTGAGTATTAACTCTTTAGGTTGGGTTAGATTCAAATAAACGAAAATTTTATAGATTGAATTAGTTCATAAGTCACCTATAATAACTCAAACCAACCCAAACTTATTATTAACTTTAAAATATATATTTTTTTCTTTATAATATAATTAAATATACATATATTTATTTTAATTTTATTTAATTTCATTAGTTTTTTTAGATAATTTATTATCCAATAATTCTTAAAAATAGTTTTTTTTAGTATTTTGGAAAGAGATTTTACATCATATAAATTGAAATTAAGCCGTTAATCTTAATTCAATATATGAAAATAGTTAAATCAAATTTTTAAATAAACAACCTGAGTCACCCGAACCAATCTGAACTAACCCAACCCAAAATGTTTTATGATTGGGTTGGGTTCATTTTTTTTTTTTTTTTAATAAAGTCATTTGGGTTAAAGAAATTTACCATTCTAATAATTGGATTGAATCTAAAAAAATATTCAATCCAACCCATGAACATCCTTAGAGACTTGTGTGTTTTATCCTATTACCATTTAATTTGAAAATTTTGTGTTTTAGTAATCTTTATTACTATAATCAAGCACAAATATATTGATATTGTTTTGGTCCTATTAAGTTAATACCTTAATGATATTGAACACAACTCAATTAATTTATGTATATATCATCAACTAAGATATTAGAAGTTTGAATTTTTCTATACCCACATGTTCTCAATTAAAAAACAAAATGTTAATACCCTATTACATATTTTGGATTAACCAGTTAAAATTTGTTAGAAGTATTTTAGACGCTAATGTCAATGAAAATAATGATATCTTATTTTTATGATAATGTTGATAGAAATATCAATGAAATGTCATTATTGTATAGTAATTTGAAAAATAATATAAATAATAAATATTTAAACTAACAAATAAATAAGTTAAAATTTCTTGCTAGTTATTTTATTTTTATTTTTTTGTATTTTTGTAATTTTGTTATACTGTGTTTTGAACAATGAACAATATCGATTGATCACTCGTATTAATGTTTAACTAATTAATACTAAAAAAATTAGTGAGGGATGTACTTTTTGCTATTGTACTGTACTTGGACAACTATTCTACCTAATTTTAACTAAAAAAATGAATTACACAACATGTAAAGACTTTCATTTAGGTCACTTCTTTTAAATAATTTGAACAAAGAAAATTTCTTTAATCAATTTTATTAATTAACAATGACATAATGATTTAGTCATTTAATTTGATGCATTTTCACGTGCAAACATCGAATTAATTTATCATTTTGTTATAAACCAATGCTTCAAAACAGCTCTAAGTTTTAAAAATAACCCATTTGAACTATTAAAAAAACAAGTATAGAAAAGATTAGATTAAATTGAGAATTTGGTTCCGATAATTTAGAGAAATTAGAATTTAAACACTATGATAGAGATTATTTATGAAGGATTTATCAAATCATATTGAAATTATTTGTAGGATTTTATCGAGTCATAAGGACTAAATTCTAACTTTTTAAATTATGGATACAAAATATCGATCTTGTTTAGATTATAAGGACTAAATTTATAATTTTTTTTTAAAAAAAACCAGATTTAGGTTAATATGAAAAATGGGGAGTCTAATTATACCTTTAGTAGGCGCCAAAATCTTATGGACAAAACTACCCATATAATAATAATAATAATAATTATTATTATTATTATATAATATAATAATAATACTATTAATTAAGATGTTTTTGGGTTAGGCAAAGTCGAATGAGTCAATGCCCCTTACATCAATCCCTTCAGCTGGTGAACAACTTCAACAATTATTGGCTGTAAATCTTGACCTTCCATCAACCTCACCAACAAAAATTTGCAAGATCAACGGTTGAGATTGACTCTTTGCTTAAATACTATGTAGTTTCATTTGGCCCCAAATTATAATTTATACTTTATAATGTTGCCCAGATTATCAGTTGATGTGATAATTAGCTAGTAAAGTTTAGGTTGTTTATGATAATATTTGCATTCTTTAAAAATAATTGTAATATTATTATTGACTTTTCCTAAAGCTTCAAAATTACTTTTAAATTTCATTTAAAATTTTGGTGAAATTTGAGATTGAAAATGATTGTGGTTCACAATTTTTAATCTTAATTTTCCATCCACTCTTATACGAAGATCAAAATTAATGTCATGACTTTTATTTTATGAGTATTTTTATTAATTTAGCCCAAATTTTAATATAAAAAATTAAAATTAATATTTAAACACAAATGATACAATATAATTAAACTATTGATTACATGTAATAAATGCTAGAAAAGTTAACTTTCTTTTTTTCCTTCTTACAAAGAAGGGAATTCGAACCGCAAGATTGATAATGAAGTATATGTAGTATATGTACTCACCATGAAATTGATAGTAAAATACACGTTCTCATGTTGGCTAGAAAATATTACCTTTCTTTTACGAGTTAGTTAAATCTTTTTAATTTATTGTAATATTTAAAGGATTAAATTATAAATTTAGTTCATACAATTTGAAAAAAAAAAAAAAAAAAAGTTAAAACTATAATTTCATCTTTATAGTTCATATGGTTTTTTAAATGCAAAATTGGGGAATGGACAAAGGGGAGAAGAAATGAGAGAAATTTAGTAGCGGAAATCGTATTATTTTAATCCAACTTCTTATGATTAGAAAATTTAATTTATATTAATTAATTACTCCAAATCATAATTCGTCGTCTTCCTAATTTACCCTTTTCAACCAATATTATAATAATTAGATATCATTACCATGATTTTTTCAAAATACCTTCTTTTTTCTCAACCGACCCCCGCGTTTTCTTTTCTCCCCTGCATTTCTCTCCTCGCCGATAACTACCTGCCTTGCCGCCGGCGACTGACTTCTTCACGGTGACGACCACAGGGGACTCGAGGTTTTACTGAAGATCGAGGACAAGGAACTTTTTCTTGCGATTCTTGTTGGAGCATGGGAAATTGTAACGCGTGTGTGAGACCGGAGACTACAGAGGACGAGAAGTCGGTGAATCGGAAGAAGAATGAAAAAGAGCGGAAATCGAATCCGTATACTCGAGATACTGCTGCTAGGTCGCCGGCTCCACTTAGGGTTTTGAAAGATGTGATGCCGCTTAGTCACCGGACGAGAATCAGCGACAAGTATATACTGGGGCTTGAACTAGGCCGTGGAGAGTTCGGGATCACGTATCTGTGTACTGATAGAGAGACGAAGGAGGCTTTGGCTTGTAAATCGATATCGAAGAGGAAGCTGAGGACTGCAGTGGATATAGAAGACGTGAGGCGAGAGGTTGCTATAATGTCGAATTTGCCTGAACATCCGAATATAGTGAAGCTTAAAGCGACCTACGAGGACAACGAGAATGTTCATCTTGTTATGGAGCTTTGCGAGGGAGGTGAGCTTTTCGATCGGATTGTAGCCAGAGGACACTACACCGAACGTGCTGCAGCGAACGTGGCGAGAACAATTGCTGAAGTGGTGAGGATGTGTCACGCTAACGGAGTTATGCACAGAGATTTGAAGCCTGAGAATTTCTTGTTTGCGAACAAGAAGGAGCATTCGCCTCTCAAAGCAATTGATTTTGGTCTTTCAGTGTTTTTCAAGCCTGGTAAGTTCGTTGGACTTCGATTCCTCTTCGTTGAGTACAGCAGAGCTTAATTCGGTTGTCTTTTAAGTTCCTTTGTTTCCATTTTTCGTTGGTTGGAAGCTATGGCATTTTTTATCGATTGTGTGTTGAATCTTAAGTGCTTCTATCTAACGAGATTTTAGGGGAAAAGTTTTCGGAGATAGTGGGGAGTCCATACTACATGGCGCCAGAAGTATTGAAAAGAAACTATGGACCAGAGGTTGATATTTGGAGTGCGGGTGTGATATTATATATTTTATTGTGCGGGGTTCCGCCATTCTGGGCTGGTAATATGGTTTTCTTTGCCATTTTTAGACCTCTCCAAATCTAAGTTAATCTGATTTCAAGATCAGTTAAATGGTTAAGTCTTTTGATTGTTTCTATTTTGGGAATCTGTTATTAGAGACTGAACAAGGAGTAGCTCTGGCAATTTTAAGGGGCGTACTTGATTTTAAGAGGGAACCATGGCCACAGATTTCAGAGAGTGCTAAAAGCCTTGTCCGGCAGATGTTGGAGCCAGAGCCTAAGAAGCGCTTAACTGCTCAGCAGGTGCTTGGTAAGTAGCTCGGCTTGTTCTTTTCCCACATTCATCCAAAGAAAAATACTTTGGTGCATCTTAGGTTGCACCTAACTTTGTGCAACCTAGCAAATTATCCAATTGTCCAATTACTGTCTGTTTCATGCAAACTCTTTTTTCTTCTTTTTAAAAATAATTTTGAATTTCTTTTACTGTGTGATTGGGGTGGGTTGCACAAAGATGGGGGCAGCTGAGGATGCACCCAAAGATTGCTCTTTGGCTAGTTGCTTTTGAGTTTTGGGTGCAAAGTTGCAACTATCTATCTTTTTCACTTGAATCAGGGTTTGGTGTATTTTTTTCATCCTGGACGTTTGAAATTTATGGCTGGGTTGGATGGACTTTCCAAAATGCTTAAAAATATGTTTTTGCACTTAAAAATACTTTTTTGAGAATTTCAAACAGGCCATTTGTTAGTTGCCCGGAACTGAGAATTGTGTGGTATCTCTTTCATTTAGTTTAGTTCTTATGAGATATGAGTTATGCCTCAGTGTAGCTGAAATCTGCTATATCTCTGAATCAAATAGTAATATCTGTTTTCCACCTTTTTTCCCACGAAACAATGATTTCAAGTGGACTGCGGCATTTTTCATAGCAGTCTTAAAATTATCACACTGGTCATTTTTTAAGCATAGCATACTGAATTGCATTGCCTTCAAATTATCGGCTTAAATACGAGAACCCCATGAGTAGGTTCATGGTTACTTGAATCCGATAGTTACTTTTTCTTTTGGCTTTTTATTATTGGTTTCATTTTCAATTTCAACTTAAATTTCACTATTTCAGTATCATTATTGACATACTGATCAGTTCAACTTAGTGCTTAAAGTGACGAAGTTTTGCAATTTTACTATTCCGGCATATTTAATTGGAAAAAGCATTGTGGAGATATTGGTACATCGAGTGACATGGAACAACATTTAGACAGCATGGCAAATTATATCTCTTAATTACCATGAAATCTAATTGATTCGTTTTATCAACTGTTCTCTAACATTTGTGATGTAAATATGAAATTGAGTTAGAAATTCTCCTTTACTCAATTGACAAAATTAACACATTGCTAAGTACAGATTGTTCAATGATATAGCGACCAAAAAAGTAGTTTACTGCTGCTTCTCATTACTGTCTTGGGTTAATTCTTGAAGCCTGAAATGGCCATTGTTTCAGTTAGTTGTTGGTGGGTGCTGTTAAGGGCTGATTGGTTCAACTTTGAGTACTGTTTGATTCATTGGCATACACATAAAGTTGGTTTAAAGTCTGTGTGCCCCCAATGAAATTTAAGGGTAGAAACTTGAAGCAATGCTGATTTATTGGTGGAGCTCAGAATCACTCTGGCACCTGTCTAATCCGCATTTTCTTTGAACATGATACATTTGGCTTCCTTTGCTGTCATGTCAGACATCTCTATTATTTGGAGACTAGAGAATCTGTTTCTTTGTTTTTTTCCTGGAGATGAAATTTGCTTCACGGTTGTGATTTGTGTACTCCAATCTTGCATTATCATCGTGTTCAGTATCCGTTTCTCTTTCTAAAATGATGGTACCTCTACCTATATCTAACCTTTTTCCTTGAGTTGGAAGTTTGCTTCATGACGAATTATATCCAAGCATAACAAACACGGCATTTAGCAAAATAATGCGACTTAGCAGTTTTTTTTTTTTTCCCCCCGCGNGGGGGGCTACAAAGAATACATGTTGAACCTGCCTTTTCTTTGTCCTTTTTATTCCTGACGTTCATCATCAATAATAGATCTTTGAATAAATTTTCCACAGCATATGTTCAATTTTTTGTCTTCTGACAGCTCTTTCACTATAATTACAGATCATCCTTGGTTACAAAATGCAAAAAAAGCTCCAAATGTTCCACTAGGAGATATTGTAAGGATGAGACTCAAGCAGTTCTCTGTTATGAATAGGTTCAAAAAGAAAGCCCTAAGGGTAAGCCTTAAAGTGATCTATTATTTTCTGAATTACTAAATGACATTGTGCATAGCTTAATTAGTCGAGACATACACATCTAACTTAACTTAAATATTAAATATTAGATGTTCGATCACCACCTCACGTTTGAGCTCCCAATTAAAATAAAAATAAAAATAAAAATAAAAAAATAAAAAAGAAAGAAGAAGAAGAAAAGTGGAATTACTGAATAAGTATTACAGTGATGGAATTCATGATAACTAGGAGATACCTAAACTTCTAAAATGTGTAGGTGATAGCAGAGCACTTATCTGTTGAAGAAGTTGAAGTGATCAGAGATATGTTTTCTTTGATGGACACTGACAATGATGGGAAAGTATCTTTTGAGGAACTGAAAGCGGGACTAAAAAAGGTTGGCTCACAATTGGCTGAGCCCGAGATGAAAATGCTCATGGAAGTGGTAAGTTTCTATGTCCTCAATTCAGACTGAAATTTTGCTTTATGGTTTCAAGTTTACCGCTGAATGTGCTTACTCTTTTTACTTGAATGATTTATAAGCATTCCAATCCTTTTTCCTGATATTTTGTTTCCAAATTGCAATGTTGTTCCCCATGCTATCTCTTAATAATCATTTGGATATGAATTCATGTCAACCATTTTTACCCTGAAATGTTTGGGACATTTGACATGGAATGCTGCCTGCCTGAATGGAACTTGAAGAATTTCAGTTCACTTACTTTGGTATTACATATTGCAAATTATTTCAACTGATCGTCTGTTCTCGACAGGCCGATGTTGATGGTAATGGTGTACTGGATTATGGAGAGTTTGTAGCAGTTACAATACATTTGCAAAGGATGGAAAATGACGAGCATTTTCGCAGAGCATTTATGTTTTTTGATAAAAATGAAAGTGGGTTCATTGAATTAGATGAGCTACGGGTAGCCTTATCTGATGAAGCAGGTGAAACCGATAGTGATGTGCTGAATGAGATCATGCGCGAGGTTGACACAGACAAGGTGAGACTTTCTAGTCCACTAATCTATCCCTAGACCCGGAAAAGAAAAGAAAAAAATAACTGTGTATATGGTATACTTTAGCTAAATCAATTGAGAGACTAAAATTACAATAATTATTTATTACTCCACCATACTACTGCACAACTGGATGTTCATTGAAAAGATCAAGAGGGGATGAAATGCTGTCTTGTATCTGAACGTTTTGAAATATGGTCCATTAGCTCTCTCTTCTAATCTGTAGGTTCAATGTTTACTTTTTTTTAGTTCTCTTCCTAATAAGCTCATTTTAATTTCTTGTAAAAACAATAAATGTCAGGACGGACAAATAAGTTACGACGAGTTTGTGGCAATGATGAAAACTGGAACGGATTGGCGAAAGGCATCAAGGCAGTATTCTAGAGAGAGGTTCAAGAGTTTGAGTCTTAACCTAATGAAAGACGGATCGTTGCAGCTTCATGACGGGGTCACTGGAAAAGCCGTAGTCGTGTGAAGTGAATTCATTTCCTGATGTTGTTTTTGTTTATCCTGCCGAGTGTAGTAGTTTTTCCATTCCATTTATCCCAATCACGCCTGTTATAGAATAGTACGAGAGGTTTCGAACAGCGGGCGGCAAGATTTGTTTACCAGGATGAGCTTCCTCAATGTGCTGCCTCTGACATTAGGTACCCTCTGAGTTTGCAGAGATCACAACACTATTGGAACAAGTACTTGGTGCAGCTTGTCCTGGATCTCATGGAGGGAGGTAGAGTAAATAGGCATTTTATTCCTGAAAATCTTCTTCACTTGTATATTTTTCTTTACATTATTTGCTTGTGATGATTTACTGGGTGGGCCTTCATAACTTTGAAGGAACACCATAGAGCAAAAGAAGTTGACGGTGGAACTGCTTGTTGGGATTTGAGTTTGAGGAAATTTAATGGTTTCTGTTTGTACAGATTGGAAACACTCCAAATTTCTGCTCTCTTGGATGACAGCCTTAGCTTCATGTAGGGTTTTTTGGCACTCAAACCCAAAATTTGGAAGTTTGTTCTAAGAATAGAATGCCGCACAATTGATTTTTTTCTCTCCCCTTATTAGTTTGACCAGTGGAAAAAGTATATGTCAAATACCGTTGAACTATACTCACTTTTAACTCACCTTAACGTACTTAATTGAATTAATTATTTTTCTGTCGGTATCAGAAAGGAATACAGTAATTGTTTGTATGATCAGTCAACTTTGACAATAACATCAAATCAATGCAAGTTGCCAATGTTAGGTAATGCAATGTTTCTAATTTTGGGTGAAATGAATCAAATTGATGATTATTTTTATCCAAAGTTTTATTATTTCAATCACTTTCATTAGATGCCCACCGACTGAAACTGGTGGATTTTTCTCACTTCCTACTCTGTACCATAAAATTTCCTTCCAAATAATGAGTGATTTTTGTTCAAATTCATTAGATTTCAAATCATGACGACATTGTTTTTTTCCTAACTAAAAGGATATGAAGTCAAATTTGATATCTTTTATTTTTTAAAAAATCAACCAAAAATCACTCAATCAAATTGCAACCATATAGTATTTTAAATTTTACTTCCTTTATGCACAAGTATTATGAGTGAAAAGTGCTTTTCAAAACAATAGTAATAAAATCACTGAATCAGATATCTTTTCTATTTAACATTCACATAACCTACACCTAAAATAACATTGACATAACGTAACGTGAGAGTATTTCTCAAAAAATAAGGGAAAAAAACGTAATGGGAAAGAAAATAGAATTTTCTTTTTCTTTAATTATTCTGTATTTCACAATTTTATAAATTAAAGCCACCATTTAATTAATTATTTGATCGGACTTGATTTCTTTACATTTCTTTACATTAAATTAACATCAAAATATAATGCGAATCATTTGGAACGTTTAGTTGTCTTTTATAAGTTTTGTACGCTGAAACACAAAATTAATTATTTAAAACGACTTTCCATTTTTATTATCAAGTTATTATTATACTACACTTTCCACTTTGCAGAATGCCCAATAAGAAATAAGAAAAAATAGCAAATATCAACTTATATCCAATTTTTTTTGGAAATGTATCTATTAAAATACTAAATAAATGATTGTATCAATTTAAATTCGATTTAATCATTACGGATTAAAATTAATAATTATCTTCATCTAGTTTCATCTAAAATCAGCTTTAAATCACTTAAATAAAATTATTCTTCATTTAATATCTGTTAGTGTCCGAGTCAACTTATGTAGCCACTATGAACACTCAACTTTTTAGCATTTATTGAAACTATGTCTCACTTTTTACCACATGTCAATCTACTAAAGTAACTAGAAATAATATCAATCGATAAAAATAACTGAAAGTGAGTAATGAAAAACCACTTAGTTTTAGTGGAAAAAAAATATTAGGTATTGGTTTCTATACTTTTGTTTAATTTTAGTTCCTATACTTTCAAATTTCTAATTTTAGTTCTTGTATTTTCAATAAGTCTTAAATTTAGTCCTTATTGATAACTTATTGTCATTTTTTAATCTATTAGCATTTCCATTATAAAGTTTAGAAATATATCCACGTATTATATATTTTTTACATGAAAATTATTATTATTAGTTAACCAATTTCAAAATTAACTTCGAAAAAATTAATTTAATATTTATTAAAAGTACACAGACTAATACCGAACATTTGAAAGTACGAGACCAAAATTGAACAAACTACAAAGTAAGACAAAAATAATATTACTATCTGTTTGCTTTTTACTAGGAGCGTTAAAAAAATCCGATGACCCAAAAAATTGATCAACCTAATCCAATCCATGCTATTTGGGTTGGATTATCAACTCATTTGGGTTGAGTTGAGTTCATTTATAGATTGAGTTGGTTCATGAGTTCACCTAAAATAACCTGAACCAACTCAAACTTATTATTGATTTTAAAATTTATTTTTCTTTCTTATGACACAAGTATATATACATAATTAAATCAAAATTTTACTTATTTTAAAATAAAATTTTAGATGTATAACTCAAGTAACCCGAACCGACCCAATTCAAAATTTTCATGGTTGGGTTGAGTTCGTTTTTTAATAAGAATTATTTGGGTTGAAAAAATTCACCAATCGAACAATTGAGTTGAACCTAAAAAATCCTTCAATCCAACCCAAGTTAACTCAACCCAACCCATGAATAGAGTTTGCACCTGTCTAATTTACCTAAAACTTACATTAAAATAATAATAATAATAATAATAATATTTAAGGGAAAAACTGGGTCGGGTTGCTGACGCCCCGGATTCGGGCACGTGTTAGAAACCGAGTCCACAAGATCGTGGGTCCCACTACACAATATTCCTTTCTTACACGAATTCTTTCCAAATAACCGTCAGATTCGGAGCTGGATTCTCTTTTCCGTTACTCATCCAACGGCCAATCTTTCTTCTTCCCAATTTCCGGCGAGAAAAAGAAAACCCCAACGAACGAAGAGCAAGAAGAAAGCAAAGCAAAGCAAAGAAGAACGATTTTTTCTTTCTTTCTTTCTTTCATTGTTACAGAGAAACAAAACTATGGGGAAGGATTACTATAACATACTGAAAGTAAGCCGAAGCGCCAGCGATGAAGATTTGAAGAGAGCTTACAAGAGATTAGCTTTGTTTTGGCATCCAGACAAGAACCCTTCTAACAAACAAGAAGCTGAGGCCAAATTCAAGCAAATTTCTGAGGCTTATGATGTTCTTAGCGATCCTCAAAAGCGTCAGATCTACGACCTTTACGGTGAAGAAACCCTCAAGTCCGGCAAGATTCCGCCGCCCACACCTCACGCCACCTCCTCCTCCGCTTATACTCCGGTTTACCAGCATTTTCAACGCCAACATCCTAATACTTCCACCTTCAAGTTTAAACCCAGGAACGCGGATGATATTTATGCGGAATTTTTCGGATCGGAGAGTGGTGGCGGGAGTAATAATGTCGATGGGGGTGGGAAGAGTAGAGGGGTTAGGGATGAGTTTTTTAGGTTTCGGAATGGGACGGAGAATGGGAATGGTGTTCAAGGGAAGAAAGCGGCTGCAGTTGAGAATGCGTTGCCTTGTACCTTGGAGGAGCTCTATAAAGGCGCTAAAAAGAAGATGAGAATTTCGAGGAATGTTTATGATGTTTCTGGGTATGTGACTTTTCGGTTTCCTTCTTTCAAATTTCAATTCGATGTTGTATTGTTTTGATTCTTGATATTTGCGTTATGTTATTCTTCATTGCATGCCGTCTCCTTTGGATTGTATTTGGTAACTGAGCTCTGTGTATTTACGTTGGCCTCTTTTCAATCTCCCTTTTCATGGAATTCTATCGCAAAGAAGATTGAAGAATTTGTATGTGATTGAGATATGCTTGCCGTATGGCTCATGGGAGCTTAGCACGATAAAGAATGTTTACTTCTGATTGCCCTTTGGCCCCCTTCTAGTTCTGGTAGAATGTTTCGTAATGTGTTCTATTTACCCCCATCAAGAAGTTCTTGCTTGGTTTTCACTGCTATTTTGAATACATACGTCGCTGCATAACTCTTGAGCCCAATAGATTTCATGACAATAACTATGTTTCGAAGAGTTATTGTTGCTTACGCCCTCTCTTTGAGGCTAGACACAAATCTTTAGCCTTGAAGCTAATGCCTTCGGATCATGGGCTCTAGTGGAAGAAGTTTGTGCCTCCTTAAGAACACATTGAGGCTTGGAGGTTTTGTGTCCTTATACCTTGTATATAATGGTTAGAAGAATAATGTTAATTTATTGCCTACTCCTCTACCATGAAAGGAGTATAAACCAATACTATTAACTAAGATCCATCCTTTAGAATTCTCATTGAAGGAACTACTGATTGTGTGAGTTTTTTCTATTGCTTTCATATAATTATTAAGTCTAATAATACTTGATTATGCATTTTTTTAATAAGATACGTGATTATACATTGCCATGGTTTTTGTAGAAAAAGAAAATTAAGTTGTGGCTTATGCCTTGCCTCTTTAGACAAAGAAAGTCTCGGGGCTGCCTAAAGCGTTGGGGGTAGTCCGCTTGTTTACTTTTAGGTGCACTTTCTCAGGTTTCAAAATTCAATTCCTTGTTATTATTAGACAACGTCTAGTAGATGACCGGATTCCATAACAAGCTGATTTTGAGCATAAAAGATATCAGCCGTTTCTATAAGATGAACTTTCTAGTTTTAACATGTAGCAGGGGCATGATTTCAAATGTATGAACTATTTATTTCACCGTGTCTATTATTCATTCCAAGGCATATGCAGGCATTGTAATGTCTCTGGAGTATAGGTACAAGTTCTTGAATAATTTCGTGTATTCCAAGGCTTGCAATTGTCTCACATGCACACTTTAGATGTGATTATGAATCTGATTGAAACCAAGACTTGGGACGTGCTGGTTTTTTTAGTAATGTGATTTTCTTTTATACCGTTGTGAAAGAATATGCCTTGAAGTTTATATCTGATGTGGTGTTGATCGATTCTTTTGCAGCAAGTTCAGGACAGTTGAAGAGATATTGACAATAGATATAAAGCCGGGGTGGAAGAAGGGGACAAAGATCACTTTTCCTCTGAAGGGAAATCAGGAGCCTGGCATCATTCCAGCAGATCTTATATTTGTAGTGGATGAAAAACCGCATGCTACATACCGGAGGGATGGGAATGATCTTGTGATGAACCATGAAATAACGCTGCTGGAATCACTCACAGGTAAAACTCTCGAACTTACTTCTCTGGATGGAAGGACTCTCATGATCCCTATAACAGATATTGTCAAACCTGGTGATGAGATGGTTCTGGCAAATGAAGGAATGCCAATCTCAAAGGAACCTGGGAAGAAGGGAAATTTGAGAATCAAATTTGATGTCAAGTATCCATCAAGGCTTACAACAGAACAGAAGTCTGACCTGATAAGAGTTCTTGGTGTAGTTTCATAGCATACACACCCACTTGGGAATAAAAAGAGTTGCCCATATTAACACATAGATAGCATATTATTCCCTGTAAATATAAACTCTGCATGATCTTGAAGAATGTGAAATGTTGGTAAGTCTTTTCTTTATTTTGGGTGGGGGATCATTTGCTTGCGAATGAAATTTTTGGTAACTGGCAGGCATAGAAGAGGCATTAGATCAGTATATATTATTTATGGGGTATGTCATCTGTGATGATTTTTGACAGAGTTAGTGTTTTTCTTTCCCTCTTTAGTGTTAGTTTTTTGAGGGAAATTTCTTATTGCTCTGTACTTAGTGTTAGACGACTTTTAACTTCAAAATTTTGATCTCATCAAATTGAACTCTGAACTTGAATAGGTGGTGAAATCGATTTTCTATTATGACTAAAAGATTTGTCTTTGTGAAAGGGTTGATTTTATGGTTATCATAGGCATTGTTTTCCCTTTTTCTTCTTTTAGATTTGGCTTTCTTATGGAATTTGTGTGTTTTGTAGCTTGATTTTAGATGTCTTATTGTCTGATTGTTATTAATTCTCCATCTTGGGTTTATAAAGAGGTTGATTTCACCACTTATACAATCTTCAAAGGAGTTCTATTTAATGAAATTAAATTTTGATAGTTAAAATTGACCTCTTCAAGTTCATTTTATTTTATGTTGGGAATGTGGAATATATGCAATTTGAAGTGTAATTGGATGGTTTACATACTTGATACTGATTGATTATAATGATCTCATAATTATTTCCATTTTGTATATTTTTATTTTGTCATTATCATTAGGTCTCTGTCAACATTCTCAACTTTATATATCATAGAATCTACATTGTAATATTTCATTAAGATATGAATATTATAATATATTTACCAAAATAAGACAAAATAGTAATAATTTATTTCAGCTTTTAAACTACTTTCTGTACTGATTAATTTTAAATCTTCTGTTAATAGAAGATAATAGACATTTCTCATCTTCAAACGTACCAGCCCATTTGAATTTTGTATGTTCTTTCTCTCGTATATCCTTCTTATGACCCCAATATTATTTCATGCTGCACATTTTCTTTTATTTATATCATAATATAATTTAGTGGCCACATTAATTGTGATATACAAAATGAGGGAATAATATAATAGGGTTATGTGATGAAAGATATGTACGCAAAAAAAATCGTTACTTTACCAAAGTGAGCATAATTCAACGGAGAAAATATCTAGTACTATTGTAGGACCTATTACTCTCATTCATAATTTGACATATCATTAAATAATTTATTAATTTATCATTGATTTAATTTGTAGACCTCACATTATTCTTAAATGCTACATGACACGTAATGAATGGAGATAGTATGGACAGTTCTCCATATTACGGTATTACTTAAATTTATACTCTAAAAATGACCATTGAGAGTATTGAATTTGTACTACAATTAACATTGATGAGTTAGGGTAGGGCAATAAGTTTGTATGTGGTTTTGAAGGATAAAAGAACATCCATAAATGGCATGTTTTTGGTCCCCTTGGAGGACCACTTCCCTACATTAAAGCTCTTAAAAGACATTTTCATATTTAGATACATTGTTAATGTATAAATGTACTATATGGCATGTTCTTGACATGTAGCCATGCCAATAAAAGATCCGGTTACGTAAGCAATAAATCATTTTTTATTTCAAACTTGGTAGCTTGTATCAATTTCAACCTTAATTTTTTAATTTCATCGAATTCAACTAAGTATAGCAATTTCCCCCTTTTTTTTTTGTCCTTGATTCAATTTTCACTAATTTATCTACTAATTTTAACCCCAAAAAAAGTATAAATATCTTCATGAACTCTTAAATTCCAATAAAATAAAATTTTGCACAAAAACATTGAATAACTCTATCAAAATTCATTAATTTTAACAAAGAAAACTTAACTTTAATGTTGTTTTTCTCTCAAATTTGATCGACTTCATATAATAGAAATATTTTATAATCTATTGAGAATGTATAAGAGAGAACACTTTTAAAAAAATATTTGAAACGAGAATTTATTAGAGGATTGAAATTGGAGCCCTTTTTAAAGTTTAAGGTAAATGTTGTAACACTAATTTAAGTTTGAGGTGTTTATGATTAAAATTGATACAATTTGATAAATTAATGAATTAAAAATATTGCTGATATATATGAAAAAGAAAAAGAAAAGAGAAATATTTAAAAAATTTAGTGGGTTAAAAACATCTCCAAAATGGAATATAAAAAGTCCAACTATGGTTGATTTTTTTTTGTAGGTGAGTTGCAGTCATTGTAAGAAAGAAGATAGAACAATAAATGTGAGTCAAAACAAAGTCTGTAGCTTCAGAGTTAATAATGTTTCAGCTTCTACCAAAACAAGAAATTGTTCCAAAAAAGAGGTGTTATGCTTGTTGTTCAATTGGATTGGCCATTGGCCATACCCATTTCATCAATTCATGTGATTTCTTATCTCTTTGCTGCAACACCAAACAGTACTTCTCAGTTCTCAATATAACAACAGCCACTGATTCCAATAGAAAATATTTCCTCTACTATATACTCATTTTATTTATTGTTATAATATGTTACTATTATTTCACGAATCTTTCAAATTGTTCTAATAACTCCACAATTTAAACTATCCAGTCCAAAATATAAAGATTGAGGTGGGTTAGAATTTTTTTTTTCTTCTTTTTTTTGGATTTACTCAACATAATTCGAATAATATATATATATATATATATATTAACTGAAAAAAACTTTACACACATATATAATTAACTGACGGTGGATTAATGCATTTGTAAATTTTTAATGTTTTTCTTTTAGAATTGTTATGATTTTTATCTTTGTTTAAAGTTTGTATTTGATATTTAACATTTGAATATTATGAGATTTTAATTAAGAGTTATGTGTTGTGGATAAATTTGAATGTTTTAAAATAATTTACAAAAATCCAACAACCCACGTCTCGAGTCTTTAAGTCTTTTGGGTAACCAATCCAACCAATTCAAATTTTTTAATTAGTTCATAAAACTCCAAACCCAACCTAACCCATCTACACTCTTATAAGTCTTAGTATTTATATTTTTGGGACAGTTGCAAATATAGCTATAAGATTGAAAATATTTGCAGATATAGTACAATGCAATTTTTTTTTAATAAATATAGTAAAATTTAGATTTAGCTCACAGAGTCTAGTTTATCATTTATAGATTTTCCTATATTTGTAAATACTTAATAATATCATCATACATTTAATTATTAACTCTAAAAGTGTTACCCATTGCAATTACTCATTTTTTTTAAAAAAAAATATCATGAATATGAAAAATGATGAAATAGAATTGGGATTAGGAAATACTTTTTCTTGCATAAGCACAAATGACCCACACTACAGGTATACATAGGTTGGGTTAAGGGTATTTTTTAGACCAACCCAAAATTCGGGTTGGTGTTATCAGATTATAACTTTTTTCTTTTTTAATTAAAAACATGTAAATTTATTTACAACACATAATTAATAACTAAAATCTTATAAAATTCAAATGTTAAAAACCAAATATCTATGATATTTATCACAAACTTAAAACAAAAGACAAGTATCATAATAATTCTAAAAGAAAAATATTTAAAGTTCACAAATTAACCAATTTAAAGTAATCAAACTTTAAACAAAGATATATATATATATAAAAATCGGGTTGGGTTAGGTCAATCCAAAATTTTTTATAGTCAATCTGCAATCCAATTCAACCCGAAAAATTCGAAGAAGTTTAATCTAATCGAACTCAATTTAATGTTTATATTTTAGATTGGATAATGTAGATTTTTAGGATTGGCTTTAAATTGAGTAGTTTGAAATCAGCAGTCTTTTGAGGACCCATTTCTGTGTGTGTGTGTGTGTGTTGTTTATGGCTTGGGAACATGGGCTTTGATATTGTTCCATAAATGAAAGGGCTTAGGCTGTTGCAGGCTGCATGCAGGCCACTTCAAAAAGGGGGGGGAAAAACAGCACATGTGAGCTGCCTAATCCCAGCCTAGCCATCATCTCTACACATCCAAATCTCTTTCTCTCTCTAAAACCCATTTGAAAGACACCTCTCAATAATGGGATAAGACCATTCTCATCCACAGATTCCACAAATTCATCCACTCCCCACCAACACCAACTCTTCATCATCATCTAATTATAATTATATTCACTATAAAATTGTTTTTTCTTCACAATTACTTTCATTAGTTATGAAAATTTATTCTCAATATAATGTATAAGCCATTAATTACTATTTTAGAATTCGATAGCTCAATTTTGATCAATCATTTTATTTCAATATTACTTTGATTAATCCACCTTTTTGTTTTGTGTGTTTATCATACTCAATAAGCTAAAATATGATCGGTTATACTTGTTTTACAATTATATATATTATAACTTGCAATTCATTGATTGTAAACAAAATGATTGATATGGGATTGTTCCCCTTGTGGATGGTTGCTTTCTTTTTGGTGAATGAATCTCATGGGGTTTCAATCATTTTTCTTGATGCCATATTCATTATGAAACCTTAAAATATGTGTATATATAAAATATGAAATATGAGTGAAAAGGGTCTAAAGGTAAAAACTCTAACCTAAATTACATTATATTAAATATTTTTGCATGGTGGTCCAAATATATATATTATTAAAAGCATTGAAATTGAAGTAAGTTCAAGCTTCATCAACCACTCAATATATTTAAATCTAAAAATTGAAATTATATAGTGTTATTTTATTGTAGCCAAAAGATGCCATCAATAAATGTACTTGTCTCATATACTAATCATGCCAAAAAGAAAAAAAAAAAAAGGAATATTTGATTATGATGTGAGATGCACAAATATGAATATAGTTTAAGATGTGTTAAAGTAATTGAACGTTTATATATGATTTCAAAACAATAAGAAGAACTTAATACATTAAATAGAAATTGATAATATTGGAAACCAGAAAACAAACTTGTATAGTACTATGTTTCTATTAATAAAAATAGAATATTACTTTAAAGAGAGAGTTTGTTGCACATTTTATTTTATATTTATCATGTACACTATCTCTTTGTCATTTATTTATGGAAAATTTAATGACCAAAATTTCAAAAACTTATCTATAACTTATCTTTTATTCATGAGAAATACCAATTTTATCCTCAATTTAAAAAAACTCTTCAAACTGCTTTACGAAGGATCGTCCATCCCACTTTTGTACTTACATCTCTTACTGTGCGATTTTGGCTCTCATTTTCTCTCACTTTTCTCTTGTTTTCTCTCATTGTCTCCCATCTTCATCTGAACGTTTGGCCCCCTTCTCGCTGGTCGTTTGTACACATTTTTCACTGTCGTCGATCTCTAAAAGGTATGTGATTCTTCTCCTTGAATGCATGTTGATTTTTGTTTAGGGTTCTTGCTTATCATTTAGAGTTCACAAAGGTTCGCGCCTACTTTTTATTAAATGATCACTCAGCTTTTGTTAAATAATCGTGTATTAATTTTTAAGAGATTGTTTAGATAATCCTAGTTCAACATTTAGTATCCTTTAAACGACCAGTTAGAGAAACATAAACGACCATTTAGATAAAGATGTGGGATTGTTTAGTTTTGTTTACGCAATCGTTTAGTTCTTTGTAATGCGATCGTTTAGTTGTTTGTTACACAATTATTTAGGTATTTGTGATGTGATCGTTTAGTTGTTTGTTACACGATCGTTTAGGTATTTGTCCTTTAAGTGCTAGATAGAAGTGTGGAATTATATTCTTATTCTTGAACCTATCCATCAAATTGTTCCAAATAGTGTATATACACAGGGCATGGAATGCATTAGGGAATATACTTGAGACATCCTTTGCAATTGAGATGTGACGATCCGATATAATCACTAAATTCAGAATGTCTCCTACAGAAACCTTCAAATGAGTCATAAACCAATTCTATGATGTATCATTCTCCCCATCTACAATACCGAAGGTGATAGGATATATGTTGTTATTGCCATCAATGCACGTTGCTATTACAACATACCTTAATATTTCTCATACAAATGTTCCCATCAACCACGATTACTGGGCGGATGCAGTTCAAAAAACACCTAATACACGAATTAAGTGCCATGAAGACATACTTAAAGTAATATCCGTCCTCTACTTCAACCTCAAATATCGTATCCAGATTTGCAAGCTTAAGCGCCTTGCCATATGCCCTAACAATAGCATATGATCCTTCGGCAACCCTTGTGCAAACACCAATCTATATTTTCTAGCGTGATAAGCCCATCCGTAACTTATATTCACTTCAAAATCTCGTTGGACGTCTTCAATGATATCCCTCGGGCAGTATGTTCGACCAACTTGTTCATATTTAGATTTGATTAAGTGTCCAATAACCCAACTTTTTGCTTTTCGATGATTACCCATTCTCATTTCAAGAGAACATGTATGTTCAATTGGATATTTCGTCACTTTGAAAGAATCACTTTCTTTCAATTTTTTTTGTACAAACCCATCACTTGCATTCCTCCAATGAACACCATACAGTTAGCAAGCTCTTCGTTGAATTCTTTAGACGTTAGTCGAAGTTCTTTTTTATTACAAGTATTAGCAATTTAACTGACAAGTCAATAAATGGAACTAAAGGAATGATTTTAGGCTAGACTTATACGATATTACCTCTGATTCCTCTATTTTAATAGAGATAATATCTCATATATAATAGCAATAGGATATAGGCAAGACTAGGGAATGATTGGTCTTAGCGATTCCCTTCCCATAAAAGGATCATTGCCAACATATTCTCTTGTAAAAAAAAAAATGATCTAGACTAGACCTTTTTTATCACAAAGTTTAGCTATGCCCACAGCTCTTTCAAAAGAAAGCAGTCTTCTTAAGAAGTCAAAAAAAGAATCTAACACCACTCGCGCGTTCGCTCAGCTACTAACCAGTCAGATGCTTCCTATTTCTTATTTGTTGATTGGAGATTAAGATGTTCCTATGGAGTGGTAAGTAGTAGGTGTCAATGGAAAGTCATGCACAGAAAGTTGGCGGTTCGGCAAAGGGATGAGTATACCCGCTTAGCCCGTCACTTTTTATGGCTTACCTTCGCAAAGAGGAAAATTAAAGATTCCCTTAATTCTAAGATCAAGACTGAATTCAATCTTCATAGATTTCTCGAGAGATTTTCTTACGAAATTTTGTTGTAGCATTTATAACAGCCTTGGTTTTAGGTGGATAATCCGCGCCCTTAATCAATCAATAAGCTTTTTAATTTGATTTAAGGGGGAAATGACTATGTATTAGCTTAGCTAGAATTTTGGGAGAATCGAGTAATTTAGTCCGTTCATTTCATAACAATCTTTGTAAAGTAAGGGGCAAAGCTTCTACCTTCCCCCTTAATCGCTTATGGCTAAGCATCTTTCGGCGATTTCGAAAAAAAAATTTGACCGACCTTTATATCCTCTTCATTTAGGTAGTCATGAGGTATTGTGATGAGGTCGTCATACGATGGACCCTCTGATGGTCTGGGTATATCTACAAATGATTGGGTTGGAACAGTGGAATGCATTTGAACCGGAGGCATCATAACTGGTGGGGTTGGAACATGAATGTAAGGTGTTGGAAAAGTTTGTGGTTCTGAAGATTATCCATATCCATGGTCTATATCGAACTATGGAGTACATTTGGGTTCATTATTGGGACCAAACCAAGCTTCACTTCGATCTTCCCCCAAGTTTGGCTCAATATGATCATTCATGAAGACATGATGGAAATATTATGTGTTGGAATGGTTGTATATCCAAAGTTTTGACTAGTTGGAATGGGTTGATTCGTTGGATTGTACTGCTAGTAAATATTCTCGGTGTGTACTTCATGACTTTCACATGGTGTAACTGATACAAATGACGACATCCGGGATGCATCACTGCCTTTTAAAAAGAAGCTATGATCTTCATCGTTGATTATGTCAATTGAAAGAGCCAGGATCAATAGATTGTAGCAACATTTGATGTGTATATCAAATATATCTAGATTGATATTCAGTTGTTGGTGCATAATATTCACTAATTCACTGACAATTATATCATTTCTGACTTTAAAATCTTTCATATGACCTCCAACATAATTACTTCCGATTGGTCCTATTTTCCATCAAATTGTACAAAGATGCGAAGTAGAGTCAATCGGATTAGCAAATTTTAAGCAATACCCTATCAAATTTTAAGGAATCGTCCAGCTATTTATAAGTGTTCACTTAGAATTGTATACACGATCGCGTATATACTATTAAACGATCGTTCAGTATTATATACACGATCATTTATATAATACTACACGATCGCGAAGTAGTATATAAAAGCGTTTATATAATACTAAACGATCATTTAAATATTATATAAACAATCGTTCATATAGTACTAAACGATCGTTTATATAATTCTAAACAATCGTTTATAATACTGAACGAGCGTATATGTTGTAATAAACAATTGTCTATATATTGTTCATTCAATAATAAATGATCTAGGGGACAAGAAACACTGTAAATATCACTTACATTCTTTCCATTTCTAGATCTGGCGAACGAATCTTACTCTGTACCTGAAGACACAATAAAATGAACAAAGATGAGAGTGATCGACAATGAGGATGTTGTACTGAAGCTCTGAGAGAACAATGGGAGAACTTCGTGGTGAGCTCAACAGAAAATAAATAACTGGGAGTGACCTTCCATTCTTGATATCAATGTTATTCAATGCTATTGGTAGAATATTAGTTGGGAATAAATGTGTTGATGGAATGTTAGTGTTGCATTAAATATATATTGAATGAAAAGCTGAAGAAATCCTTGAAGAAAGAAGAAATGTGTCACGGTTTGAAAAGTTTTTTAAATTGGGGGTAAATTTAGTATTTTACATGGGCAAAAGATCAATCATAGATAAGTTTTTGAGATTTGGGTTATTTTGTGAAAAATTTCTTTATTTATCACATCATATTGATTCAACCAATATTTATGTGATTAACAACAAATGCTAATGACAATATAAGGCAATATGAATATAACTCAACTAGCATAAATCTGTACTATCAATTTCGAGGCTTGAAGCTCTGATCCCTCACCTACATATTGTCAAAAAAAAAAAAAAAAATTATATAAAAACAAAATTGAGAAAATTCACCAAATATATATAACGATTACTCAAAAGCTTGAGTATACTTATATATAGAATAACACTTTAATCGATTAAGTGGAGTAGATGTTTGAATATCTGACCTTTTGATCGAAGGTATACAAAAATTCTTAAATCATTATGATCCCATATTTGATAGTATGAGATTCTATCTCAAAATCAATTGGCAATCAGAGGAATAGTTGATCCCTTGATTTTTCCAATGTGGGATTCTCAACATGATGCTCCCTCAAGATGGTGCCTCTTTTGGGTTCACCATTCTTGGTCAGACCATGAATTTTTTTTTATTGGACCAAATACTCGTTTGGGTTTTATGGACTCTGATACCATTTTAAATCATCAATAAACCTAAAAACTTAAATTGATAGATGAAGATAGATTTAATTATATATCACCTAATAAACATAATGAAAGTTGATGAAAGATTTGACAAAGATGGGAAAGGTTTAGAGAAAAGATGACACATCAAAAGTTGGTAATATAAAGAGGTGAGTGACTAGGATTCTCTAGACTTGAAAATTAGGAAAGAAAAAGTAAAAGAGATGAAGTGGTGGGCATATGAGTGCTACGGTATAGTACAAATGTCCATGTGGGATTTGTAAACAAATAGTAAAAATCTCAAGGGCTTCTTTTTGGCCTTTTTGGTTGTCCTCAATATTAGAAAAATCCTCCTTGTTACATTCATCTATGTGCAATTCATTCAAATAATCAATCAAAATTTGTTATATAATCAAAAAAATTTCTAAAGAAAGAATATATTTTTCTAGAGTTAAAATATCATTTTGGTACATATATTCTAAAATTTGTTCAATTTTAATCTCTATGTTTTCAAATATCTAATTTTATTTTGTATACTTTCAATAAATCTTAAATTTAGTTTCTACGACGGCTAGTCTATTATAGACTTTTTCATTACTTCTTATTTTTTATTAGTATGTTCAATATAAATTTTGAAAATATATTCACACATTGTGTTTTTTCATTAAAATTATTATTATTTAATCAATTTCAATAAAAATTAATTTCGATGATTAAATTTAAGATTGACCCAAAGTACAAAAACTAAACTATGACATTTGAAAGTACGTGTACACGTACTTTTAAATTGAACAGATATCAAAATATGAATACTAGAATAGTATTTGAATCTTTTTTAATATATTTTTTCTGTTGTGGTTGAAGAAAATGCATAGAGATAGATTTATACAAAAAGATAGATGTAAATCGAATTACAGTACACTCCAATATTGTTTGTAATATTGTTCATCAATTTTCATTTATATATATATAAACAAAGAAACATATATAATCGCCTTAGATTCTCCCTTAACTTTCCCACATGCTCATGCCCCTTAGCCTACCTCTCTCTTTTTTCTACTTTTCTTAACTTTCTTTTCCCTTTTCCTTCTTCCTTTACATCTTAATCCCATCCCATCAAATCTTTGCTCTCTCTCTTTTCCTTTCAACCTTTGCTTTAGGTACATATGAGTCTATATACTTTTAAAAGTTATGTTACCTCTGTCTTTTACTAGGCATCTTTACTCATACAAATTATTCAATGCAATAAGTTATTTAGGAGTGAACTCGGCAATTCAATAGACATATAATTTTACTTGTTTCAAAACGTTCTACTTTAAGATTTGACATAAGTTTATCAATATGAACATAATTCAGAACTAATTGACATGTACTATATTCTTTGAGGTTGGATGTTGAAATCTTATACTGCTACATTTGTTCAATCATTGTCACACACATAAAAATGTCTTCAAATAAGTTGACCCATCATGAAAAATCTTATTTACCATATTTAATAAATTCAATTCAAGGTTTAAATCCTATTTTGGTCCCTAAATTTTGAATCTTGTTTTTAATTTTAGTCTTAAAATTTTCAAACCGATTGTTTTAGTCCTTGGAGTTTTAAAAAGTGTTTATTTTGGTTCCCACTATTAATATTTTATTAACTCTTTGATGAAATTGTGTCTAGCATGTATTGGGCAAAATGAAAGTGAAGTAAAATGTCGACAACCAACGCACCAAAATATTGAACAACCAAAATCTTGAATGCAAAATGACTTTTGAGTTCTCCTATAAAAAATCAATTTGCCACCTAAATCAAAATTAAATCCCTATATTTTTAGTGTGACGAACTTTTTTAACAGTCTAGTCATCTGAAAATATAAGTCTTCTCATCATTTTGTTTGAAGGTTAACAAAATTTTAATAGCAGAATAGCAGGGACCAAAGTAATCATTTTTTAAAAGTTCATGACTATAATCGACATTATTAAAAGTTCAGGAACCAAAATAGGATTTAAACTTAAACTTAATAAATACATAGAAACCAAATCGAGACTAAAATACATGAACTAAAATTGAAATATTTAACTTTCTTCACTATATATTTTATGAGTTTTTAATTAGGCTAGTTTGCACTACTTGACAATTCTCATGAGACAAATTGTACTAGACGCTACTATATTTGGTTGTCAAAATTACTCGTAAGATTTTAAAATCTAAGTAGGTGGTCATTGTAGTTCGAAACATCTCCTCTCACATGAAGATGACTTGTTTTTTTTTTAATATAATTTTCATTTTTAAAAATATATATCGAACAATTTCATTCTTTGTTTTTTTTTAATATATATATATATATATATATAATGGAGCATAATTTTAGAGAGGTTTGTAAAAATTATCTGCCATTATAAAGATATTAAGTTTCTTTTTTCAAATGTTAAAATGCTTTTCTTGTTTGACTACATTTCCTATCCTTCATTGCGTGTTTGGGGTCATGAATCAACAAATGAATAATAATGCATTTTAAATCTCCAATAACTATGTTAAGGATTTATGAGTTTTAATTTGGGACCAATCGAATTACAACTTTTTTTTTTTTTTTTTTTTTGTTGGTTAAATCAATTAGATCCAATACCTATTAATCTCTAAACTTTCGTAAATATAATAATTTAGTTATTAAATTTTAGTTAGTAACGGTTTAGTCTATATACTTTCACATTTTGTAATAATTTAATCTTTATACTTTCAAATGTATAACAATTCAATTCATATACTTTCAAATTTATAACAATTTAGTCTATAAACTTTAAATAAATGATGATTTAATCCCTATCGTGAAAATTTTCATCAAAATTGAATTTTCACTTTTTATTATGTAAAGATAGTCTTTATGGTTCATAAATAAATTTGATTTCCAACCAATTTATCAATCTACACATGTAAGAAAATTCATTAAATCATATTAATATTTTTTACAAATGAGACTAAATCATTACAAATTGTAAAGTACAGAGACATAGTTGTCAATTATTAAAGTTTAGGTGCTAAAGTGTTATAAAATCGAAAATATAGGAACTAAATAATTACCAATTAAAGTTTAGGGACTAAAATTGTTACTTTTATGAAAGTTCAAGGATCAAAAGTATTTTTTAACCTAAAATTAAATATCTCCTCCTAAGACCTAAAATGTGTTGTATATATATATTTTATATTAATGCATACTAATAAAAAATAAATATGAAAGCGTACCAAATATAAACTTGCACTTTTTAGTTTTTTTTTTTTTTTTTTTTTTATTGTTTTGGACCATATGTGATATGGGAAAATCAAACCTCTGAATTTGAGGACGATAATATAAGTAGTCAATTGAGCTATGCACATTTTAGCAATACTTTTTAGTTTTTGTGACATTTTTTGCTCTTCTCTTAATTTGGCTATCACTTAATATCATGAAAGTTGATTTTTATTGAAGTGCTTAAAATTAATAACAATATTACAAAAATCTCCTTGAATTTAAAATTTGATTAGAAATTAAAACATAAATACTTTTTCTTTTTTACTTGCTAGCTTAGCTTTTGTCTCCCTCAATACAAAACATAATCTAATATTCTAATAAAAGGGATTAAAGAAAGCCTCCAAGAGAAGAAATGAATGTATTATTGGAGAAATTATTTTATAAGACAAGAATATTCTTAACATAGTTTTATTTTAACATAAAAAATAATCACGTTTCCTAAATTTATTCCAATTTGCTGGCATTTCCTGTAAACGTGTGTTTATGTATATATATATAACAGCACTAGAAGTTATAGAGCATAAATACATGTTTAAAAGGACATTCATAGCATCAAATCTTCTTTAATTTTATATTTTGTCATTGTAATCTTTGTATTAATAAGAAAGTTTGTGAAAAAAATCAGTAATAAATTAACAATAGGGACTACATTTAAGATTTATTGAAAAAATATAGACTAAAATAAAATATTTAAAATAGCTGAAAAATATACATCAAGATAATATTCTAACCTTAATTTTATAAATCATTGCTTTTATACAAACTTTCAAGTTTTATTACATTTCTATCTATAAAATGATTCACATTCTCTTTTGAATTAACTTAACAATATAAATACTTTAAGAATTCAGAAGTTTGATTTCTCCTTATCTTTACTATATTAAAAAGACTATATGAGGAGAATCTTTCTCTCCCCATTTTGCCCTTCATGTTTCATTAAATGTCCATCATACCATTTCCATTAAGTGTGTGTAATCTTTTTTTTTTTTTTTTTTAGATTTTTGTTTTCAACAAATTAGCCTCGAAGGCATCACATGAATGAGAGAGAGAGGAAAACAATATGAAAAGTAAAGAGATGAGAGAATGAAAAAGTAAGTTAGTATAAATTATATTCACACCCGTTATAATTGAAAACAATTTTATTTGTACTCTTTAGATTTTATATTGATATTTTTAACTTTTTTTTCTCTATTTTTTTCTTTTTAGACAAATACAATCACCGAAAAAAATGTACCACTTTGAGTGTGTTTGGGGAGCTAGTATGTAATCAGGATTACTGGGAATCAGAGAGTGTTGGAACACGTGAGTAATCGAAAACAGAATGAAAATGAGATTGTGAAGCATGGAAATAATGAGAAAGAAGGTTAGATTGAGAACTTTGGAACAGAATAATTTTTGTATTACAAATCGAACTCAGAACGCTCAATCCAAATATGGATTTTTTATTACATTACATTACAATCTCATCCCGCCACCAAACATACCCTTCGTGTTGTGAATAAACTTCACATAATAACTAAATATTTTTAAAATAAATAATAATCACACTTTTTCATCTGCCATGGAATCCTTTTGATGTATCCCTACACATTCCTTACAAATGATGCACAACCCTTCACGTAATAACTAAACATTTTTTAAAGAATAAATACAAGTTTTCTTGTTTTATTTGGCTCCATCTCCATTTTAATAATGTCATGATAGAAAGAATTGTAGAATGATATCTGAATTTTTTGTTATTCATAAAGAAAATATTGGATCATATCAAAGTGAAGCCTAGATAATCTATAAAGTTATTTTCTTCCACTAAAAGATGTGATTGTTATGTTTATATTTAAATTTTGTTTTATTATTATCCTTTAACCGTTATATTTGAGGGAAAAAAAGTATCTTGAAATTTAAATTTTGATACAATATTGATTATTAGATTTGTTTTCCTCACTAATGAATATTTAGGTTACTCTTAAATTTAAATTTTGATTACATAGGAAATTTAGTTTCATTTTCTTTATTTTTTTAAATTTATTTTCTAGAAGCAAAAATAAAACAAGAATTGGGTCGGTAGATAAGAAATGGTGTGAGTTGGAATGAGGAAAAGGGGAGAAGTACGGATGTGAAAGTAAATAATAAGATTAAGGAGAGAGTGTTATTAACAATGAAGATTATTTTGGATTAAAAAATGTAGTAATTGAATTCAATCAAAGAGCGCAACACTTTTTAGTTTTCAATTCGTAGGAAATTATATTAAGTGTATTTCTTTTCAATCATAACAAAGATTTACATATTTATGTTATTTTAAAATTTAAACGCTGAGCATGCCGTTTTTGTTAGTACTTGAAATTTTATATTATTATCATTTTATTAGTTTCAATTAGATGTTTAATTAGATTTCTACAATTTCAATTTTATCAGAATCTACAATTTATACTACTCCCATAAAAAAAATCAGTTTATATTACTCCTATAAAAAATATATTGATTCAAAATTTAAGTCACCATCAAAATTTATGTTTGAAATGTTCCAAAGATCCCCAAACACGTGCAACTCATTCTTCTATTTGTTGTGAATTAAAATAAAGTACAATATATATAGTTTTGGCTTTTAACTATCTCATCATGTTTAATCTTTATGTCACATATTTATTATTTGAACTTAATAAAATTCATATTAATTTTGTTATTAAGATTTCACCAATAAAATTCATGTTCTAAAGATAGCCACGTACATTGCACATGTTTTATAGCTAGTACTAACGAAATCTACCATGAAATTGGCGGACTAGAATTATCAGTATTATCACCTTTTAGTTAATATTAAGTTAACAACGTATACTATGCATACTCAGCTAAAATTCTAATGACATAATAGAAGTGTAGTTAAAAAAAATATTTTTGATCCTTGACATTTTTTTAAAATAAAATTTAGTTGTTGTGTTTTTAAATTTGTAACAATATAATCTATAAAACACATTGGATTTCTGATCCATTATGATTCTATAAGTGAGATATATCATTAAATCTTAAATGACATTTTTCTACAAATAAATGGTATAAAATACAAGGACTAGATAGTTAGGGACCGTTTGGGTCTTCAATTAGACTTTAACTATTTAAACCACTCATTGCTTAAATACTATTTTATAATCACCAATTAGCTACAATCAACATTATTTCAAAATCCTCTTTTGCTACAATATTTACTATTTTACATTCATTATTATTTTTTATTCTTTTCTATAGTGTTTACTATTTCCTCCTCAAACTAAAATAGTTTGCAGTTCAAACACATACTATTATAATCCAAACTAAAATAATCTACATCTTATACACAAACTATTATAACTCAACTATAATAATCAAAGACTATAATAACTAACTTAGTGTCCTAAACGCCTCGCTATATATTTGAAAAATTAGGTGGATCTAACACAGAATACAATGTCAAGCACGATGTTCCAAACAATATGTATGACAAGTGGATAACATGAAAACAAACAGAAAAATGACGACACAAAGATTGGTCGCCCAATATAGAGTGTAAAAACATCTACGTTAAGGGGGCGGTGTACTCAATGGAACGAAACTTCACTATAAATAGTTTAGTAATTACAACAAAATTACTTATTTGATAGACTCTCTCTTCAATGACTCACGTATAGATTCCTCTTCAGTTTCAACTTAGGTTCCCCATAAGTTTGAGTTCCTCTCACTTCCACAATAATGCTTCTTCAAGTTTTGTATGAGATCCCCTCGATAAAAACATACATAGGCTTCCCCTAAGAGTGGGATCCCCTCACATTCATCATATTTAAGCTCCCCCTAATTATGAGTTCTCATCATCTTTAACGTACTTAGGCTCCCCCTAAATATAATATCAAATCAAACTCCTTCCGAGTTCTACAATGGTTGCCGAACCAAAATTCTCAACAACAAATATAAAGATTTTCAATAAAAATACATGGAGGTTAAGGCTTAGACAAACTCTAAGCTCAACTCTCAATATACATTTTTCTAATAAGGCGACTAACCCTAAAAATGAATAAAAGTACAATATAAAGAAGACTAGCTATGGGAATATATTTCTCGAGTGAATATCAGATTTGACACTGTTGTCAAGTCATTTGGCTTTGATCAAAATATTGATGAGTCTCATGTTTACAAGAAGATCATCAACAACTCAGTAGCTTTCCTAGTACTGTATGTGGATGATACATGCTCATTGGGAATGGTGTAGGGTATCTGATTGATATTAAGGTGTGGCTAGCTACCCAGTTCCAAAAGAAAGATTTGAGTGAGGCACAGTATATTCTCGGGATCCAGATCATTCAGGATCGCAAGAATAAACTGTTAACCTTGTCTCAAGCATCGTACATTGATCAAATGTTGATTAGGTACAGGATGCAAGATTCCAAGAGGGGTTTGTTACCCTTCAGGCATGGAATCGTTCTGTCTAAGGATCAATGTCCTAAGACACCTCAAGAAGTTGAGAAGATGAGACGGATTCCATATGCTTCTACTATAGGAAGCTTGATGTATGCAATGTTGTGTACCAGACCTGACACTTACTATGCAGCAGAGATTATCAGTCGGTATCAGTCCAATCCAGGATTTGATCATTGGACAGCGGTCAAGACGATCCTCAAGTATCTTCAGAGAATGAGGGACTACATGCTTGTGTATGGAGATAAGGATCTGATCCTTACAGAATACACGGACTCTGACCTTCAAGCCGATCGAGATTCTCGCAAATCGACATCGGGATCAATGTTTACTCTAAATAGAGGAGTTGTAGTCTAGCGAAGCATCAAGCAAGGATGCATTGCGAACTCCACTATGGTAGCCGAATACGTAGCCGCTTATGAAGCAGCTAAAGATGCTGCTTGGTTGAGAAAGTTCCTTTCAGATTTGGAAGTTGTTCCAAATATGAATTTTTCGATCACACTGTATAGTGATAATAGCGGGGCTGTGGCAAATTCGAAGGAGCCTTAGAGTCATCGTCAGGGTAAGCACATAGAACGGAAATATCACCTGATAAGGGAGATTGTGCATCGTGGTGATGTGATAGTCACGAAGATCGCAGAATCGAGACAACAACTGTTGCTGACGCCTTTATAAAGGCCCTCAACGGCCTTAGAATGTGTCTTCGATTGGGTCACTGAAGCAGTCTAGGCCCTCGTGGACATGCGACAATCTTGTCTAGGCAACGTGGCAGATGTACTGCTAGCGGCGGTATGGCCCGTAGTTTTCATTGGTATATTGTAATTTTTTCAAACTCTATATTCGTACATCTGTCCTCTCCGAGTCATTCACGCACACAGTGGCACCAGACTTGTTGGGAGCTTAGTGTCCTAATTGCCTCACTCCCGGGAGTCTCGTTGGTTTTATGTAAAAGATACACCATCTGCTTTTAAACGAATCAAAATAAGTGTTATTTTAATCTGGTATTTACTCATCATCCAATAAACAAAGCTCCTTCAGTTAGTCTTAGTCGTGAACTTAAGCATGTACCTATGTTGATACTACAAGTCGGACCATCAGCTTAAGATGTATACATCTAACATAGGTACTTAGTATAACGGCACTTAACGCCTGGGCGATACCTGCTCAATCTTGGTGACATGAACCTACGGACTACGGCCCACTTTGTCAGACGAGTTCTGCAAAAGTGTCTGTAAAACTACTAACAACGATACGTCTGATCCTGACCATGTCATGTGGAGCACGTTTACTACGAGCGGCGGTGTGTCACTATACAAATGGATGTTTGTAATAAGACCCATGGACCACGAGATGACTAGACTCCTGTATATAACACCGTTGATACTAGAAGACTTAATGCTCACCTAAGACGACCATAAGTGACACGACCTCAATCTTGAGGTTGTTTCTGGGAAAACTCCTGCCTTTCGAGGGAGTTCCTTTGATTAGTTATGGTGAGAATGGCCAGATTGCCAACTCAACATGCCTACCTTTTTGGGACTTGTCTGATCTGGAGGGCTGTGAACTCAATCCACAAGGATGAAATTCACTCATTTCCGCGAAAACGGGGATAAGTAGAGAGAACTGCTCCTTAAGGGCTGATTCTTGGGCTTGAACATAGTGGCCACAACTTCTCTTTAGAAGAGAAACTCCGTCATAGTAGGACTATGACTTATGTTCATTAGAGAGATTAGTGGTACTTAAGGAGACATATGTAACTACAGGGGCATAACAGTTATTGGCCTAGCTATACTTACGAGCAATCTGTGAAGGGTTGTCGCACTGCTGATTAGTTTAAGATGGACACATAATATATCTGTGATAAGGAGAGTTTCAGCTGTCGGTCTTTAGTGGAGTGCCTGGCAAATTAACATATGGTGGATCCTGTACTAAAGAGTTTAGTCAGTTATTTACGTATACGTTAGAGCTTCGAGCTACAGGTTCATAAGGTTCCCCTTGGTAAGCTCAATGGATTCAGTTGAGGATCAGTTCTTGGTGTTGATTTGAAATGTTCAAATTGACAAGAGGTATTTTGATTATAATATGATATATGAGATACATCTAGTGGAGGATTGATGTAAATGAGAGATTTACATTAAGTACCATGGAATAAAAAAAAGAACTATAGTTTATATGTTTCATGAGATGAAATATTAAAAACTATAGGTTATAAATATAAGTATGATAAGTTGATTATCATTTAGATTTTAATAATAATATTAATTATTGGATAGTTATTATTTTTCTTTAATAACAAGTGAGTGGGTGGTTATTGGATTCATGGTAACCGTGAGTTTAAAAAGAAAGTTATTTTTGAAAAAGAAGTTTTACAAACGCTAAAGTTTTTTGAGTTTTCTCTCTCCGTGCAAAAGAAACTCACGGTAGTCATCAAGTAAATACGGATTTACTAAAAACACGGATGGTGGAGCTTAACGATCATGCAATATTTACTAAACGATCGCATAGTTTTGCTAGACGATCGCTTGCCCTAAGTAAATGATCGTGTAGTATCTGTAGGCGACAGACCGAGCTAAATGATGAGCCTAAACGATCGCATAGCTTTTGCTAGACGATCGTTAGCTTTATCTAAACGATTGGGCATCGATCTATACGATAGGTCTCTGCCATCTCCCACTTGCCCAGTCATGTATGCGATTGGTGTTTCTTCTTTGTCTGCCTCATACCAAGTCTGAATAGAGCCCATCCTCTGGACTCTCACATCAAGAATACCAAGGTAGCCTTTGTTGGTGGTGTCAAACTCAACTCGACACCTTCGAGGTTTTCTGGAGGCCGTTCGTGTTGCTGAGGAGTTCGTGGCCGAGGCATTGTTGAGGACGAGCGCAAAGTGTTCGTGTTATGTTCATTGCTGTGTTGCGGTCGTGTAGATCGGGCGTTCGAGGTTCCTGTTGTTCGAGCGTTCGTGAGCAAGGAGCGTGATAACGAGGTGAAAAATGTTCGTAAGAGTTATTCCTTGTTCATTTGTTTGTTCATGCTGTAATTTCTGCATTTAATTGTATAACTGCTTGTTTGAAGTCGACTGTAAATGTTATGTTCATTTATGATTGTGATTTGGAATAATCTTATTCTGCTGCTCATGGAAATCGCGAATCTAATTTCCTTCACATTAAGCATTCTAATTCTTCAATTTTGATTTCAATTCAAGCATGCTCATCAAACTATGAAGAGGGTCATTACACACCTTTGAAGATCCGTGTTCAATCTCGAAATTCAGCTGAAATCTTTCTCCAATTCAAGTCGTAGACCACCACTAGAGCTTTCCTACTATTCTCTTAAGAAACCTTAGATTGAGTTGTGGGACTCAAAACAAGCAAGAATTTAGGAATTATGTAGAGAAAGTCACTGGTTTATCACTGGTGAAAAACACTTCTTCAACCTTGAGACATCAGCACAAATTCCAGTGTTTCCATCCCTGAATCCACTCAAAACTGAGTGTTTTTATCCAGCCAACTCATGCAATCAGATTGCATGCATGGATTCCAGCTCCTCCTTCAAAATTGAGTTGAAAAATGGAAGTGCTTAGTGACTAAGGTGCTAAGGTTTTTTAAAGAGGAAAATCCCACGGATTTTTTCCATTTTCAATTTCCTTTTATTTTTTCAATTTTGAAATATTTTCAAAATCAAAAATCATTTTTTCAATTTTTTAATTATTTTAATTAAAACTTAAATTTATAATTAATTTTACTAAAAATTAATTCAATAATTAATTTTTCTAATAAAATTAATAAATAATAATTAATTAAATAATTTAATTAATTCTATTAATTTAATATAAAATATTAAATTAATTTATCACCAATTACACTACCATGAATCCCTATTCATAAAATTAATAATTAAATCATATTTAAATATTAATCGATTCTCTAATTCTGTTTAATTTCAAAACTAAATGTGTAATTATATCACATATAATTACTAATTCTCTTAATTCGAATTTGAACGTTTCAAATCAACTTATCACGCTATTCTAAGACTTATTCCGTCTGTGAGCTAGTAGGGGGACCTAATGAACCTACAGATCATGTGCTTCAACGATCCGAGATTAATTGGCTAAACGCTCTACACCGAATTAACCCTCATTCGTTAACTACCGGGTCACTCCATTAAAGCCTAGTAGTTGCACTCCCCTTACTATAGATATATTGTGTCCACTCGATATAACCATGATTAGTAAGTTAATCCTTCACAGGTTATTCGTAATAACGACTGGGTCAAATGACTGTTTTACCCCTGAGATTACCTCTTGTTTCTTAAGTTCCACTGATCCTCTGATGAACAATTTGTTTGTGATCCAATCAACAAATAGAATCTTTCTCGGGCCAATGAGAGGGTGGGGCCCCTTGTTCAAGACTCGGAGTCAGTACTTAAGGGAACAAACAGAATCTCTCTCGACCTCTCTGCTATCCCTGAAAGTGGGTATGAGTGAATTCTATCTTGCACTCTATGTCCCCAGCTATCTACCCGATCTTACCCCTGAAATGAAGGCTTATTGAGCCGGTGTTGTTGAGTCAACCCTCACCTATGCAAATCTAAGGATAATCCTGAATAAACAGGAGTTCATAGTTAGCTCAATATTAAGGTTAAGTTACATAGGTCATCGTTTCGAAATAGTTAGTCTTAAACAGTAAACATCGTTATAAAGTAAGAGTAACTTATTTCTTGGTCCGATCTTGTGCAAACTCATTGCACAGGACACTCCCATTTCTCATGTCACCACATGAATGAATAGGGATCACTTCGTTTGTAACACTTTACAATTCCTTGTAACAACTACAGAGTGGGCCGCATCTAATAGTGTTACCAAAATATGGCACCCATCCTTATTCGTATATTATAGATCTGACTACTTACTCGAACCTGATCCACTCTTATGTCTCTACATAAAGTTCAAGTACTCATGTAATAGTCATGGATCTTTTAGTTTATTAGATTTATTTCTAAAATGAAATAAGCAATTCATATATTCAATAACAACTTTATTGAATCAAACTTCAATAATAACTATATTGAATTTCAGCAAGTTTATTATTTACAAACCACGAGTTTTTAGGACATAAAATCCTGAAGAAACTCTTAAACAAGAGAACTAATGAGCGGAAACAGATCATTCCAAATTCCATTATAAAAGAACATGAACATTAACATTCTAACAGAACAATTATGCATCAAATCTAAATTACAGCATGCTTCAACAAGAAAATACAAGAGATCGAGTGAACATACCCTTGAAGATCCTTTTCTTCTCGTATCCCTCAATCAAACTTAGCAACATGTTCAACTGCATGATTGTAATGCAAATAAACCAGCAAACTAGACGAACTAATAGAATCTCGAACACAATCGCATAACACTCGACCTTTGAACAACAACTTGACACTTCCATGAGGCTACCTTGGTATTATTGGTATGAGAATCCAAGAAGTGTGGGCTCTTTATGGATTTGGTAGAGGGAAGAAGGAACTGAACGATCGTGTAGACGATTGAGTAAGTGGGAGAAGACAGAAGTCTATCGTGTAGACTTGGGTACTTGATCGTTTAGCAGCGAGAAACTATCGTATAGTATACTCTTTCTTTGATTGTTTACTCGCTCAAGGCTATCGTACAACTTTTTTCTTTATGCGCGTTGGATTATTATTATCTCTTTACAAAATGAAAACTATTTTCACTTTATCCCACCAGTTTTCGTAAATTGACTAAGACCACCCACTAAGGTGGTTGTTGGAGAAAAACCGAAATCAATTATCTCATAATTAATTGTATTATAAATAAATATAATAACTAATTTATCATATTATATTTATAACCTATAGTTTTAATATCACACCATATATAATATATAAATCATAGTTCTTTTTCTCCTTTATGGCAAATAATATAAATCATATTTATATTAATTCCTCCATGAAGGAACTCTTATTTAAGAGTACCTATGAGCAAAAGCGGATCTTTCCAATTCATTGTGACAGAATTACCACATATACATTCAAACATACTAATATACATTCATAATGTTAAAGAGATCAAGAGATCATACTAGTTGAAGATTTCTTCTTCACATCGGTCTAAAATCCAACTGTCTATCTCGAACAATCACCATTCGAACAGAAGAAAAAAGAGATGACACCACCACTCAGAGCCCCCAGTATTCTTGGAGTGAGAATCCAAAGTGTGGGCTTTGTTTGGATTTGGTAGAGGGGAGGAGGAAGAGAGACCATACACAACGATTAAGCAAGCTGAAGATAAGGTCGTCTATCGCATAGACAAGATGCTTGATCGTTTAAGTATATGATTGTATAGGAAAAAGTAAGCGATCGTCTAAACGATCGTGTAGGAAAGGGTAAGCGACCGTCTAAATGATTGTGTAGGAAAAACTAGGCGATCGTCTATACGGCCTTTTAGTAAATATCGGGAGTTAAACGATCGCTTAGGAAAAGGTAAACGATCGTTTAGTAAATAGTGCGTGAAGGTGTAATTGGTAAGCGATCGCTTAGCAATATCGTATAGGTAAGCGATCGTGAAGGCATTATCATATAGGCACTGATTTTCTAAGCGATGACACACGCTTTAACACAATGTCCGCGCATCTCATTCTTAACACACCGTCAGCTATTTATGCATCTCAAAGTGATCTTTCAACACACACTCATCTGTTATTAAAACAGAAGAGATGCCGCCCCATTTCCTTTTTAACCGTCCAATGAATGTGATCTTATCATATTCATAATATATAAATTAATATCATACATTAACTATAGTATTTTTCCTCCACTAGATATAAATCATATTTATATCCAATTTCCACCAAATTAATGTATCTCATACACAAAATTAATTATATCATATATAATTAACTACTTCAATTATATCATATATAATCGAACTCCATCTTGTCAATTTGAACATTTCAAACTGACCCAAAACTTGACTTTCAACTTGTATCCAAGCTACCAAGGGGACCTTATGGACCTAAGGCTCGAAGCTTCAACAGTTCGTGAATGGCTGACTAAACTCTTTAGTCACGATATCCACCATCCACTAACTACCAGGCATTCTACTAAAGACCGACAGTTGAACTCTTTTTGCCATTGATATATTTTTATGTCCATTGGATATAATCAATCATCAGTACGATGACCCTTCACAGATGCTCATAGTTACAGTAGGCCAATTTACCGTTTTGTCCTTGTAATTACATCTTCCTCCTTAAGTACCACTGATCCCTCTAATGAACAATACAACATAGTCCTACTATGTGTGAACACCTTTCGAACCTTGAGAAGGTGCGTGGCGCCACATCGTTTAAGCCCCGGGATCAGCCCTTAAAAGAGCAATCTATCTACTTACCTCTACTTTGGGGAAGGAGTGAACTCCATCTTGTGAAGCTAAGTTCCCAACTCCCAAATCAGACAAATCCCCAAAATGATAGGTTTGAGTCAGCACTTTGGCCACTTGCAACCATGCAAATCAAATGACCGCCCTCAATGACAGGAGTTCCCAACTCACTCAGGATTAAGGTCATGTTACCTATGGTCATCCTAGTGAAGTGAAGTCTTAGTCATGAATGGAGTTATATGACAAGACATTAACACTCCGAGGTCAGGTCTTATACAAACTCTTTGTATAGGACACCCCCGCTCGTATGTCCACTACACAAATGATCAGGATCAGACCATCTGTGACGAATCACAACATTTGTAACAATTCCAATAAGCAGGCCGCATTCATAGTGTTACTAGGATAAGTTTTCCCTCATATATCCATATACTACAGACTATTTTAGTTGTCACTTAAGACATGATCCACTTGTATGTCACTACATACATGTTCAAGTTACATAAAGACAACCAGGGACATTAAGTTTATTGGTTTGTGGTAAAATAAAAAACATCTAAATGTGCAAAATCAAGAAGTGAAGTAAATATCATATAGATTATACATTACAAATGTTATTACAAAGTTGTTTACAAACTATAGGATACGAGACTTTAGGGCACAAACTCCAACACTCCAATCAATGTATGTAATACATTAAATCAATTATATCATATATAATTGAATCAATTTAATTATATCATATATTATCAAATTCCCTCTTGTTAATTTGAACACTTCAAGCTAACCCAAAAATTGATTCTCAACATGAATCCATTGAGCTACCAAGGGAACCTTATGGACTTATAACTTGAAGCTCCAAACGATATCCACCATCCATTAACTGTCTGGCATTCCACTAAAGACCGACAGCTGCATTCTTCGGGCTACAGATATATTTTTTTGTCCATCGGATATAACCAATCAACAGTATGATGACCCTTCACAAGTCACTCGTAAATACAGCTGAGCCAATTTACCATTTTGCCCCTGTAGTTACATCTAACTCCTCAAGTACCACTGATTCCTCTAATGAATAATACATCATAGTCCCACTATGAGTGAACACTTATCGGGCCATGAGAAGATGTGGCGTCATATTGTTCAAGCCTAGAATTAGCCCTTAAGCGAGCAATTTATCTACTTATCCCTGCTTCGGGGAATGAGTGAATTCCGTCTTGTGTAGCTGAGTTTCCAGCTCTCCAATCAAACGAATCCTCAAAGTAGTAGGTTTGAGCCGGTAATCTAGCTACTCGCACCCATGCAAATCAAAGGACCACCCTCATAGACAGGAGTTCCCAATTCACTCAGGATTAAGGTCATGTTACCTATGGTCATCCCAGTGAAATGAAAGTCTCTGTCATGAACGACGTTATATAACAAAACTAAACATTTCGTGGTCCATCTTATACAAACTCTTTTGTACAGAGCATCCCCGCTCGCATGTCTAATACACGAATGGTCAGAATAAGAACATTTGTAGCACTTTATAATACTTGTAACACCTACAAAGCGAGTCACACTCGTAGAGTCACCGGGATAAGGTTTCCCTCATTTATCCATATACTACAGACTATTTAGGTTATCATTTAAAGCACGATCCACTTGTATGTCTCCACATACATTCTTAAGTTACAACGATAATTAGGGATCTTAGTTTATTGTTCTGTGGTTAATGCAACTAAAATATCTCATATTTCATAGACTGTAGTGAATAAAATATCTCATATTATTACATCACAAATGATTGTTCGTACATGTGTTTACAAATTACAGGGCCCAACGAGATTTAAGGCATCAACCCCAACAGAAAATCATGTAGAATCTGCCTTAAAACCATTAACATGCGTTTAGAAGCAATTCCCAATACTTAAAACATGCGTTGGAAAATCAAGATAAAACTTACTATGCGTTGAAAATTCATAAGTGAAACACTTAGCAAATATTTTGAAAACTAGTCACTCACTATCTTGATGAATGGATCGAATCCTACAGTGGAAGCATTGTTACGCCTTGCAACGAGCAATTCAATTTTTACATAAACAAATTCAATATACTAAAACAAAAAATAAACATGTAATATTGCATGCATTAAGGAAAAATTTTAGAACCATTCTTACCTTTGTAGATTCTCAAGCTTTACGAACAATCTTCTTTAAGTTCCAACGAACGGCTCCTCCAACGACTCGATCACGAACGACTTCTTGAAAATCTTGAATACTACCACGAGAGTCCCCTCGCCAAGTTTATATATATACATGCCTTGCCATATGGATATTCACACAAAGAGGGTGACACGATCATCTTCCACCATCACCTTTTCAAGGGAGAAATCTCTCCAGAACAGCTTGATCACACCGCTGTAGAAGAAGACTCAAGAGAGCAACTTCTCCTCCAACAAACATAGAACATAGATTGACGGCATCTCACATTGACGAGAGCTTGAGAGAGCCACCAAAGATCCTCATCATTTACTACCACTTTCTAAGTTTATCTTGTCTTTCATTATTTTCCATTTTCTTCTACTCATTTCCCTATTCACATTTGTAAAAACTATTTTGTACATCAATAGTATATCATATCATGATTTCATCTTCTATTTCTTCCATTTTTATTTTCTTAACCACGAGTAGCTAAATCTCACATGAGATAGAATGAGTTAATCTTCATTCCAGCAAGCTTAATGGTTCAATAAATGTTCATTTGGATAATGGAACTTTAAATCTGACTTGTGAATTGATGCATTCATACCATGCGATGAAATGAATGTTGAATGTTGGATTTTAACACACTGTTTTATCTAGTTAAACTAAAGTATAAGCTCAACTAGAGTCCTAGTGAGTCTAGGGTTAAACTCAGGGATTTATTTGTTGTGAATGCGTTGAAAGTTAATGCTCTGATCTTCACGCAATTTGAACACTAAACAGATGATGGATTTTGATGTTATTTTAATGCTAAGATTAATTTTAGTAATGGATGCGATGAGATTTACACTTCAAGTGAAACAGTGTATGCGATGACTGTGAAATTCAAATGAGAGATGGTAAGGTCGAGAAGAATATTCACTAACATTCCCTAAGCAAATATATAAATTATGTGTTCTAGCAATGCACTCGAAATTATAACCTACACCTTTCGGTGTACATAGCTACAATATCCTATTTTAGGATGCATGCGATAAGTGTATGTTGAAAAAAATATTTTTTTTTAATTTCTAAAGAACCTCTCTTATTTTATGAGTTATAAATCTCTAGTTCTTTCGAACCTAGATTTAATCTACTCATAACAAGTAGAACACATGGTTTAAATATTGTTTAGTTCATGTTAGCTAAATGCTTCTCAACCCATGAATGGTTTAGTTAATCATAATGAAAATAGAAAAGATGGATGAGATATGAATTGAATATGTATTCATACTCAGGAAAGAGGTCTTTCAACGTTTATACAGTATAAATACACTAAGATAGGAAATGGAGATAGAGAAACAAGTTGTGGTGTGCAATTTCTTGCTTTCTTCGGTTTTACAATGACTGCTTCACTAGGAGTATTGAAAATGGAGTTCCTTTTCTGCCTCCAGAGGTGATTCTTAAGTTTTCCCTCCAGGTTTACAAATGGTAGAAAGAGGAGTGAAGTTTTGTTTTTTTTGTTTTGTTTTGTTTTTTTTTTTTTGCAGAGTGTTCTTCATATCCTCTCGTATATCTTTGCATGGAGATTTCATAGTGTATTTATAGGCATGCAGAGGCAGCTTTTCCTCTCCTTACTAATGATTATGCTGATAAGGTGTATTAAATTTCATACCCTGATGCACTACCTGCTGCACGTTAGAAGTTCATTGGTTCTACAATAAAGTTTTCTTATTAACTGCCAACTTGATCTTGGATTTGACTTCCACTGCCCACACGTCATATCATATCTCATCCCCTAAAACCACCGACTTGGCCAACTATGCGATCATATATTGGCATTGAGAACTCATGTGATTGCATCGGCAGATTTTCTGCACTAAACAAAGTATAATTTTTAACCTTTTGTAGATAGATTAGGATTTGTGTGTGTGATCGCATGATGTAATTATTTTCATGAATTCTTTATCAAGTTGTCACATTTTCAGAGTTTTTTCCTAATCGTTTTAGATAAAAGAGGCAGAATAACTTGTATTTCTACAAGTTATCATGAATTCTCTTAACCATTGTATCCATAAGATAACAATTAACTACTCGATAGAATAAGTGATTGTAGATTTCATTAGTCCATGCAAGTGAAATGTTTAAAGATAAATGTTTCCTTGTGTTCGAAGTAACCCATGCATGCATCATGGAAACATGATTAATATGGCTAACTCACCGAGAGGTGGAGTCTAAAAGGGTTATGAATATGAAGATGAGTTTTTCCTCATTAAGCTTAAAGGTTTCAAGAGCGCTCATTCTAGCTCATCTATCTCATATCGACTGCATTTCCCCTTGTTCAATCCTATGCATTCGCGAACCATTTTCATCACAGTTTCCCATAATATTTTTCCTTGCATTTTAATTAATTTAGGTATCTCACAAACAAACTATCACCTATCATATATACATTACGCTGCGATTAGAAAAATAGGTTCATTGACTGAATTTGTTTGCATTCTAATTACAGTCCCTGTGTTCGACCTTGGTTCTTACCGAGACTACCTTCTGATTAGTTTATACTTATGTTGTTAAGAGTAAAACTTGTGAAATTATTTGAAATATTATACTCTTTAGAGACGGATTACAGAGCACAACATAGCAAAGCTCCAGTGAGGAAGATGATCTGGAGAGCAGAAATAATGTTGATCAAGTTTTGCCTGTAATAAAATCAGCCAACCACACTACAATCCTGTAATAAAATTAACCAATCACACTACAGTAACAAGCTCCTCTTTGATTATTTTTTAAGGCAAAACAAACAAATCAGAAAGGCACAACGGCGGGAGAAAACCAACCAGACTAAAATAGTTATCAATTCACAAAACAAATCAGAATAACCATCACAACTTCTTCTCCACCTTTTGTTTGGCTTACAAAAACAACCAAACGTAACGAAAACCAAGACATTAGAAACAAGCAACTAGACGGGTAATCTGAATGCACAAAGCCTCTGACTCATCAGCAGAGCTATCAATATAGCCATCAGAGTGTGTATCATCTAACATATGTTTAGAGCCTTTAACAACTAGCCCTGCTTAACGAAGTTTCTAACATGAAGAGAAATAGGGAAAGAACCATCCAAAATATCAATACTAGGGAAAAAAAATATCCTTATCAACCAACAAAGGAATACCTTGGACGATGATAGGCACAAGATGTCGTGAAATAGATTAACACCAATAAGTAACACAAACTACACTTACGAACACATTTAGAGAGCCTGACTCTTTCACATAAATTTTTGTAGAACAATTTGCATAATAATATGTGGCTTACCCTAAATCTAAAAACAATAACACCTTTAAATTTAGCATCCAAAAGGAAGGGATACCATAGATACAATAAGAACAAAATCAGAAAGAATCACCCTAGTGGATTTGCAATCAAATAAGGAAAGAATACCATAGTCAAATTTCTGCCTATAAAACCAGAGACAAAAACTCAAACGAGATAAATAAGAAAAATATTATCTGTCAACCAAAACTATAACAACTTATTAAAAAAAAAAAACCAATACAAAAGACAACTCATATCATACCAAAACAACAACACAAACAAAACACGATCTTCGTCTCATGATCGCAACCAACCTATTCTCCCCCTTTTTCCATGAAGAAAATCAGTCAGTAGGAAAAGGCTAAGAATAAGATGTATCATTAGAGGATGTACCTCTCATGTCAAGCCCAACATTGAGAAAAACAGAGTCAACAATATATTCAGCATCAACATGACCAACAGTAGGAATATTAGATATACTAACTTTCTTAAGCCCCTTAAAGCCTAAATTTTCCATGCTCAAATCTAAAACTGTCTTATTGATAACAAAATCAACATCAACATTTTCCACAATAGATTTAATGCCACAAGCATTCAACTTTAAAATATCTTCATGCATATTCACATCAGAGAGAATAAGATTGGGAATAATATGATTAGAATAGCAAAGAATATCTTCCTTAGAGATAAAATCATCAGATACATCTTTATCAAAGCTATTTTACCACTATTTGGACCATCATAAACATAGTTATTTGATCAACCGAACCACTATCAACATTCATTTTCCCAGGCACATTCAAATCAACAGGTCGATTTATAGTAGCAACACTAGCAGATACATCAGTAGAAGTAATGTCACCCTTAAAACAATCTTAGAATAGTCAACCAACTGACTAGTTGAAGCAACATTAATAACTTTATTAACCTTATAAACACAAACAATGCCAACAGAAGCATTATCAACAACAACCACGACATTCCATACAACATTCTCAGGAAAAGCAGGATCAACAGTTTCTTGGGAATCAATGATAGCAGCAACAGAAGCAGTGAATTCTATTTGATCAACATTTGGAGACATATCATTCGCAATATTTTCAAATGAGACAAAAGGTACATGACTAACATTTTCAACACTTCTAGTTGGAATAACAAATTCAACAACAATATTAAGAGACACGATGACTTTACCCAAAGATTCAACAAGAGCACCATTATCAATAATCCCATCACACAACATATAAGGCTCAATGTAATTCATATAATTAATCTCAGTACTTCCAATAACAAGCTTTGTGGGGAGAATAGTATGAACAACACAAGTTAATACAACTGTTTTGGTAGGAACAATATTATCAATAATAGAGGAAACAAGCATATCAACATTTTCAGCAGTGGGTTCAGTAGGTATACTAATCAAAACATAGGACACATCAGCATGATCAACATTAGACACGGATTCTATCACGGTATTATCAGCATTAATACTATTTTGATCACCATTCTCAACTTTAATTTCATTAGTAAATACAAGCAAGTCAAGAGAAGTCAAATTTCTAGACATCTCAACAGAAAAATCAGATTTAGCAGTAGATGTGTATCCTTCAAGATCCTTAGTGGAAGTAGATGCCTGATATGATGTATCCATAGACACATACTTGGTGAACTCAATGACATGACTTATGACGTATTTCATTGTTAGGACAACCCATTTAACATCACGCCTTTTCTTTTTAGTTTTATTATGTATCGTAGACTCATCAATGAAAATGAAAGAAAGATCTCGTACTTGAACACCATAAGTATTGACTCTTGATGGAAAATGACCCTTCTTAAAATCCTTTTTCTTCTTTACTGATCTATTAACCATTTTACTTTCAGAAATCTGATTATCTTAATAAGAATTCACCCTGACGATAAAAAGTAGAATATGCACAATTGAGGGTAAATCAAACACAAAACTGACAATCTCAGTATATTTCATAATCACAATCGAGATTTTCCTGCTTATAAAAGCTAACTTGACTCACTTTGACCTTCTTTGATAAGATATCTTTAGTTGCTATAAGATGATTATGCAAAGATATAAGATTCTCTTGAGAAAATCAAATTGAACAACCTCCATAACTTCCATCTATAAATTCCGAAATCTCAAAAAATAAGTAAGTTGTTTGACCAAACTCATTTCAAGCTCAATTTATATATGTTGGACATAATGCTCCACCATCTTCTGAAACATCCTTCTGAAAGTTATGTCATCAACATAAATTTAATAAATAATCAACTTTTCTTCTGACTTCTTGAAAAATAGAACATATTTCAGTTCGTATTCATGATGCACTCGAATATTGATAGAATAACCCAGAAATATATTGTAATCACTACTAGAACCCATTTTTGTCTGAAGGCACAATTAGCCAGAATATAACTCATGCCACCAAAAGGATGAAAGTATTTAACATTATTAGAATTTCTTTCCCTCCATAATTCAACATTTGGGCACACAAACATTGACTCAAGAGCAAGGTAATTGGAAATATGACAACTAGTACATTGCATTATATCAAGAATCAACTCTTAAGAGTACTAGTCTTGCACTTGACTATTCCACTTTCTGGGGAGAGACCACAACTTTATTGTGTTTAGGACGGTTAAAAACATGATTAATAACATTATAAGTCCACAAGTAAAAATTATTATATAAGTGCATACTTGGCGTGATAGTCACATTGTCTTTGTTGGTCATCAAACATTTATCTTTTGGGAAACTTACAACAAGACCTTGATCACATAGTTGACTTATGTTGATTAAGTTGGTTGTTAACTTTTCTACAAAAATGACATCCTCCAGTGCTGGAAGACCAAAGTACAATAGTTGTCCTTTACCTAATACTTTCTCTTTTGCTCCATCTCCAAAAGTAACATGACCAGAACTGCATGGTTGCACGTTGGTGAAAAATGACTTTTCCTAGTCATGTGACGAGAACATCTGCTATCAAAATACCTATCTTCTTTTGTTGAGGAACGAAAAGAGGTGAACGCCACTTAACGTTGAGACTTAGAAGAAGACCTAGACTTCTTAATTCTCCATTTAAATTTATTTCTATGTACTGATTTGACAGGATTGGCAACCATCCATGTCTTTGTAAAGTAATTTCAGAAAGGTAAATGACTCATTCTTCTCAACAAAAAAAAAACAATAAGGAAAAACGTGTCCTGCCTTTTCACAGTAATAAAAAATCCATCTTTGTTTCTCATTGCAACTTTGAGTGGATGTTGACACATCCTTTGTCAAAGACAAAGGGACTGGCATTGACTAGTCCCTGTGCTACAACAAAATGATTTAACAAAGATAATTCATCTTTGTAGAACCGTTTACCCTACTACTTGAACCTAATGTCATACTTATCAGAAACCTACTTACCAAAGGATAGAATCATGTTAAGGTCTTTAGTGCTTGAGTTCATCATGTGAATAGACTTTGACATCGATTCAAGTTCAACTTTTACGCCTTCAACTCTTTCTTTAGCTCAGAAATGTGATAGGATATACTAGCATGTAACAGAAACAAACAGAATTAATAAACACTCTAATTACATTTAATTTGAGTTTTAAAGCATGGTTTTTGAAGAAAAATAAAGTGGGTTTCATTTTCAACATACCTTTAATGAATTTTTCCAAATCCAAGTTGCTCTTCACATTAATTCAACTCTGAATCAATAGTGAACCACCAAGAGATCTTCTATACTATTCTCAGCCTTGAATTTGAGTGGTGGAACTCGAATTTGAGTGAATTTGTGAGATAAATTTTTTGGGTTTTCTCAAGAATAATTTTGCAGCAGTTTTTCACTAAAAACTTCAGCAAAATTCTAAATCCTTCTTCAACCTCAATGAGATTTATCTACCACCAACATGCAAGCATTTCATCATTGGACAAGACCAGCAGATGCTTCAATTAAAAGTGGGATTTATGTGTGCTTCATGTGGAAACACCTCATGTTTTAGAGGTTTGTGGGAAAAACCCACTTTTACAATTAATTTCCTATTTTTCATTTTAATTTAAAAAATAATTAATTCTAAAATTAATTAATATTTAATTTAATTAATCATAATTAATTTAATCTAAAAAATTCAATTTCCTAAATTGAATTAAAATTGGAAGTTAATTTAATTTTTAATTAATTGATTTAATATCAAATATTAAATTAACCACATACCTAAGTTTAAACACGAATCTTATCCATGTAATTAATATTAAAACAAAATTTAAATATAATATCTCCAATTTCGTTTAATTTCAATAAATTAAACGTTTAATTAATTATATCAAATATAATTATACAAACTCTAATTTCAATTTGAACTTATTCAAATTCAAACCCTGATTTCAATTTGAACATTTTCAAATCGATATCACTCCAAATTCACTCAATTTATTAATTCAAGATGTTTATATTTTACGAGTTAGTAGAGGGACCTTATAGACCTACAAATCATGAGCTCCAACGATTTAAGATTAATTGGCTAAAACTCTTTAGTCCAAATTAATCAGTATTCGTTAATTATCAAGTCACATCATTATAGCTCGATAATTACACTCTTCTCACTGTAGATATATTTGTGTTCACATGATTTAACCATAACTAGTAAGTCGACCATTCACAGGTTGTTCGTAATAACGGTTGGGAACAATTGGTTTGTGATCCAATCACTAAACCGGATCCCTCTCAGGCCAATGAGAGGGTGGGGCCCCTTGTTCAAGACCTGGATTCAGTACTTAAGAGAACAACCTTTCTTCTATCCCTAAATCGGGTAGGCATGAATTTCATCTTGCACCCTATGTCCCAGCTATCTACCTAGTCTTGTCTTTAAAATGAGAGGTTTATTGAGTAAACCCTCACCTATGTAAATCTAAGGATAATCCTAAATAAACAGAAGTTCATAATTAGCTCAGGATTAAGATCAAGTTACCTGGGTCATCTAAGTGAAATAGTCAGTCTTAAACAATAAACGACGTTATAAAGTAAGAGTGACTTATTTCTTGGTCCGATATTATGCAAACTCATTGCATAGGACGCCCCCACTCCTCATGTCAATACATGAACGAATCAAGATCACTTCATTTGTAGCACCTTTACAACAACTTGTAATAACTACATAGTAGACCGCATCCAATAGTGTTACCTGAATAAGGCACCCAATCTTATTATTATACTATAGACCATTTTGGCTATTTACTTGAATTTGATCCATCTTTATGTCTCTACATAAAGTTCAAGTATTCATGTAATAGTCATGGATATTAATTTATTGGATTTAGACTTTACGAATGCAATTTAAAGATTCAATAGTAACTTTATTGAAGAAATGTTGAATAACATCTTTATTGATAATAGAATGTGTTTAACTTTACAAACTATGAGTTTTAGGACACACAATCCAACAAAATGATGCTTAAAGGGCAGTGAGTATCTTCAATTAGTTTTCTACACTCTCCTTTTGAATTTTCAAGACTTTAGAGTCCTCCATCCACAATTGATAGACTTTTTCAAAAGATAAGTTTTCAGAGTTAACTGCATTTTGTTCTATATCCTTTCCTACCACAAAAATACATTCATTAGAATGATTAATCACTTTAGAATATTCAAGAGAAAGATTTCCAATAAGAGCTCGAACTTCTTCAGTAGAGTCACTACTTGACTCAGTTTCATCATCTGATAGGATAGTAGAATATTCTTTATTCTGTCTTCTCAGAAAGTTTGGATTGTCCGAACCCCTCACATTCTTGACATATAAAATTTTTCCCTTCGACACCTTGACTACTGCTGACTCCTTTGTCACTTTTTATCCTCTTTGCAAAAACTTTCGAAAGCATTGGATCAAGGTTATTGTTAATGTTACTAATGGCCTCGACATGGGAGGACACATAGTTTCCACGAAATTATTGAACTTCTATCTCATCGTCTAAGAGTTTTGTCAAACTGTTTTGCCATAAGAAAAATTGATTCAACTAGATTTTCATTAGTTTCTTTATTCTTGCTATTAGAACTTTTATTGATCACGGAGGATTGTAGTGCAATTCCCTTGGACTTCTTCTCAGATTGACCTTCAAGCGACATTTCAAATGTTTGAAGGGATCCAAACAGTTCATCAACTTTCATGTTGGCAATATCATGGGGCCTTTTCAATAGTTGTGACTTTCATATCAAATCTTTTAGGTAATGAGCGCAAAACTTTTCGAACAAGCTTCTCCTCTAAAATTTTCTCTTCGAGGACAAAAAATTCATTAGCAATTTCCAGAAGACGTGTGTTAAACTCTTCCATAGTTTAATCACCAAGCATCTTTAAGTATTCAAATTTGGTAGTTATGAGCTGCAGCCTTGACATCTTCACCTTAGATATTCCTTGATGAGCAACAACAAGTATATCCCAAGCCTTCTTTGCTAAAACACAAGTATTGATCAATCTGAATACATTCTTATCCACTCCATTGAAGATTTCATTCAAGGCGCGAGAGTTTCCTAACAATGTTTCCTATTCAGCCTCTATCCAATCTCTTTCAGGTTTTGGACTGACAACTCCATTCTTATCAGCAACTTGAAGAGGAGACCATCTAGTCACAATAACCTTCCATGACTTACTATCAATAGATTTAAGAAAAGTAATCATTTATGCCTTCCAGTACGAGTAATTCGTTCCATCTAAAAGAGGAGGACAGGTAGTTGATCCACCTTCCTTGATCGACTCCATTAAATACTTAATGAACTAGCAGTCAACCCGCTCTGATACCAATTGAAAAATTAGGTGGATCTAACGCATAATATAATGTCAATCATGATGTCATAAACAATATGTATGACAAGTGGGTAACACGAAAGCAAACAGAAAAATAACGACATGAAGATTGGTCACCCAGTTCAGTGCAAAAACATCTACGCCTGGGGGAAATGTGGCCGATGGAATGATATTTTACTATAAAGAGTTTAGCAATTACAACGAAAGTACTTATCTGATAGATCCCTCTTTAATGACACACGTATAGCTTTCTTCAGTTTCAACTTAGGATCCTTTTAAGTTTTAGCTCCCTCACTTCCACAATAATGCTTCTTCAAGCTTTGTATGAGATTCCCTCAGTACAACATATTTAGGTTCCCCCTAATAGTTAAATATCCTCACATTCTTCATATTCAGGGTCCCCCTAAATATGAGTTGTCATCATTTTCAAAGTACTTAGGCTCCCCCTAAGTACAATCTGAAATCAAAATCCTCCCGAGGTTTGCAATGGTTGTTGAACCAAAATTCTCAACGATAAATACAAAGATTTTCAATAACAATACATAGAGGTTTAGGCTTAAACAAACCCTAAACTCAAAACTCTTAACACACACTTTTCTAATAAGGTGGTTAACTTCAAAAATGAATAAAAGTACAATATAAATAAGGTTAGCTACAAAAATATATTTCTTGAGTGAATAAATATTCTTTGTAGGAAAATAAAGAATGGAAATATGGAAATCTACAAATGATGTAGACAGATATGGAAGAGGTATTTTGCAGAATCTACTGCCAGACATGTAACAATGTTTATGATAATGTCTTTGACATGTTGCACAACATGCTGCTCAAGTTTTGCTTGTAATAAAATCAGCCAACCATATTACAGTTGATAACTTGTAAAAATACAAGTTATTTATGCTGCCTTATTCAGATATTGCGGCCAAAAGAGAGTAAATATGCGTTGATTGTATGAAAATTAGCTAAAAAATACAATAATTATAAATTATCACAAAGACACCCATTAACATCATTAAGATCGTAGAAGAGGATATTTCTACTCTGTTTTGCAGGAACCCAAGTCACCGCTTGCGATCAAGGCTCAACGAGAAACTGAACAACGCATCTCTGTCACATTGCACCCGAAGAGACGATTAACGCAATGACGGCGAAATGCGACAGTCGATCCCGAGCTGACTTTCAATCGCATTCGATAATAAAAACAACACCGCATGCGAGCACCTGATCGAAAGATGCAAATGAGCAACGAAAAGGCGGAGGATTGCGACATGTGTACAACTAACCATTGTGCAGATTTGACGGTCTGATTGCATAACAGAAGGAATATTTATTCCTCCATCTTCAGAATTTCCATAACAATAAGTAGGGTCCACAAGTCAAAGAGTCAAAGCTTTTCACCTATAAATACCCCCATAAAATTCAGAGAAGATATACTTGATACGGGGCGAATTGATGCTAAACTACTGAGAGAGAGGCTGAGTTGAGTACTGATCGGAAGAAATCCGAGAAGAAAAGAGACAAGATCGAGAGGTGAGTCTCAGTTCTATTCTGCCAGATCTCCGTCGTGAAGCTCTATACTCAGATCCCTGCTACCGATTGAGCAAGCTTGAAGGGAAGCTCATCCTTCCGCACGATCCATTCACATCGGCAAGCAAATCTCCATCCAGATCGGCACCAAGACGTTGGCGTTTATTTGTATTTATTTCTAACTCTATTCATCACTGTATTTCATCTTCTTAATCTCTTCATTCACAAATCATGTATCAGACGCTGAATAGAAATATTGAATGTCTCGATCGTTTTTATATCCCCTTCTCTGTTTGTTTCCGTTCCTTCGTTTATCATTTTCTTCATAAAGTCTTCTTGATCCCTTGGTGATTAATATGAATTAAACAAGTAACTTAATCTGTGCTAAAGAAATAAAAACGTTTAGCTAAAGCATGCTAGACAGCATCTTCACCTGTGAGAGCAGAAGTGAAGATGCCATTCTGATCTATCGAGAGAAAGTTAAAAGAATGCGTTAACTAAAGCAAGAAGTACTTCCAGAGATGGAAGCAACCTTGCGTTCATTATGTTTGTCCATGTTTCACCACAAAGATGTGGAAACGCGGCCGATCACCTAGAGGTGTATGTCAAGGGAAAAGCGAGACCGTATTTATGCTGTTAATGCAATTAAGGAACTTGCGATGTTTGTACTAATTATATTTTCTCTTTCTGTTTCACACATAAGACTTGCCACCGCATAACACGATCTATGTATATTTTTGCTGTCAGCCTTGACCTTAGTATCTTGTATCATGAAACTTGTATCTTGTATCATCTTAGATTAGATTTACTTTATTGCCATTTACTTTAACACAATTTATTTTATTATCGCAACTTTACCGTTTTACTTTACTTTATCGTAAGTTTATATTCTTGTACACAATAACTTTTATAAATTGAAAAAATCCTGGTCGCATGTATCACAAACATAACGCAATAACCTCAAACAGTCCCTGTGTTCGACCTCGGATCACACCGAGAAACTTGCAGTGGAATTATACTTGGTTCCAACGCAAGGAAACTTGTAACAACGCAAAGTATACTACTAGATTCTCATAAATAACGCATATCTAGAAGTAGTATTGCATACAGACAATAAAGTCATCATTCTATTCTTGCATTGAATTCTAGGTCAACAAGTTTATGTGTATGCCTAAGATAGAAACATTCATCAAATTGCATTTACAAGTTTATGGCGCCATTGTCGGGGACTGGTTAACAATTTATTATTTGAGTGTGTTTGTGGTGTTTTACTGGACAGATCTCATTGTACTAGATGTTCAATGCAGAGAGCAGCTTGATGGTTTATGAGTACTGGTGCTGAACCAGAATTCGAAGCTGACCCTGAAATCGAGCGTACCTATGTGCACGGGCACATCAGAATCGGACAAGGCGAAAGAAAGCAGCCAGTATGGCAGATAATAACGACAATGCAATTCGCGTAGGATCCTGTTTTCCTGGTCGCTGATTGCAACATCCCCTTAAGGAATTAAGCGGCACCCAACCTGTACGACTTTTCGCCTGGGATTTCGAGGCCTATTGTTGAGGAGAATGTAAGGTTCGAAATAAATCTGGCTATGCTACAAATGATCCAAAATGCAGGACAATTTGGGGGCTACAAGGTGAAGACCCGCATGCCCACTTGACCAGCTTTGTCGAAATGCACAGAAACTTCTCATTACCTGGCGTAATCCCTGAGAGTATTAGACTGTATTTGTTCCTTACATCTTGAGGGACAAAGCCAAAGGGTGGGCTCACTCACTAGAACCGAACGAGATTACATCACGGGATCAGATAGTAGAGTGATTCATGAAGAAGTTCTTCCCATCGGCCGTCAACGCAAGGCGACGAAAGGACATACTAAACTTCGAGCAAATGGAGAATGAGACCCTGAGCATTGCCTGGGTGCGATTTAGAAGATTGGTGAAAAACTGGCCGCATATTGGGATCCCCGATTGCGTTTTGGTAGAGACCTTTTATAATGGCCTGAACAGATCGACGCAGGCTATTGCTGATGCCTCCGCGGTAGGAGGTTTTATGGACAAAACGTATACTGAGGCTAAAGTCATCCTTGACCCTGTCTCTTATACACATCTAGATGTGTATAAGAGACAGACCTAATTGCGTTTTGGTAGAGACCTTTTATAATGGCCTGAACAGATCGACGCAGGCTATTGCTGATGCCTCCGCGGCAGGAGGTTTTATGGACATTGTCCTTACCGCTGTCTCTTATACACATCTAGATGTGTATAAGAGACAGCAGTGGAACCTGCTGCACCAGCTCAAGTGGCCGCAATAAGTTGCGTTAATTGTGGAGGGGCTCACGTAGCATAAATGTGCCCATCGAATCTCCAGTAAGTATGCGCCATCCAAAACAACCCCTTCAGCAACACCTACAATTCTGGCTAGAGAAGCTATCCTAAGTTCGGTTGGGGTGGCAATCCTAATCAAGGGGGGCCAATCAACCATCAAAGTGGTAGTTGAGGAAATCCTCCTTTTCACCATAACTCGAACCAGAGGCAATCAAAGCAATCGCATAACCCTCATCTTCGAACACCTCTGGAAGCTCATTGGAGGCCCTGCTTAAACAATATATGGACAAAAATGACGCAGTGATGCAAGCGCAGACGTCTTCAGTTCGAAACTTAGAGATCCAAGTGGGCCAGCTAGTATCTGAGCTGAAACATAGAGCACTAGGAACGTTGCCCAGCAACTCAGAAGCCCCGGGATCCAATGGAAAGGAGCAATGTCCCTAAGACATTTGGCAAGCAAGCCGGACCACCTACAGGGATGTGGATTGCGCTCATTTGAAGAAACGCATCTTTCGGTCCATATCTCACAACTATGTTTAATGCTTTCTTTAATTTTTGTCTTATTGAATTCTTGAATTTTGCCTTTACTTTTGCCTTTAATTCGTTTCATGAATTTATGAATTGATTCTTCATTTATTTCCTTTGCATTTGTTTCCGCACCGTCTTTAATTCTTTGAACTTTTATGTAATTAATGCATTAGTCTTTAAATGGTGGATGAATGAGAAATAAAGGGAAATTTATTACCGCAAGTCATAGCAACTTGCTTTGATGAAAAAAAGAAAAAAAAATATAAATAATAATAATAATAAAATCATATAATTAACAACAAGGCAATAATGGACGCATCTTGAACCAATGAGATGTGCTTTGTGTTCACCCAACTCGATTGTGTTGAGCTGAGGGGTGTGTTGCACGCGTATATGTCCTTTGCCCGTCCTTAGCTAAATGCACTATGTTGAGGTATCCTCTAGAAATGTGTTTAGTTAAGGGGTGTGTTACGGGGGAGTATATGTTGTTGCCCGTCCTCTGCGAAGATACATTTGCGTTGGTGAACACATTGCGTTAATCTTTACCTTGCGTTCATTCGAATAAAATATTAAAGAAAAAAAAACTTTTTGTAAACTAAGAAGTCCAATCGTTTCATATCCTAAAGAAATGATGATTCTGCAGATGAAAGGACGTTTTTCTGAAATTTCACAAATGAGGGAAGTTCGAACGATGGGCCTTTTGAGTGTCTCGAGGCCTGTCGCTGCAAAAACCTCGTTGGGCCTACTACGACCCAACCTATAAATAGGAACCTTTACCCCTTTGTGAACTCTTTACCTCCTTTTGCAAACTAAAAACCCTAGCACCAGCATACAGAGCTTTCTTCTTCCCTAAGACCCTAGTAACCTTTCCAGTTCCTTTCACCTTATCATCCATGGTTGACCAAACTTCTCAATCTTCTGCTCACCCTCAACCCCTTCCTCTGACCAACTCGCCATGCAAGAGGCAGCATTCCTGGCTGCCAGTCGCAGGCTTGCTGCCCAACCCCATACCATCCCAAGAATCACTGGTAAAACCTGGAGAAACTCATTATTCGTCCGGCCTCCTTAGTTTAAGAGGGGGTACAACACTAAAAATACCCTCGTTTCAACTCCTGCCGTCTCAACTAAGAGCGAGAAGAAGAGGCGTGATGACAAGGAAGTGTTTGGCAACATTCTGAGTCATTTGGAGCAAGGAGGAGGATTACCCAAGGCAAGGGTTGTAAACCAACCACTGTCCACTGAGGAGGTGACGGTAGTGGTGACTGAAGAGGCGGCGGTGGCTGAAGAAATGGTGATGGCGGAGGCTGAAGAAATGGTGGTGGTGGAGGCAGTGGTGATTGAAGAAGAAGCAGGAAGAGACATTCTGACCTTAGAGACTTCTGAGGTAACTGCCAACACAGAAGCCTATGACGGACCCTCCAGAGTGGTGGTGGTAGAGATTGCGGTGGTGGCTGAAGTTGCGATGGAGGAGGTTGCAGTAGAGACGCAACTAGAAGTAGTTGAAGAGAAAAAGAAGAAGAAAAACAAAGAGAGAAAGGCTGGAGAGGCTAAGTCTTCTTGCATCGCAAGGAGAAGAAGAACAAAGAAAAAAAGGATGATGACGAAGATGAGGAGGCCAAAAAGGAAAGGAAGAAGAAGGAGAAGGAAGAAAGAAGAATGCGCCGGCATGAAGAAAGACGCCTAAAAAAAGGAAGAAGAAAAGAAGCAGAGGGCTGTGAGCTCGAAAATGATGGAGAATCAACCTCCATGAGGGAGATTAGGGGGGAGACAATGCAATTAATGGAGCCGGCACAACCTGAAACAATGCAAGTGGTTGCGACCGACGAAGGTGAAGAAAGAGAAAGAATCCCCCTGAGGCGGCGTCGCAGGAAGAATACGCCACAAGGGTCTTCTGTTGACCCTCAAAGACTGATCATTGCATTAGAGGAGAAAGAAAGAAGGAGAAAAGAAGAGGAGGAGAAAATGGAGTGTGCAAAACTCATCATGGTAGAAGGAAATCACAGAAAAAGGCTACAAGATGAGGAAATGCGCAGTAATAATGAACTCTCAAGGCTTGAAGCAATAAGGCAGCGAGAGGAGGAACAACGTCTGTTGCTGGCCTCTGAGAAATTTGTAGAAGAATTTGAAAGAGAAGAAAGAGAAAAAGAAGATGAAAAGAAAAAGAAGAAGGAAAAAGATGAGATGAGATTGGAAGAAGAGAAGGAGAAGAAGCGCGTAGCTAATAGATGCTTACAAAAGAAGAAGGGCAAGAAACTTGCCGAGTTAGAGAAGGAGGAACAATGCAAGGAACGAGAAAGAAAACAAAGGCAACAATCCCGTCTTGTATTGGCCAAAGGAAAGGGCAAAGCGGTCGCAGAAAGCAGCAAGCCCGTGTTGGCAAAGGTATGTCCATCAAGAAAGAAAGAAAATGATGACTTGTTGATGGAGATGGGCTTTTATCCTATGCCAACACCACTACTAGATCTGATCACGAGCGTGATCGTGGAGCATGGTTGGGACACATTTTGCCAGTGCCCATCCATATTTGTTCTAAAGGTGGTGAGGGACTTCTACCATGGACGACTGCATGGCACCAATGACGTAGTGACCATAAAAGGGCAGACGGTACCTTTCAGCGCAAGGGACATCAATGAACTATATCAAATGAAGGATAACCCGAATGCACCGGGCAACGCAATCATTGATGATCCCACGAAACAGCAGATGGAAGATGCACTACGAGTATTAATGCAACCGGGCACGAAGTGGTCGGTTTCTTTAAAAGGCATCAAACCCTAGCGTCCAAGACTCTACTTCCGGAGGAAAGGCTTTGGGTTTATTTGGTTAAGAAGCGGCTGATCTCAACTTCCCATGACAAGACTATTTCAAGGGATCGAGTCATGGCTGCATATTGCATTGCGCGCGGCATTCCAATCGATGTGAGCCGGTTGATCGCAAGTCAAATTTGAGGCTTTGTGGGGCACATTAGAGGACAATACTTCTTTCCATGGACTATCTCAAGTCTGTGCCTATTAGTGGGGGTAGGCATTGTGGAAGAACCCATGCAAGAAGTTCACGGCCTCATCAATTCAAAATCCTGAGGTTTCTCCTCAAAGACTCCCTGCATTGCCCAGAGTTACCTTTAAAGAGGACCACAATCGATCTTAATGCGCCGCAAGAACCCAGGCCAAAGAGACAGCGCAAAAATGATAAGGGAAAAAAAAAAGGTCCAAGATCCTAAGAAACCGAACCTTTGGACCCTTTACCCTTAGTAATCCGCCATCCAAGCCCTTCGACGCGCACCCGCACAACCCTTTTTCTTCCACTCCATGAAGGCCTTCACCATTCTTCTCACTCCAAATTCTCCAACCGCATACCCACCAGTCTACTCACCTGTAGCATCATCACCGCATCATTTTATTCTGCTACCGCATATTGATAACCCACACAATTTGGGTGAAGGCACCTCTGCCCAACCCCAAAACGATGTTGGTGAGACATCGCAGGCGCAACCTTCCATCCCTTCCTTGGCTGCTGAGTTAGCTGAAATGCGGTCCCTCTTTTCCCAACAGCAGCAACTCTTTGCTCAACAACAAGACTTCTTCAACCAAAGATTTGAGGTGGTAATGGAGCAAATTGATGATATACAGCACAGTGCTGCCACATCAAGGGAGGCATTGATCAACATTCAGCGTAATATTTTTAAAGTTCATCGCCATCAAAGACAAGTTGTGGAGTGCAACCATGAGTACTTCAATTTTCTCACAGCATATCTTCATGGTCCCATGGTGTCTCCACATCTCAGGCAGCAACTAAATTTTGAAGAAGCTCCCTTAGTACCCCTCAAAACCCTTCTCCATATCCTCCTGCTCCTCAACGGTGATCTTTACATTTTTTTGCAGCCATTCTTATTTTGTTATTCAATTCATTATTTTTCTAAGTTAACAAAATTCTTTGATTCTTTGTGTAGGCAACAATTTTTGTATTGCGTTAATTTTTAATTATTTGTATACTTTATTAATATTCAATACAATTGAGTAAATATTCTCTCCATTTGCCTGTGTCTTTTTCTTATCTTCATTTGTCAATATTTGTGATGTTCTGAATCTTTTACTTTTGCGTTATTCATTGCGTTGCTATGATGTATAATATGTTATAGTTAGAAACATTTCTCATATTGTGTAAATTCTGATTAACACTTAGTTAATTCTTAGCTTAGCAGTACTTTACCTTTTATCTCTCAAAGTTCTGCTCGAACCTTCTTTTTAAAAATTTTTTCTAAGTGTTTGTCTAGTCTATCCAAACAACGCAATGAGAACCTTGCGCGTCTTTAAATTTGGGGGTGGGGAAGGTATGAGCAGATAAGATCAAGAATATGCGATCTTCAAGAAAATGCGTTCATTTTCATTTCCATTTCATAAAATAATAATAATAATAAAGTTTCATACAAAATTCCAATGTCAGCGCAAGGGAAAACCTCAAAAGCATTCCCAACCTGATAAGAGTTAAGTTGTGAAAGAAACCTGTTCGTAGTTGGATGTTCGCATGACACCTGTGGGAGCAAGCCAAAACGAAGGTGGGTTTCCAAGAACAACGCAATATGAAAAAGAAAAGAAAAATAAATGCAAGAGACAACTCCTTTGATTATCATGAGTTAAAGTTAGAAATTGGTACACAACCGTAGTTGGATGTTTGCATGACACCCGTGGGAGCAAGCCAAAATGAAGAGTGTAACCATGACCAATAGTCTCTAAATAAATGACTCAAAAGTTTTGACCACCGCATATAGATACATCGGGTTGTTTTGACAAAGAAGAGATAAAAATTCTATTTTTAAAACTAGAAAAGCATTTTTTAGCATAAATTTGTTATGCAGAAGAATAAAGTAGGGCTTTGTTAAGAATGAGCAAGGATAGGAGGAAATTGTGTTGTCAAGAAATGTGCCTAAGTGTAACATTCGAAGCAACCAATCGACACAAAAATATAGGAGAGGAATTGAGCATTATTGCTTTAGTAGAAGATATGCTTGAGGACAAGCATATATCTAAATTTGGGGGTGTGATAGCTTGTAGAAATACAAGTTATTTATGTTGCCTTATTTAGATATTGCGGCCAAAAGAGAGTAAATATGCGTTGATTATATGAAATTAGCTCAGAAATACAATAATTATAAATTATCACAAAGACACCCACTAACATCATTAAGGTGGTAGAAGAGGATATTTCTACTCTGTTTTGCAGGAAACCAAGTCACGCGATCAAGGCTCAACGAGAAACTGAACAACGCACTGTCACATTGCACCCGAAGAGACGATTAATGCAATGACGGCGAAATGCGGCAGTCGATCTCGAGCTGACTTTCAACCGCATGCGGTAATAAAAACAACACCGCATGCGAGCACCCGATCGAAAGATGCAAATAAGCAACGCAAAGGCGGAGGATTGCGACACGTGTACAACTAACTGTTGTGCAGATTTGACAGTCTGATTGCATAATAGAAGGAATATTTATTCCTCCATCTTCGAAATTTCCATAACGATAAGTGGGGTCCACAAGTCAAAGAGTCAAAGCTTTTCGCCTATAAATAACCCATAGAATTCAGAGAAGATATACTTGATACGGGGCGAATTGATGCTAAATTACTGAGAGAAAGGCTGAGCTGAGTACTGATCGGAAGAAATTCGGGAAGAAAAGAGACAAAGCCGAGAGGTGAGTCTCATTGCTATTCTGCCAGATCCCCGCCGTGAAGCTCTATACTCAGATCTCTGCTATCGGTTGAGCAAGCCTGAGTGGGAAGCTCATCCTTCCGCACGATCCACTCACATCGGCAAGCAAATCTCCATCCAGATGGCGCCAAGACGTTGGCATTTATTTGTATTTGTTTCTAACTCTATTCATCACTGTATTTCATCTTTTTAATCTCTTCATTCACAAATCATGTATCAGACGCTGAATAGAAATATTGAATGTCTCGATCGTTTTCATATCCCCTTCTCTGTCTATTTCCGTTCCTCCGTTTATCATTTTCTTCATAAAGTCTTCTTAATCCCTTGGTGATTAATATGAATTAAACAAGTAACTTAATCTGTGCTAAAGAAATAAAAACGTTTAGCTAAAGCATGCTAGACGGCATCTTCACCTGTGAGAGCAAAAGTGAATATGTCATTCTGATCTGTCGAGAGAAGGTTAGAAGAATGTGTTAACAAAAACAAGAAGTACTTCCAGAGATGGAAGCAACCTTGCGTTCAATACATTTGTCCCTGTTTCACCACAGAGATGTGAGAATGCAGCCGATCACCGATAGGTATACATCAAGGGAAAAGTGAGACCGTATGTATGTCGTTAACGCAATTAAAGAACTTGCGATGTTTGTACTAATTATCTTTTCTCTTTCTGTTTCACACATAAGACTTGTCACCGCATAACACGATCTATGTATATCTTCGCAGTCAGCCTTGACCTCAGTATCTTGTATCATGAAACCTGTATCTTGTATTATCTTAGATTAGATTTACTTTATTGTAATTTACTTTAACGCAATTTATTTTATTATCGCAACTTTACCGCTTTACTTTACTTTATCGCAAGTTTATATTCTTGTACACAACAACTTTTATAAATTGAAAAATCCCTAGTCACATGTATCACAAACATAACACAATAACCTCAGACAGTCCCTGTGTTCGACCTCGGATCACACCGAGAAACTTGCGATAGAATTATACTTGGTTTCAATGCAAGAAACTTATGACAACACATAGTATACTACTAGATTCTTATAAATAACGCATATCTACAAGTAGTATCGCATATAGACAATAAAGTCATCATTCTATTCTTGCATTACATTCTAGGTCCACAAGTTTATGCGTATGCCTAAGATAGAAACCTTGCATCAAAAGATGCATAACAACAGTCCAATAATAACATTAGCCAATCACATTGCAGTAGTAATATTAATATCATGAACAAAAATTTTGTTTCTATAAATTGGAGATTAAAAAGTATTATGCAACTATCTTGATTAGAATTATTTTTTTGTTCAAATATTCCATTTTTAGATTGGAATTTGATCGCTTTCACAAATATATGGTGATGTGGTATTTTATAAAATGACGACACAGACAACGTGGCATCGTGGGCTTCCACCAATCAATATTTTCCAATTAACCAAACACGTTGCCTTCATTCTTCTAACTTGCAAGATAGTTCAAAATGAAAGGAAAAAAAAAAAAAACAAATAACATAATAAAATAATGTTTTTTTCCCAAATTATCATAGCTTTAGCCAACCTGCCATATAATGTTGGTATTATCAGTTTCAAAATTAGAGATTTTATTCTCTCACCTCATATATTCATATTGAAAAAAAAGAAAAGAAAATATAACTCACGTGAGATCATGTAATGTCGATTTCGAAATCAGAGATTTGATTTCTCATCCCCACATATTATGAAAATAATCAATTTAAAAATTTTATTTTTATTCTTTTGTGTTTTTATTAAATTTGATTAAAAAAAATATGAAAACTATAATAAAAAATTAGAAGAAAATAAGTATAAATTTAAAAAACTTAAAATGAAATTGTAAATCAATGAAACTTAAAACTCTGTTTAGTAATTATTTAGTTTTTTTGTTTTCTATTTTTTAAAATTGTACTTGTTTCATACATGCATCTTCTTAATCATGATTTTCAAATTTTCTATGTTAACATTTGAATCCTTAACTATATTCTAAATCTTAAAAACTAGTTTTCAAATTTTGATTTTGATTTTGAAAGTATTTTATAAAATGTTGATAAAAAGAATTATAATAATAAATTTATGAAAGTGGCATTTAAATATAGATTTGATTTTCAAAACCAAAAAATAAATGGTCACTAAATTGAATAATTTTTAAAGAAACAAAAATATGAAACATAAATGTCTATTTGATTACCATTGGTTTTATTTACATTACTAAAAAAAATAGAGGTAAATAGTAGTAATTAGATTATAGTCGAATTTAAGCAATGCATTTTTTTTCTTTTTTGTAATATTGTTGTTTTTTTAATATAAATATTAATATAGTGTTTGTTATTTGGATCTTTAACATATTTGGTTATTTGCCTTGGATATTGCTATTGAAAATTTAACATATCTCCAAGTATATATATATAGTGGTTTTGTTTTAAAAACATACATATAAGTCATGAAAAATATTACAGTTATGCTCCCTTCCAATTTTAAAGTATAATATTTCTACTCCTAAGTTTTGAATTAAATTTATATTTGATAACTAAATTTCAAAATATTATATTATCTCATTTTTTAATTTAATTTCCATTTGATTCTTAGATTAATAGATTTTATACTTTTGCTCCCGTAGTTAATGCTTGCTTTTGGTCTATTGTGTTCACTTTCAAGTTTAATTTAAAATTATTATGATGTTGATTTTTCAATTAATTCTAATGGTGACAAAGAATGAATATAATTAATTAAAATAAAATAAAATCAACATATCGACTAAAAGTGAGCATTGGTAAAGATTCTTAAGTAAAAATGTGAAATCTTGAAACTTATGAATTAATGGTAGAGTTTATATTGATTTAATTATTAATTTGTAGTTTAAATTGATATTCTCAAATTTAAAGATATAACTTGATTTTTTTTTTTCAAAAATCAAATATTGAGGTTGAGGGAAAAGATCTGATAAGGGACGAGAAGAATGTCAAATTATTGTGGCCCATAAGATATAAATGATGATATAAATTCAAGGGATTTTTATAGGTCCAATACCTTTTCAAAACTTATTTTCATAAATATCCAAATTTTCTTATATTTTTGTATATAAAATTTAATGAATTATTTGAACTAAGATATCCTTGAGTGTGGTGGGTGGTTGGAAAGAGAATGCGCTATTGGATTTTTTTTTTTCATATTTACTAAACACCCTTAATATACTTTATAATTTATTGGTTTATGTGGTGTGTGTGGGTGCGTGCGTGTGCGTAGGGTTTGAGCGAGAAATTGAAGGATATAGAAACTTGTGGGTATTTGAAAATATTATGATTTAATACATTTTTTTAAAAAAAGCATGTCTCATTTAAAACTATTTTTCTCTTTCCTATTAAAAAAAATGTATAATTAATTTATCGTTGGGATTAAATGGTAATTTCACCTTAATTTTATTGTAATTTTTTAAGAAAGTTAGACATTCTTATAAATTATAAGAAAAAAAAACTTGAATATTAATGAAATATAAGTCCCTTATTAGAGCTTCATGTGAAGAAAACCCTAGATTCAATTGGTGACAAATACCTCTCTCAATAATATATATATTGAAAATAGTTCCCTTCAAAAAGAAAAAGAAGGAAAATGTCTATTTATATTTCTAAATTTTAGGATATACCAATTTAACCTATAACTTTTGAAAGTGTATCAATTTACACATTCTATTACATTTCCTTTAGAAAAACATCATACAAGACTTATAATTACATGAATTAAACTCTTACACTTTAAAAAAATAAATAGATCTCGACTTTCAGTTAGAATTTTCTTTGACAATTGTCTATGAATCAACTTTTATCGTCCATTTTGTTAAACCAACATTTGAAGAACTCTACATACCTATGACAATTGTGAACGAACTCTATGAGGAGAGAATCTTGAGTGGAAGTAAGATCATCCTAAATCCATTTTTCATTGAATATAAGTTTTACAGTAAAACAAGAACAAGATATGCATTTACATAAATTATAGCATGTATTAATAAATGAAAACTTAGGGTTTCAGAAACCCTTACCTTTGAAGACTATTCTTCAAGAATTCCTCGAACAAGTCACGAATGGATCTTCTTCTCCAAAAGAGACACTACCAAATGGAGTCTCCTATATTCTCCTTAGGGATTGAAAATGGCAGGAGGTGTAGGTTCTGCCTTAGGGTTTTGGAAAAGGGAAGGAGATGGAGAGGAGGAAAGGGAGGAGAAGAATTTTTCTACACTTTTCGCTTTTTCCAGAGAGAACTATTCTCTCGGTGTTTCATGGAGGAAGATGAATCTTGCACCATCACTCTCTATGACACCTCTCATCACGTATTATTTGGCTGAGAGAAATTAGGGGAGGAAGTTAATTCCCACCCTTTAATTAATTAATATTAATTTAATAAAATTAAATTAGTAATAATTATACATATAATAACAACCTTACTATATGTATATAAACTATATGTTATATCTCATATAACACATAATCTATAGTTACATATTATATCAAATACAATATAACCTATAGATATATTTTCTCTCAACCATACATGACGTTTAATATAAATCACATTTATAATAAACTCACTTATATGATTCTCATTCATATAATTGATATTTGGATCATATCCAAATATTTAATTCCTCTCAACTTATTTATGGTATTTAATATAAATCAAATTCATATCATTACAAGAAAAATGAGTTCTCCCAATGCCTAAATCGAGCGTCGGGAGTTTGGTCGTCGGGAGAAACAGTCTCTCCTGACGACGTAAGAAGGCGTCGGGAGTTCTCTGGGAACTCCCGAGTCGTAAAGGCCCGTCGGGAGTTCCCGGGGAACTTCTGATGCCATACATTAGTCGTCGAGAGTGGAACTCCCGATGGCTCTCCCGACGTCCATCGGGCGGCGTCGGGAGATGGGATCCGGTAAAAACCATATCCCTTCTTCCCCATTTTTCCCCATTCTTCCCCCATTTCTAACCCTAACCCGCACCGCCCAACAATCTCCCCCCGCCGCTGAAGCTTTCCCGGCCGGTCTCTCCCATCTTTCCCCTCATTCCCCGCCGATCTACTCTCCTCGCTCCTCTCCCTCGCGTGCCGACCACTCTCCCTTCAAGAACCCGCCGCCTCTCCTTCATCCTTCAAGAACCCACCTCCGCCGCTCCTTCAACCTCCACTGTCGCCGCCGCCTCCTCCCTTCGGTCAGCAGTCGCATTCAACCGCTCGCCACTGCCGCCATCTCCTCCTCTCGTTCAGTCGTCGCTGCCGGTAATCTTCTCGTTTTATTTTATCTTGTATATTAATTTAAATCATTATTTTCTCTTGTTTATTCATTTGATCATTATTGATCGATTAATTGAAAAATTATGATTTAAATAATTTATGCAAATTGTTATTGTGTTATTGTAGATGTTTCAATTAATCATTATTGATCAATTCCATTTATTGTTGAATGTGAATTAATTTTACTTTCCAAATACCATTTTCAAAAGCTCCAAAAATCAAACCAAAACAAGATTCCCATTTTCACAACATCCAAAAAACCCTTAATTTTAATGTACAAAACACCTCCATATATTCAATTTTATGTCCATACACAATCACATTTTCATTGATATAAATTATATAATGCATTGGAGAATTCAACAATGATTATTCAAAACATGATGATGATGATGATGATAATTCTAATTCAACAACAATAGTTTCCCATGTGATCATCTATCGGTTTAAAAAAGTTTTTTTTTTTAATTTACCAATAAATACCTTTGTTTGCATGATTTTATAAAATCCATAAAATTTTATTGTGGAATGTGAATTAATTTATGGATTGAGTTGTTATTGTTGATGGTAGATGTTTCAATTTATGCAATTTTTTGTGGATTGTGGATTAATTTATAGCATGTTATTGTGGATTAATTTATAACATATTACTATGGATTAAGTTGTTATTGTGGATTGTGGACGTTTCAATTTATGCAACTTTTTGTGGATTGTATATTAATTTATAGCATATTATTGTGGATTGAGTTGTTATTGTGGATTGTGGATGTTTCAATTTATGCAATTTTTTGGAGTATGAATGTTATTGTGGATTGTTTTTAATTAGCATTGTTTTTTATTTAAGCCATTGATTGTGGATGTTTCAACTTATTTAATTTTGGACTTAGTTTAGGGAAAAAACATCAATAACATTAAGGGCAAAAGAAAGTCAAATCACGTATTATAAATTAGTTAAAATTTTAAATACTCCGAACAAACTTGAAAATTTTTAATCAAAGTTCATGCTTAATAAATACTTTGTACTTTGTCCTCTAATCCAGGTTATTGTTTTAGATTACAAGTTGGTCAGAAAAAATTTATTTTTAAGGATGAATAAAGAATGGATTAAACTAAGGAATAAGTTATTAGTGAATAATAAATACTTTGTACTTTTTCCTCTAATACATCACACTTTTGACATTTATTTTTTTGTTGAAATGTAGGAAATGTCTGTGACGAACAGGAAGAATAGAGAGAAATTACCGTTCGACCACGTAGGTGGATCAAAGTCATTCCTGCAAATTCAGAGAGAGTTGCAGGCAAAGGAAGGTCGAGAAATAGGACGTGTTGACCTATTTAGGGAAACACACTCTAAAGGTGGCAAGTTCGTAAACAAGGCAGCTGAAAATGCACATGTAACATTTTTTTGCTTTACTATCGTGTTGTTTTTCATTTCTAACTTTAGTCTCTCGTTCTTACCTATTTAATTGATATGTCTAGAATCAAATATTGGAATTACAATCCAACCCCAGTCTAGAAGGTTCTCAATTACTAACAGGGGATGAAATCGATGAGACGGTTTTGGGTAGACAACTCAGATATTCAAAAGGCCTAGGTTGGGGCCCTAAGCCTAAGTCAAGAAGGGGTAGCATCTCATCAAGCTCGTCATCTACTCAAGGAACGGAGAGGGGAATGGAGGAATTGAGAGCCAATTTCAAACAGTCTCAGTCGAGGATTAAGGAACTTGAAGACATTCAGAAACAAATGAAAGAGGATCATGCAAGACAAATGGAAGAAATGAAAAAAATGATTGAAGACATGATACGATCACAGAGAGAATACCCCCGAATTAGGTATGGTTACTACATTATTTAGTTGTTTAATATGTTGCTATCTTGCAGTTATGGTAGAAAAGTAGTTATGTCTTAAGTAGCTTTATGATAAAGAATTGTTGGCTATCCTATAGTTATGGTAGTCAAACAACTGGATTTTGATGTGTTTTTTGTTGTTTTGTGTGTTTTTTATGTGTTGGCTCTTCATCTTACTTGTTTTGTGTGTTTTTTATGTTCGGGAGGTTCCATATTTGTCGTGGGGGGTGGGTAGAGTTTCATTACACCCGTTTTGTCGTTGAACTTGGAGTTCTTGTGTGTTTATGAATGTTTACGAAGTTCTATTGTATTGTAGGGGGTGGGTTGGGATTGGTTTAAACCATTTTGGGGACAAAGTTTGAGTTTTATGTGTGTTGGTTCTTGTTTACTTGTTTTTTATATTTTTTATGTTCGGGAGGTTCCATGTTTGTCGTGGTGGGTGGGTAGAGTTTCATTACACCCGTCTTGTCGTTGAACTTGGAGTTCTTGTGTGTTTATGAATGCTTACAAAGTTCTAATGTGTTTGGAGAGGGGGGAGGGGGGTTGAGATTAGTTTAAACCATTTTGGGGACAAAGTTTGAGTTTTATGTATGTTGGTCCTTGTTTACTCATTTTGTGTGTTTTTTATGTTCAGGAGGTTTCATGTTTGTCATGGGGGGTGAGTAGAGTTTCATTACACCCGTATTGAAGTTTGAACGTATTGTGGATGTTTACCGACGATGACATTTGAATGTTTTTGTTTTATTGTAGAATGTTGTTCAGAGATGAGCTGGGACAATTGTTGAAGATGTTGTGTTCCAGACGTGTTCTAGACGTTGTTTTCATTTTATTTCTACTATGTATTTGTGATATGAATGTTTATGAAGTTCTAGTATCGACTTTGTTTTGTCTGAGGATATTGTAATTTTTTATTTACTTGTTATAATATGGACTTTATTTTCGTTGTTTAATTATGTGAATCTTTATTTGATTAATTATGTTTTACAAGTTATTCAGATCAAATTTTAAAAAATTACAAACGATAAATTAAAAATATTCGATAGACAATTTTCAACTAACGAATGAACTCCCCACACATATATTACTGCGTCGGGAGTTCTTGTAACTTCCGATGCATTAAATAAAATCGTCGGGAGTTCCGGAACTCCGGACACATGGAACAACTGTCAGGAGTTCGGGAACTCTCGACGCACTTTAAAACGGCGTTGGGAGTTAGTCGGGGAACTCTCGACACACATATAGGGCGTCGGGAGTTCAAATAACTGCCGACGCCTAATAAATGGCGTTGGGAGTTTTGGATCTCCCGACGCTCTATACGTGCGTCGAGAGTTCCCCGACTAACTCCCGATGTTGTTTTAAAGTGCGTGGGGAGTTCCTCTCCCGACCAAACTCCTGGTGACTCTTTATTCGTTGGGAGAGACTCTCACGACGCATTTTCCACACTTTTCCGACGAATTGTGACGTCGGGAGAAGTTAGATTTCTTGTAGTGTATTAAATTTAATTACATTAATCTCATTCATATAATTAGTATTTGAATCATATTCAAATTCCTCTCATATTACCTTATAGTATAATGTATCAAATACATTATATTAATTATATCACATATATAATTAATTTAATTAATTATATTAATATAATTAATTCCCTCAATTAATTTGAACACTTTAAATTAATTAAAAAATAATTATCAATTAAATCCCCGGAGACCTTATGAACCTCTAGATTGAAGCTCCAACGGTATTTGGATAATTAATTAAACTCTTCGACAATTGCACTCTTCACACTACATATAAATTTATGTGTCCATTGTATATAACCAATCAGTTGGATCATGTTATAGTCCAACTATGACTAAGTCTCTCTTGAGCTAGGAGAGGGTGTGGTCACTATGTTCAAGTCTCAAAATCAGCCCTTAAGGAGAAATTTATCTGCTTGTTCTGTATCGGGAAATGAGTGAATTCCGTCTCGTGTAGTTGTGTTCCTAGCTTCCAGTCAAATTAGAAAAAGTAGCACATAAAAAAGCTTAATCTCTTTATCGAAATGGATATTGGTGTGTGAAACTATAGGATTTTATTTAATCAAAACCATAAAATTGAAAAACTTGAACTGGGCTAACGTATTTAATTAAAAAAAAAATGATTTTTCTCGAAATTTCGTTGAAATAGAGAAATCAGAATATTCTTGAATTTTTTTCTCAAAATTTCATCAAAATTGGGAGGAAACGAAATTTTCTCCGATCAAAATTCAAGCCCTTCGAAATCTTGAAATTTTGATTTGATAGAAATTTTGAAGATTTCAATAGAAATTTTAAACAATGATTTATACTCATAAATTTAGTTTTAAATTTTAAATTTAAGTTTTTATAAGTCAAACAATTTAGATTCTCATTTAGATTTTATTTGGTAAATTTTGAGTGAAACCTATAACTTGTATCAAATAATCTCTTAAATTATTAATTTAGAAAAGTTTTGACAATAACATTTGAAAATCATCAATGCATCAATTTGTTGGGATTGATGTCCTAAATCTCCTTGTAATCACTTAAAATAAGTGTTAATTTAAATAAGTATGCACAGACATCTTGTTTAAAAAATATCCTAAACGATGGATAAGGCTAGGAACTTTATCCTGGTAACATTACACAAAATCCTGGTAACATTACGGATACGGCTCGCTTTGTAGGTGTTATAAGTGTTAAGTGCTATAAATGATCTGAGATCATCCAGGTAGAGACATATGAGTGGGGTATCCTATACAAAGAGTTTGTATAAGACCGGACCATGAAATGATTAATTTCTGTATATAACGTCGTTAATAATAGAGACTTACATTTCACTAGGATTACCACGGGTGACATGACTTGAATCAGATACTTTCATTTCTAAATAAATTGAATTTGAAAGAACCACAAAAAATAACCTATATTTATTTTTAACCTCATCTAAATTTTTTTCATTAGATTTTCACATTATTTCACCTCAAAATGGAATTGATGTAAGTTATCTTTTCTTTTATCATCCAAAACTTTCATAATTTTCACATTAAAATATTCATAAACTTTATATTATTTTGTAATTATTTTTCATTTCTTTTTTTAAATTTATGCTCTCGCATGAACATATACACATACATTTACAATAGATATCCAAATGATGTCTTACTTTATAGAAATTACGATTAAACATTCTCAATTATAATCTAATTAAGTCACAATGAAAATTTTATTAACTAACTATAACAATTTCCATCCGTTTCCATAATTTTTTCAAAATTTTCATCGATATTGATATTTTCATAAAACTAGGATCTCGATATTTTCATTGACATCGATATTTCAAATTTTGGTATAAATTTATATTTTTTTAAAAAAATAATTGAAAATAGGTGACATATATGTTGAAGAAAGGGTATTCCCTGGAAGTGATAGGAGCACTCCATTGTAGCCGTTGGGAGTGTATATAACAAATTTAAGATTTGGGATTGTGACGCGTAAAGCGGTGGATATAGTAATAGTTACTATCACATGATCGCTTTGAGGCCCCATCTATCTTGATTGAATCCCCGGATTTTTTTGAAAAATGGCATAGTCACAGATGATCTCAAATAAAAGGAAATGAAAGATAGGTACTATTTTGAAAATCAATGAAATTTGACCTTCTGCTTATACTATCACGGTGTAAAATTATCATTTTAATCCTAAAGGCATTATTCTTTTATTTTCTCCGTTTTGCCGCATTTTTTCTCCATTTTTATGAGTTTCTTCTTCTTCCTTCTTCCTTTTATCTGCGATTTTTTTTTTTTTTTGCGTTTTTCTTTCTACATTTCTTCTTCCTTTTTTCTTTTGTATTTTTTTGTGCATTTTTTCTTGTTTCCCCTTTCTTTGCGTGTCTCTTTTTTTTTTTTACGTTTTTCTTTCTGCATTTCTTCTTTCTTTTTTTTTTGTGCATTTCTTCTTTTTTTCCCCTTTCTTTGTATGTCTTTTTTTTTTGTCTTTTTTAATCGAGCATCAAATATAGAGTATATAACATTAGAGTATCGAGTATCAAGTGAACTTTTGAATCAAGCATAGAGCATACAACATAAGGCCTAGAGTATCGAAAATCGAGTGGCATGTAGCTAGTATATAACATAGAGCATATAACATAAAACATAGAGTGTAATGCATCAAACATGAAGCATCAAGTATCGAAGATCGAATAGCATGTAGCTAGCATATTGCATAGATCATATAACATAAAACATAGAGCGTAGAGCATCAAGCATTGAGCATAAAATATTGATGATCAAGTATCAAGTATCGAGTATCGAGTATTGAGTATCGAGTATGAAGTATCAAGTATAAAAAATCCCAGATTTTTCCCATTTCCCATCTCCAAATTTTATACAAAATCTTCTTAAACTTTTGGCTATATTTTAATTAAGCGTTTCAAATTTTGTAGAATTCCAATTAGGGATTTTTAAAAATTTCTAAAGTGATGGATGTAAATGATGTGTTTGAAAATTTATGAGGTAGATGATTTTAATCATATCTTTGAGTTGAAATATATACCAGTAGCCATCTTAATCTTTTATAGAATGAAAATTAAGTAGTAAACAATGGCATCTATGTTTTTCAATTTATATAGCATCATTTTTTTAGAGTAACAATTGTGTAGACGGGAGATTAAACTTCCAACCTTAGCAGAAGATCACACCAATTATTGTTGAGATAAACTCACTTTCGCTTATATAGCATCCGTTATACTCTAATTTCATATGTAACTTTAATGAAAAACTCTCAATTGTTTTTGGACAATTTCAAAATTCAAAAGTTGAAATAAAAATTTTGGTTAAATTGTAATTCTGGTTTCTATGATTTAGAAAAAGTTAAAATTTAGTCCATATGATTTATACTCGGAATTTAATCATTATGGTTTGATAAAACCCTTATAAGTAATCCCCACTAAGGAACTATTTATGAACTATTCATATTTTTAATTATAAAGGTTTTATCAAACCATAAATACCATAAAGATAAATGGTACCTTTTCTCCCAACCTTTTGTAATTTAACCCAAGACTTTTCAAAATTTAATGATTTAATTTAAATGTTATCTTTCTAAGCATAAGGATATTCATATAGTGTAAGCACTTTCATATGATGACTATAAAACATTCTAAAACATTTACGATATTTTTTTTAACAACTTTTAAGAAATTGTATTTCAACCAAGTTATTGATTTATTTCACTAATAAAAAGTTGAAGAATATATATTTTGAAAATGATATATTTGATGAATAATCTACTCTAAGAGGAACTTTGTCCAGGTAAAATAATAGTTGAAACAATGGAGAGAATTCGAGAGATTTAAAAAAAAAAAATAAAATAGTTATCAGAGAGAATTAAATTTGAACCAATTCCAACATACGAAGACTAAAATGATATTTTTAACGTAGTAAATTAAAAAAATGTTCTAAAATTTAAAAACCAATCAATAATTAAGTCAAAGGAAATCTAAGCACAAAATCCCTCCAATATTATAATTTATTTCCATCTGTTTTTTGGAATGCATTAAATAATTAGACATCCTTCAAACTTGTATTACTTTTATTAACTTAATAGTTTCATTAATTTGTTTGTTGATATATTTTGTTTTTTTTTAAAAAAAGAAAATCATGTTTTTTTTAATACAACAATGATGGGTGGGAGATCGAACCTCCGACTTTTAGGAGCAGAACACATAAAACTTATTTTGACTGGGATATCTTATTTTGCTTTTACATTTAGTTTAGGAATACTTTTATTTACTTTTTGCATATACTCTAAATATAATCCATTTAAAATGGGAAATTGTCAGAAAAGTCGTTAAACTAGTTTTTCTTAATTAGACGAGATCGACCATTGAAATTTAGTTAAAAAAATTATTTCTTTTTTTATTGTTTTGGTTCTTTTGGGCCATCTCGAAGAGATTGAATGTGAGATTTTAGTAACTTTTCTATAATCTATCCAAATCTTATATATTTTCAAATTTTCTCTAAATTTGTTATATTCACCGAGTATTATATTCAATTTATGTAATTTTATGTCAATCTCTATTCCATGATTATATAAATTTATAAATTTCCAAATGAATTTATCAATTAGATTTTTTTGGATGATTGCATTTTGATTTTTAAATTTTGGGGAAGACTAAATTTTGCCAAAAAAAAAAAAAAAATCGATTTCTGCCATTTGCGGGTCCAATGCTTCGGGCGAAACCCATTCCCAGGGGGGCAACCTGTGAAGCATTCCATGGCGGCTTAGAAGATCCATGGTCGTTTACTTTCAGACAGTAACTGGTCGAATAGCTCTCTGGCACCGAGTTTTCCGGGGGGGGGGGGGGGGGGGGGGACTACAAGTGGTAGTTTATGGAAAATATATAAAATCTTGATATTAATATGCCCGAGAATTCACTCAGTGTTTTTAATCTATACTCGAGATTCATATCGAGATTTTATATATTTTTCATAATCCATCTAAAAAATTCATTTGGACAATTGGTAAATTGATTTGAAAATTAGAAATTTGGCTAAAGATTTTAAAAATTACGTAAGATTTTGATATAATATTTAGTAAATATAATTAAGATTTAGGAAGATCATGTGATATTTTGGAAAAATTATTAAAATCTAGCTGTAATCTCTCCGAAGATGTATGAAGAAAGGCCAAAACAATCGATTAAGCTAATTTTTTTAACTAAATCTCAATGGTCAATCTTACCCGATAGATCGAGAAAAACTATTTGAACGAATTTAAAAAAAATGGTGCTAGTTTTATAAAGTAAAAATTGAAAGGTATCATTTTCGACAATTTTCATTAAAAATTTCTACCAAAATTAATAATTATACTGTGTACATTTTTTTTTATAAATAACAGGAAAAAAACAAAAATTGTGCATTGCTTTTCTAAAGATGGTTATTTATTATTATTTGTGCATTAAATTGATAAAAACAGCTCTTCGTTCTGTGTGGTTAGCACATTTAATTTTATTCTATTTTTCAATATAGATAAAATATTAATATATCTGATTCGTTCAATATATTATTTCTAAAAAAACCGTGGAATCAAAACGTATTAATGAGATATTTTCGGGGCGGATGTGTTATTTGTGAAAGTTTTGCAGTCAGCACGTCTTCTTCTTGATTTTTGTAATTAAAAAATATTAATTAAACGGACACGTCGGCCTAAGCCAACTAATTTAACAATATTAATTTTAATAAATTAAATATGAACCATACATTAACAGGGTGTTTGGCTCATGCTCACAAAGATGAGTTGAGTTAATATAATATACCAACTCATTGTTTTGGTCCACCAACTTTAAATGAACTCTCCCTTTCCTCCCATGTTTTCAGTGGCTCCACTCATCAACCACTGTCACACTCCGAGAATTAGCTCTAGGCTCCGACAACCACCACTAATGACAATTTTGGACTCTAACAACCACCTTCGATGACAACTTCGATGATCAACTTCAGGCTCTGACAACCCTCCAATGACAATTTGAGCAACAAAATTCGGACTCCGACAACCGCCTTTGATAACAACTCTGGCAACCGCTCCGACAACCTTCGTGCGACCAACTCCGACAACCAATTATGGCCTCTGACAACTACCTTCGGTGACCCAACTCCGACGACCACCTTCGAGCTACCAATTTCGGCGAACAATTGGCTCCAACAACAAACTTCGATGATCGATTCTGACAACCATCTTCGTAGGCTCCAATAACTACCTCTGACTACAAACTCCGATGAAAATCACCTTCGATGATCACTTTTGAGCAAGTAACTCCAATGACCAACTCGAGGCTTAACAACCACCTTCGACGAAAAACTTTGAAAGCCAACTCTAATACCACCTTCATGCGACTAACTTCGGGCTCCTACAGTCACCTCCGACTACCATCTTCGTAGGCTCCAATAACTACCTCTGACTACAAACTCCGATGAAAATCACCTTCGATGATCACCTTTGAGCAAGTAACTCCGACGACCAACTCGAGGCTTTAACAACCACCTTCGATGAAAAGCTCTAAAAGTCAACTCTAATACCACCTTCATGCGACTAACTTAGGGCTCCGACAGTCACCTCCGACTACAATCTTCAGGGAAAATAATTTTCGATGATCAACTTTGACGATCACTTCCGTTCGACCAACTTCAAGATTCGAAAATCATCTTTGATGACAAACTTCAACAACCAACTTCAATACACCTTTATGTGACCAACTTCAGACTTCGACAACCATCTCCGACTACAAAACTCCAACAAAAATCATCTTTGATAATCAACTTTGACAACCACTTCCGATTACTATAAGACTGATAACTGTTAAAGTATGTTGTAGGATTTGTTTAATATATATATATATATATATATATATATATATATTATATATATATAAATACTATTTTGTCTTCATTAAATGTAATATTTATACGTAATGAATTCACATATCAATTGAGTGTTAAGAATATTTAGATGAAAAGTATGTATGTAGTTGAAAAGTACGTAACATGTAACAAAAAAAAACAAAAATTAATTTTTTTTTTTCCTGAAACATTTTCCAGCAGTAATTAGTGAAAAATAGAGATGTGTTATATCCTCCCGATTTAGAGGAAATGAAAGTAAAACTGTTGAAGAAATGTGATGACATTCAATTACCTGTTATAAAGATGAGGGAGATTTAATTTAAAAAAAAAACCATGACATAGTACAATACAGGGCAACGATAGGAAGAAGAAAAAGAAGAAGATGATAATCAAATTCATGGAGAAAAAATAGTTAGAATCAAAAGTTTTGATTTCACTTTAGTTTCTCATTTTATAACCATATTTCTACAAGAAAGGTAATGGGTTAATTATTGTTCATTACCAAAGAAAGAAAGAAAGAAAAGTTCTAAAAATTAAAAAAAAATGCAATTCATATTTTATTCATACAAAGATGAATAGAATTATTGAATAAAAAATTTTCAAAACAAAAATAGTAATGAGAAAAACATATTATTTCAAAAATCTGCATTAGATATCCATACATATGAACTCAACTTTGCACTCAAAACACAGACATATGAACTCAGACCAAATGACTTTGCACCCAAACATAGACAATAAACTCCATAAATATATGAACTTTACATATTTATAAACTACAGACATCCTATCTCAAACTCAGTACTCCAAACAGCCCCTAATATTAAGAAAAAAACCCATATATTTACATCAAATGGACGAGATAACAACCCCACTTAAAAAGGAGTTTATCGTACGATTAAAACTTTACTTTTTCAAAGTCACGTGTTTAGTTTAATTCAATTTCAAATCAATTTTTTTTTAATTTTTAATTATTTTTATCCGTTCATCTTCCTTTCTTTTTTTTGAACAATTACAAGAGTGAAAGGAATTTTCTATTAACATTATTAGAAATTATGGCCATTCTAAATTTACTAGTGAAATACTATAATTTTATTAATCATCGTCTTTTGAAAAAACGAAGGGCAGTCCTCATCTCTTCAAAAGATAAGGATGATTAAATTTATTAAAATAATATACATTAAAGCACATAAACTCATAAAAAATAAATATAAAAATGATAAGTATCTATGTTGTCGAGACACACTCACCAATTTAAGGGACAGGGGCTCGAACCTCCCCTTGAGTTGGTAGGTGAATACCTTTGCCTATATAGACACTAATCATTTCCAATTTGTTTGAATGTTATCAATTGAACTATAGATCATCTTATGAAAATGAATTGGAAATAACATAAATATAAAAAAGTTAGGTCGGAAGAAATTTGACCGTTTAATTTTTTAAAATGAAGATGTGTGTTCAAACTAATTAGACTATTAACTTACAAAATTTATTTTTTTAAGTAGAGAATATTATACTAAAATGATAATAGTAGTAAAGTAATTCCAACAAAAAGTTAGTACTAGGTTTGTTGAAATAAAAACAAAAGAAAACATGATAGTGAGGAGAGTACCAAGAAGATCCTGTTCTTCCTCAACCAACTTCTGTAAGGAGGATCTCTATTCTAAATACACATTACTATTTGGCACAAGGTACACTTTAGTTTAAAGTATGTTTCTTCTTAAGTAACTAATTGCACATATTTTGTATTCACCTTCATCAATTCGATAATTTAATCTCTTTTGCAAGAGTTTATATGGTATTCACAAGATTGGTCATACATACTTGTTTAGTTTATTTTTAAAATATGTGTCAAACAAGAAAGTTAACTAATCTAACATGTTAACAATATGTTCATTGATGTTAATGTGATTACAAACTCTTAATTTAAAAGAAACAACGAAAACCAATATAGTTCAACCAACATCGTGATTCGAAGTTAGAGGTTATACTTTTCTCCTCTTACATATTATGGGTAAAAAAATACTTTAAAAACAACAAGTTGCACACATTTGATCATTTATCTTACGAGACAAAAGTGGTGCTTTAAGTACTGAGCCATATCATACAATCCAAAGTAGTGAGATTCCTTTTTCATGGTAAATGGGATTCGATAAAAGGCGACTCTTTAAAGCAAGGATATGTATTATTGAGTAGTAAATAAAACTTTTCGAGTTTTTTTCTTTTTTCTCTCTCTTTTTGGCGCAGAGACAGAATGAAAGGATCGGACTGTAACTGACTCTCCCACTGCTTCAAAACCAAAACGCTCTTCTTTGTACATTTTCTGTGCTTCGTGGGAGCTTAACGTTGGTGGGTCGTCCTCATTTTCGCTCCCAACTGATTTGCTCTAATCAAAATCACTTCTTTGGCATTTGGGTGTACGCATTTGTTTGTTTCGGTTGTGCATATTCTTGGAGCTCGTTCTTGGGATTTTTCTGATGAGTTAGGATTTGAATGTGCTTGCACAGATAATTAGTGAGATATACATAGAGAGAAGTGTAAGGAGTGAAAGGAAGAAATGGGGGAAAAGCCGGAAGTGTTGGAGGCCGTGTTGAAGGAAGCTGTGGATTTGGTAACAGATCTGAGCATTTTGAAGCCCTTTTGGTGTTTGGGTGTTTGTTTAAGTTGCCTTATTCTCATTTTGTTTAATTGCAGGAAAATATACCCATTGATGAGGTTTTTGAAAATCTGAGATGTAGCAAAGAGGGTCTTACCAGTGAGGGTGCTGAGGAAAGGCTGAAGATTTTTGGGCATAATAAGCTCGAGGAAAAGAAGGTAACGCTTTACCTACGAGGAGCATTGTAACCACCTCTGTTAGTTTGGTCTGAATTTTTGTTGTTGTATGCTTTCAGGAAAGCAAAGTTTTGAAGTTTTTGGGGTTTATGTGGAATCCTCTATCATGGGTTATGGAAGCTGCTGCAATTATGGCTATTGCACTTGCAAATGGAGGAGTAAATGCGCAGCTACATGGATTGTTATTTATGTTTCTTTCTTTCACATCTCCATTTCTGTTCATTGTTCTGATTACTATTTACTCATTTGCAGGGAAAGCCACCCGACTGGCAAGATTTTGTTGGTATCATTACCCTGCTTATCATTAACTCCACAATCAGTTTTATTGAGGAAAACAATGCAGGAAACGCCGCAGCTGCTCTCATGGCTCGTCTTGCTCCCAAAGCCAAGGTATTAGAGATGAATTCTTGTATGTGTTGCATTTTTGCTGGAAACTGTACCTTGTTGGCTTAATTTCATCTTTGTCTTTGAGATGCTTAAAGTTTCGTGGAAGCACAATTTGAGGTGATATGTACTTGAATTTCTGTGTTTGGCTTTTGATTTTCTGTGGAAGGTTCTTAGAGATGGAAGGTGGAGCGAGCAAGATGCTTCCATTTTGGTTCCTGGCGATGTAATCAGTGTTAAACTTGGGGACATTATTCCAGCTGATGCACGTCTTCTGGATGGGGATCCACTAAAAATTGACCAGGTTGGTAACCAACCATGATATCTGGAGATTTTAACTTGATTTCTCACACACCCCATTACCCTGTAATCCTCAGGTTGTAACTGTCTATCTCCTTACTAAGTTTGGCTTTGGGCTTTGTAGTCTGCGCTTACAGGTGAATCTCTCCCGGTAACAAAAGGTCCTGGTGATGGTGTGTACTCTGGTTCTACTTGCAAGCAAGGAGAGATTGAAGCTGTGGTCATTGCTACTGGTGTCCACACCTTTTTTGGTAAAGCTGCTCATCTTGTTGACACCACCAATCAAGTGGGACACTTCCAAAAGGCAAGATTTGTCATTGTATTGCTTGATTTTTGGTTCGTGCGACTTCTTTCTTTTAACTGTCTTACTTTTATCACTGTCAATTTCTTTGTAGGTCTTGACAGCCATAGGGAATTTCTGCATATGTTCCATTGCTGTGGGAATGGTAATAGAGATCATTGTAATGTACCCAATTCAGGATCGTGAGTATCGTCCTGGAATTGATAACCTCCTTGTGCTACTGATTGGAGGAATTCCAATAGCCATGCCTACAGTTCTATCTGTGACAATGGCTATAGGTTCTCATAGGTTATCCCAACAGGTTGGCTCTTGGCTTAGTTATTTTGGAGGCTTCCTGTTGAATGTTGTCTGACATATGAGTTTTGGAATAAACAATGGGATCATTTGATGTCGATTTCAGGGTGCCATCACAAAGAGGATGACGGCTATTGAAGAAATGGCAGGCATGGATGTGCTTTGCAGTGATAAGACAGGAACCCTGACTTTGAACAAGTTAACGGTTGACAAAAATCTTGTTGAGGTTGGCAGGGAGTTGCTTCTTGCTTGTTAATGGGAGATCTCTTCCTCCCAGGAGCATTTATATTGTTTGTTTCTAATTTTGTGTCTAAATGTAACTTTAGGTTTTCGGTAAAGGGATAGATGCAGACACTGTTGTTCTAATGGCTGCTCGAGCATCAAGAATTGAGAATCAAGATGCTATTGATACTGCCATTGTTGGGATGCTAGCTGATCCAAAGGAGGTAAGTCATCAATATCTGAATCTCTCTACACTTTTCATATGGCTATCAAAATGTTTAAAATGTTCATTGCATCTTCCTTGCTTTCAAAGGCACGTGCTGGGATTCAGGAAGTACATTTCCTTCCTTTCAATCCTACTGATAAGCGAACAGCTTTGACTTATATTGACCATGAGGGAAAGATGCACAGAGTCAGTAAAGGCGCTCCAGAACAGGTAAAAAGGCTGCTCTATTTGTTCTTGTGGAAATATTGTCTCTGTTTTACCTGAGAACAGATTACTGAATATAGGTTCCGGTTTTTACTCTCTCTTTTAGATTCTAAATCTTGCATACAACAAGTCAGAGATTGAGAGAAAAGTTCATGCAGTGATTGATAAATTTGCTGAACGAGGTTTGCGTTCACTTGCTGTAGCATACCAGGTCAGTTGAACATCGGGATATAGATTTATTGATCCCTTGGTTATAAGACCACTATGCATCTTCTTTAGCCCAGCAGTTAAAAGTGTATTTGATTGCGAGTCTTCCGACATCTATCTGAATCATATCAGGAAGTTCCAGAAGGAAGAAAAGAAAGTGCCGGAGGTCCTTGGCAATTCATGGGCCTCTTGCCTTTGTTTGATCCACCAAGACATGATAGTGCAGAGACAATTAGGAGAGCTTTAAATCTTGGTGTAAATGTGAAAATGATTACCGGTACGTTTCACATTTACCCTGCTCGTGTACATGCCTGGTAAAAATGCTCTCCATGTATGGAATGCCACCAATATTCTTGTGTGATTCTGACTGGAGATTGCTAAAACATTGCCACATCTATTAAGCTGACTAATTTATCTAGCTTGTTGGTTCATTTAACTTGCTTTATTTATTAGGAGATCAGTTGGCTATAGGCAAGGAAACAGGACGTCGATTGGGCATGGGAACCAACATGTATCCATCATCTGCTTTGCTAGGACAAGAAAAGGATGAGTCCATTGCTGCTTTACCTGTTGACGACCTTATAGAAAAAGCAGATGGTTTTGCGGGTGTATTCCCTGGTATTTTTTTCAGTAATTGACTCAAAATGTTAGTTTGGAGAACAAAAAAAAAAAAATTGTTTTTGTCCTTGAATACTGGCTCACCATGATATTTTGTTGGTTCAGAGCACAAATATGAGATTGTAAAACGCTTGCAAGCTATGAAACATATCTGTGGGATGACTGGTGATGGAGTGAATGATGCTCCTGCGCTTAAAAAAGCAGACATAGGAATAGCTGTTGCAGATGCAACTGATGCTGCTCGGAGTGCTTCTGATATTGTTCTTACTGAACCTGGTCTTAGTGTTATCATCAGTGCTGTTTTGACTAGTAGAGCAATATTTCAGAGGATGAAGAATTACACGGTAACCTTGACCTTAATTTTTCTTCATTGAGTAGTTGGTTTTTCAGGTTGCAGCCTGTGAGATAGCATGATTAGCATCTCGCTTTCTTCTTATGAAATTCTAATTTGTGTTGGCTATTCTCTGACTTGCGTTTAACTTTTGTCCATGTCAGATTTATGCAGTTTCCATTACAATACGTATTGTGGTAAGTTGTGATTAGAATATATATATTAATTATGTGTAAAGTCTGCTGTTCTGTTCTGCCATGTCCTGAATGACAAGTTATGTTGCTTTTATAATCATAAATTCACATGATATTTCTAACATATGCTTCTGATTTTGTTTGTTGCAGCTTGGTTTCATGTTGCTGGCTCTCATTTGGAAATTTGATTTTCCACCATTTATGGTGCTTATCATTGCTATCCTTAATGATGGTTTGTTCAAAATCCCTGTATTTGATATGCAGATTATTTGAAGTTCATATAAATCAATGTCATTCTTTTGCCACTGTCAATGGTAACTCATCAAAATGATTAATGTGTAGGTACAATCATGACAATTTCAAAGGATAGGGTTAAACCATCTCCTCTCCCAGATAGTTGGAAGTTGGCTGAAATTTTTACCACTGGCATTGTACTCGGTAGTTACTTGGCAATGATGACGGTCATATTTTTTTGGGCATCGTATAAAACTAACTTTTTCCCTGTAAGACAATCCAATTTCCTTAATACTAATTAATAATCTGTTAATGATGGGTTCAGAAGGACCCATTGTTTATGTCGTGTTCTGTAATCTAATATCTAATACTCTTTTTTCCTGCTTTTTTTTAGTTCTCTTGTATTTAGCTTGCTTGTAGTCACTGCAGTTCTTCTGATTTCTGCTGTGCTGATCTGTCTCATTTTGTGAAAAATTCAGCGAGTCTTTGGGGTACCAACCCTTGAAAAAACAGCTCACGATGATTTCCGGAAGCTAGCCTCAGCTATATATCTGCAAGTGAGCACTATCAGTCAGGCCCTCATTTTTGTTACGCGATCTCGAAGTTGGTCCTACGTCGAGCGTCCTGGGGTATTTCTTGTAGTGGCTTTTATTCTTGCTCAACTGGTAAGGCAAAACTTGTTTGAATTGTTGCACCTGTATTTTCAATTATACTTTGGAATAAAACACCAAGTTTGTATCTATTGTTGAACAGGTTGCCACTCTGATTGCTGTCTATGCTAATTGGAGTTTTGCTGCCATTGAAGGAATTGGTTGGGGTTGGGCTGGTGTAATTTGGCTTTATAACATCATCTTTTACATTCCTCTTGATCCAATAAAATTTGCTATTCGATATGCTTTGAGTGGGAAGGCTTGGGATCTCATGCTTGAGCAAAGGGTAGAAAATTTGCACTGTTTCCTGCATTTAACCTGTCAAAGTTGTGCATCAGTTGGTTTATTCACTTGTATTTTCTTTCTTTTATAGGTTGCTTTCACAAGACAAAAGGATTTCGGTAAGGAACAACGTGAGCTGCAATGGGCTCATGCACAAAGAACGCTGCACGGTTTGCAACCGCCTGATACTAAGATGTTCACCGAGAGAACTCATTTCACAGAACTCAATCACATGGCTGAAGAAGCCAAAAGGAGAGCTGAAATTGCTAGGTATGTTGCAAAACTTCATCTTTGGTTTGACATATATCTGTTTCTGAAATTGTGAGCTAGTTTAAGTTATCATTCTGCAACTGCCAATTCGGTTTCATTTCATAAATCTTGCAGATTGAGGGAACTCCATACACTGAAAGGTCATGTAGAATCAGTAGTGAGATTGAAAGGTCTCGATATCGAGACGATTCAACAAGCATACACGGTGTGATGGGAAGTCCAATACTGTAATATACTGTCTTGTAGTTGTATGTTGACTGCTGGCATTAAGATATGCAATTGGCACATGCTATTTGCAAGTTAAAGAAGGATGAAACAACGGTTAACACCGGTACTTGGCTTTTGGTCTTTTAGCATATTAGTGGACTCTGTCGTTTTCGACGTTATTCTGTGTTATATTAGTCTTTTTTCCATTGCCGGACTTGGCATATCTTGTAATGCACTGCGCTCCCAGAAGGAATTCTTATGAAATGTGTCATTTATGTTCATTCCAAACTTTTTGATACCTTTTCTACTGGATTCTCATGGCGTTTACCGTTGTCAGCATTTCCAAATGAACCAAATATAGACGGTGTTTGGCCCAAAAAGATGGTGAATCCTACGACTAGAAAACATCAATTTTATGTGTTATTAACTCCATACGCAGTGGGCCTTAGAAGTTCATAACTCTCTGAACTTTACACCTCAATGTAGTTCACAACTCTACTCCTTGCCCACAAAAGTCCAACAACCTTAAAATTTGCCATTTTCTGCAACATGAAGACAAACAGAAATGCTGACGCGATTCTATTGACATTACGTTACATGTCTCCTTGTTTCTGTCAAAACAGTTGATACTGTGAAGGTGAAAGTTCTTACAGGATCTCATGATCCTGAACTGATCTTACCTAGGTTTGCAAATCCCAAGTTGTCTATGAAGAGCAGATCTAATTATATTAATGTCTATAATTGTTTTCTTCTGCTTTTCAATTAACAAGAGTTATGCAGGATCTTACGACTTTCTAAAAGCTAAAAAGTACACAAAATTTAGAGCTCGTAACTCGGCTCCCAGGCAGTAGAAATTTCTAATCTTTCTTTGTTAAGATCCTCAGCAGACAATTTCCAGTGGCACTACCATTTGTCTTCTCATGAACCAATATAAAATCAAGAAATATCAAGGTAGGTAGATATTGCACACCCGACAAAAAAACGACCCTCTGATGGGATTTCTTTGGAAGGGAACTTAATCTGAGCAATGGATGTGAAAGCTTCAGAAATGTCTTCTCTTGTCTTTAACAGAAGCAGAAAGAAGCATGGCGACAATGTTAGGTGCCACGCCAATGCCTATCCTTTCTTAGACGTGGTCTGCCACTTCATTTGCCAGGGAATCTAGAGAATGATGGTACAAGGATTCTGTCTAATCATTGTAAACATGATGATTGATGCTGCCAGGATCTCGAAACCATGGTGGCCAAGATGACAAAAGTAAACCAAAGATCGAGGATCTATCCAGTAATTCTTAATCTTCTGATTTTTCAACATAAAATTTAATAGAGAATCAACACTAGAGAGAGAGAGACAGAGAATCCAAAGTCTTGTAGTGGCCAAAGTATCAGAAAGGAATGATCCAGTCAAGGATGTGAACCTGTTGGTTCCATTAAAGATGTTGACAAGATTGGTTACAGTTATGGCTTTCAGGTGAAAGTGGAACACAAAAGTGAAGTAAACCAATAGGTTTGATGCTGTCTCAATTGTTCCCTGTCTCTCTAATATCTCATTTCCTGCAGCATTCAGATGAAACTCAGAGAGAGAGAGAGAGAGAGAGAGAGAGAGAGAGGGTGTACCTATAATGAAGGACATGACTTTGATTCCTTGATTCTTGATCTTTGGTGCTGATCCGCATCAGTAACAACAGCACTATTCTCAGCATTGTCCATGGCTTCAAAAATCTTGGAAGTCTCTTTCTGATCTTCTCCTAATTTCTTGGAATTTCTGTAAATGGGTAAGAACCCCCACCAGCAGTTTCAGTACGAGAAGATGGAGCAAAGGTCTGGAAAGGTCACTGTTTCTGCGATATGAATGTTATTAGAGGGATCTTAAGGGTATATTAGTTATTAGTTAAAGAGTTTGTTAGAGAAGTTTGGTTATAAATACAGTGAGTAGAGAAGAAGGGAGGGAGCAATATATTTTGGTAAGTGCCTCTAATAACTTGGTTTATCTTGTAATTTAGTTACCTATTATATCTCAATATATTTAGGTTCTTTCAGTTTAATTGTGTGGGATCTATTGTATTTTTAGTTAGAAAGAGGACCATTGGAGGTGAGATATTATATTGGTGAATATTTGTTGGGTGGAGGTATCTCTTATTAGGGGTGTTCAAATACCCGATAATCCAAATAATCTGAACTATCCAACCCAAAATATAAGGGTTGGGTTGGGTTAATTTTGTTTTTGGGTTGGGTCGTGGGTTGGCTAGAAAAGATTTTGGGTTGATCCAACCAAACCCGAATTTTATATATATTAATAATAAATATTTTTCTTTGTTTAAAGTTTGATTACTTTGTGAATTTTTAATTTTTTTAAAAAATTGTTATGATATTTATCTTTGTTGAAAGTTTGCAATAAATATCTTAGATATTTGATATTTAACATTTGAATTTTATGAGATTTTTGTTATTAGTCATGTGTTGTATATAAATTTACATAATTTTAATTAAAAAGAAAAAAATAAGTTATAACACGTGTCGGAAATAATGGTTTGACCAAGGTACGTTTTTGTAATTTACCATGCCCCTAGGGTTTCCTACTTGTCTATTTATTTGTGCAATCTTCTTGTATTCAGTGTATCAGAATAATAATAAATCAGTCTTCTATCGTGGTTTTTTCTCTTTGTTCTAGGGTTTTTCATGTAAAAACTCTGTGTTCTTTTTTTTTTTTTTTTTTTTTTTTTTTTTTTTTTTTTTTTTTTTTTTTTTTTTTTTATCATGGTATTAGAGCATGACGACGAAACCTTAGTCGTCACTAGCGAGAATCAACCACAGTCTCCTTCAGCAGCCTCCGTCCGAATCAGTGGAGCCGCGAATGTTGATATTACCACAGCGATACAGGCAACCGTCGAAAGGTATCTCCAAATCGCATTGCCACAACTCCTTCAACCGACAGCTCCAGTCGTCCAGCTGATTCAGACCAGCGCCAAATCTAGACCAGCCAATCGCCGCGGTGCTTCCGTCAATCGACGTCGCTCCAGCCGAATCCTCTTGCCGCTCGCAGCCGACCGGCTTCGGCCAGCAACCAACGCTTCTCCCACTCACAGCTGAGTCCTCCCGATCACAGCCAATCTCTTTGCCCAATAGCCGCTAGTCTTCAGTCAGTTGATCGGTGATGGTTCTCTGCAACTGGGCCGAGGCACCTCCTTTGATCAATGTACTCCAGTCGCGCCTAACAACAGCGGCGCGACTCACGGCCCAAATGAGGTCCAATGTCGATTTACCCATCTTCAGCAGCAGATTGCAGATTTCGAAACAGTTCTTGGCACAAACCCACAAATAGTCCAACTAGAGTTCTCTGCTAACCTACCGATGTATTATAAGAATACGGTAAATTCTTTCCCTGTTTTACCCATAACAAATTTTCTGTCTGGAAACTTTGCAAGGTTTATTATTGGAGAAAAGTTGAATGGCCAGAACTATTTTTCCTGGTCTCAATAAATCAGAATGGCTCTGGAAGGACGTCATAAATTCTGATACTTGATGGGAGAGATACTGAAACCAGGGCCAGGTGACCCTCAAGAATGTATCTGGAAAGGAGAGGATTCTTTGTTGCGATCAATTCTGGTTAACAACATGGAACCCCAGATTGGCAAGTCATTACTTTATGCTGCAACCGCCAAAGAAATTTGGGATGCTGTGCAGAAGTTATATTAAAAAAGACAGAATGCGTATCGCCTGTACACATTATGCAAGCAGGCCCATGAATGTAAATAGGAATCAATGGATGTGACATCCTACTTTAACAAATTATCCCTACTGTGGCAAGAAATGAACTTGTGTCAAGAAATGGTTTGGGATTATTCTTGTGGGGGAGTTCAACACTACAAAATTGAAGAAACTGATAGAGTGTATGACTTCCTAGCTGGGTTGAATTCAAAGTTCGACGCTGCTCGGAGTCGAATATTGGGCCAATATTCTATACCTTCCCTTATGGAGGTGTGTTCGGAGATACGTTTAGAAGAGGACAGATTAAAGGCCATGAATAATCCAGTAATCACATCAACAGATGCTGTTACGTTTGCTACGAAGTCTTCCGAGTCTGACAATGATAAGTAGATAATAGACCCCCTCATGTTTATGAGCACTGTAAAAAGCCCTGGCATACGAAAGATCAATGTTGGAAGCTGCACGGGAGACCTCCAAATAGCAGACGATGTCAGTCATATGACAAATTAAACCTTGGACGTGCTCTTGTGAGTAACTCGACAAGTGGAAACCCTCAGACTTAATCTTCAGCAAATGGTCAAGATAATTCAAGTGCTGTTGGAGTCAGTACTATTGCGCAGTCAGGTATGGTTCAATCCTTTGGCCTTTTTAGTGTTCATGGTAAAAAACCCTGGATTGTTGACTCAGGAGCTACAAATCATTTAACTGTATCATCTGACCAATTTACTTCATACTGTCTGAGTACTGGTAATGAAAGGATTAGAATCGCAGATGAGTCATTTGCTCCTGTTACAGGAAAAGGCCATCTCTCTCCATGTGAGGGTCTAGTATTGCGTGATGTGTTACATGTTCCCAAGATTTCATATAATTTATTATCTGTTAGCAAAATTACAAGAGATCTGAGTTATCAAGCTGTTTTCTCAACCGACTCTGTTTTATTTCAGGATCTGAGCTTGGGGACGACGATTGACACTGCCCGATATGATAAGAGACTCTACTTCCTGCCTGATGATACTTCCTCTAGAGATTGTTATAGGACTAGTTTCATTTCTTTGAATTTTTCTACTTTTGAAAGTGATTTTATGTTATGGTATTTTCGCCTTAGGCATCCCAGTTTTTAGTACATGAAATATTTGTTCCCGCATTTGTTTTGTATATTAATATCTTTTCCTTAAATTGTGATGTGTGTATATGGGCCAAACAGAGTTGTGTCTCTTTTTACTCTCAGCCTTACAAACCATTAAGACCCTTCACTCTTATCCCCAGTGATGTTTGGGGTTCCTCACTAATCACCACCTCTACAGGTAAACGCTGGTTTGTCATCTTTATCGACGACCACACTCGACTTACTTGAGTTTTCCTTCTTACTCATAAGTTCGAGGTGTCATCTATGTTCCAGCAATTCTATGCCACTGTGGAAACCCAGTTTAACATGAAAATTGCAATTCTGTGAAGTGACAATGGGCGTGAGTTTTTTAACAACTCTTTTTGGGATTTCCTTGCTTCCAAGGGAATTGTCCACCAAAGCTCTTGTGCCTACACTCCTCAGTAAAATGGAGTAGCCGAACGAAAAAATTGCCATTTGGTGGAAGTCGCTAGTTCTCTCATGTTGTCCACCTCTCTTCCGTCTTACTTATGTGGGGATGTTATTCTTACTACTGCAGACCTAATTAATCACATGCTTTCTGGTGTTTTAAACTTTCATAATCCTCTTGATTGTTTTAAAGAGTCGTATCCAACCACCCGCCTTATTCCTGATGTGCCACTCCGGGTGTTTGGTTGTATTATCTTTGTTCATACCCACGGTTCAAATCGCACGAAGTTTACCCCTCGTGATCAGAAATGTGTGTTTGTTGGGTATCCTCTCCACCAACGTGGATATAAATTTTACCACCCACCTTCTCGAAAATATTTCGTTTCCATGGATGTTACCTTTCTCGAGGATCGACCGTTCTTTTCTATTAGTCATCTTCAGGGGGAGAATTATAGTGAAAAGATTAATTGGTCCACTTATTCAGTACCCTTAGAGTTGTCTCCTGAACTTGATCCTGTTGAGTCTGTCCTTCCTACCAATCAAGTCCCGTGGATAACATACTAAATGAAGAATCTCAGGAAGGAAACAGTGTCACCTGTCGTTCCTCCAGCTCCGGTTCATGAGTCTGACCCAAAATCAGCTCCAGGTATTTGTATTCCTGCCACTAATGATATTGGTACTTGGGTTGAGACTGATACTTATAGAGTGGGTAAAAATGAAAAAGGTGTCGACGGTGCTGCCAAGGACACCATGGGAGATGTAGAGACAGCTAAAAATAACAGTGCTGAGGAAACGACTTCAGAGAATGAAAGTGGTACTAATGAAGATGAATGTGTGAAAGGTTCTTCAGAAGATGAACCCCTGGAGCAAACAACCGAATATGGTGAAAAACTAGACAAGATGGAGAGCTATGACGTTTCTCTCAATCTTCCCATTGCCCTAAGGAAAGGCACTAGATCCTGTACAAAGCATCCTATGCACAGTTACATGATGTACAGTAACCTGTCACCCGAGTTCTAGGCTCTTACTACCAGTTTAGATATAGTGATGATATTGAGTAGCATACATGTAGTGATGGAGACTCCTGAATGGAAGGCTGTAGTTATGGAAGAAATGAGAGCTCTTGAGAAAACTGGGACATGGGATTAAGTTGTTCTCCCCGAAGGACACAGATGGTTGGATGCAAATGGGTCTTTACCATAAAATACAAGTCTGATGGGACGATTGATAGATACAATGCTAGACTGGTTGCCAAAGGGTTTACTCAGACCTTTGGAATAGACTACTCTGAGACCTTCTCTCCCGTGGCCAAGCTTAATATTGTCCGGGTGCTATTGTTCGTTGTAGTGAACAAAGATTGGCCTTTTCATCAACTGGATGTAAAAAATGTGTTCCTTAATGGGGAACTGGAAGAAGAAGTCTACATGAGTCCTCCCCCCGATTTTGAGAGTCAGTTTAAACACCAGGTTTGTAGACTGAGGAAGTCACTTTATGGGTTGAAACAGCCTCTGAAGGCGTGGTTTGATAGATTCACCACCTTTGTTAAAGCCCAAGAGTATAACTAAGGGCACTTAGACCACACGTTGTTTACAAAGAAGTCAGTTTCAGGGAAGATTGCAGTCCTCATTGTTTATGTTGATGATATTGTTTTATCTGGTGACGATGCTGTTGAAATTATGAGACTTAAAATGAAAATGGCCGAGGAGTTTGAGATTAAAGATTTGAGAAAGTTAAGATATTTCCTCGGGATGGAAGTGGCTCGATCAAAAGAGGGTATTTCAATTTCTCAATGGAAGTACACTCTTGACTTACTCAAAGAGACAGGTATGACTGAGTGTAAACCTATTGACACCCCTATGAAGTATAATGCGAAGTTTAGTAATACATATAGCAGAGTTCCCATCAACAAAGAAAGATACCGTCGAGTAGTTGGGAAATTAATCTACTTATCCCATACTAGACCCGATATATCCTATGTAGTGAGTGTTGTCAGTAAGTTTATGCAAGCCCCCTATGTGGAACATATGACGGTCGTTGAGCGCATTTTATGATATTTGAAGGCAACTTCTGGTAAGGGCTTAAAGTTCAGGAAGTCCGATAAACGCTACATTGAAGCTTACACAGGTTCTGACTGGGCAGGTTATGTGGTTGATAGAAAGTCAATGTCTGGGTATTACACCTTTGTCAGGGGTAATCTGGTTACTTGGAGAAGTAAAAAACAAGAAGTTGTAGCCAAAAGTAGCGCTGAAGTTGAGTACAGAGCCATGAGCTTAGGAATATGTGAAAAGATCTGGTTGAAGAAAGTTTTGTCAGATCTCCATCAAGACAGTGAACTTCTGATGAAACTGTTTTGTGACAATAAAGCAACAACAAGTATTGCAAATAATCTGGTTCAGCATGATAGAACAAAATATGTGGAGGTCGATAGACATTTCATCAAGGAGGGACTGAACAATGGAAGCATATGTATTCCCTATATCCCTTCAAATCAGCAAGTCGCAGATGTCTCATGAAAGGGTTGCTCAGACAAAGCTTTGATTATTGTGTTAGTAAGTTGAGTCTTATTGATATCTACGCCCCAACTTGAGAGGGAGTGTCGACTCTGACCTAGGGGCATTTTTGTAATTTATCATGCCCCTAGGGTTTCCTACTTCTCTATTTATTTGAGCAGTCTTCTTGTATTTAGTGTATCAAAATAATAATAAAAATCAGTCTTCTATCGTGGGTTTTTCTTCTTGTTCTAGGGTTTTCCACGTAAAAACTCCATGTTCTTTCTTCTCTCTTTTTCATCAACCCGAAAATCCAATCCAATCCAACTCAACCTGAATTTTAAGGGTTGGGTTGGAGACTTTATTTGGGTTGCCAACCCAACCGACCGAATTTTCGTGTTGATCCTCAAAACATCCTCAACCAACCCAACCCAACCCATGTACACCCCTATCTGTTATGATAGAAGTGAAAGGAACAAACAAAGAATAAAGAACCAGAAAAAATCTACAGAGATTTACGTGGTTCATTAATAGCGTGTTAGTTACATCCAAGGATAGAGGAAGAGAGCAAATTCAAGGCATTCCAAGAGTATCTTTTTTAAGACATATTTTATGTACATTCACTGGTAAGAATTGAGAGAGATAGAGAGCTCATATATATATATATGTATATAATATGTATATATATATTTTTAAAACCTTTTTTTTTTTGTTGACTGTTGGCTTAGGCCAGATTGATCAAACCATTAGATCAAAGTGGTATACAGAAAGACAAAAAAAAGTTAACAAAGCTGGGTTTTTTTTCAAGAGATTGATCAAATTTAGCTGTTCAAATTGATTAAATATATTTAAAACTTGAAGATTACATTTAAACTAGTTTCACAGCCAAATAAACATTCCTCTCTCTTAAATCACACTAAGGGTTACTTACATCAAGATCCTTGCTACCAAATTCTTTGTACCTATACCACTTTGCACAAACTAAAAAATAAACCAAATTTAAGATTTGCAATCCAGCATCTAGACAGTAGAAATTCTTCAGCCAACCAATCCCACATTGGCACCTCCCTCCTTTGTCTTTCCATGAACAAACTTCCCAAGTAGCTAGATATTGCATACCCAACAAACAAGAAAGACCCTCGAATGCTTATCATGTTCTCTGGAACTTACTTGTAATAGAACTCATTATGAGCAATAGATGTGAAAGCTTCAGAAATGCCTATCAAGATGAACTGAGGTATCAACCACAAACTAGACATTGAAGAAAGGGCACCTCTTCCAAATTCTGTCCCAATTGGTTTTTCAAGAGCTAAATGCCTTCTCCTACTTTCAATAAAAGCAGAGAGAAAAAGGGTTGCAATGTTGAGTACCAAGCCAACACTCATCTTTTGGAGAAGAGTTGTGCCACTTTCTTTTCCGGTGAGTTTACGGAGAGCCAGTATGAGAATTCTGTCATAGATTGGTAGCCAGACGGTGACGCCAATCATTGTAAAGATGTAGAAGGAGGCTGTCGGTATCTTGAAACCAGAAGCGCCTAGACGGCGATTAGATTGGAGAGCTTGAAACACTCCATAAGTTTGATGGACTATGGGGGCAAAGTAAATGATATTGGTAAACCATATAGGAATGATCCTTAGAATGCACTTCAGTTCTTCAACTTGCTGAATGCTGCAAAGCCTCCATGGATGAGCGGCTGATCCATCATGATTGATTTCGTCTTCTTGAGTTATAATTGCAGCCTTGTCAAGGAACCTACCATGAACGAGAGTATCAAATAAGTCAGTTTTTAGAAAAATGAGAAACAAGAAACAAGAAATAGGGAACGGAAACATAATCAAATGAGCCCTAAAAAAACTCGAGCTTGAGTTAGAACTAGAGAGCATAATCTAACCTGAACTTAATTTCAAATGCTTTTTGATTACCTGAACTACTTGCTATGACAAAGCCCGGAATTAATGGAGTTGGTTGGAACATAGTTGAAAAGAGATGCAATTGGTGGTTATTCAGGCAGCTTCAACTTTCGCTTCTTAAATGAAACCACAGCAACATTCACAACATTTATCAAAGGATTGCCAAATGGTTTCACTCTGACATAAATTCAATGAAGAAGAAAAAGCATGAAAAGAACATACAAAATGCAGGAATGGAAAACCCCAAGCCCAGCTGATATCAGATTGGACATAGACAATGGCTGTAAGAGAGATCATTGCTGCGAAAGTGTAGGTAAAATAGTACCAATTGAAGAAACTATTGACTGTTCTTTTGCCTGATTCTGTATTGGGGTTAAATTGGTCTGCTCCAAATGCCAGATTACATGGCCTGATGCCGCCGACTCCAATGACCAGAAATCCGAGTCCGCCGATCAGAAAGGCCATTTGCCATGGCTTTGCTCCGTTGCAGTTGGCGACGTTGATCACCAATTGGCTACATGGTGGTGGATGTAGCATTCGGATTCCAGCCGTTAGTGCCATTGTTGTCATCCCCTGTGCCACAACCGTTATATTATGTCTTATGAGACATGCAGATCTTTGAAAATCTACATCCAACGGTTATTAAGCTATCTCGTTGAATAATTTATCCTAGATATTTAAAACAAAACATCAAAATTGTCTCGACTCTATGGTTCACTTAATGTCAAATTCAATTGAAGGACATTACATAATAAATTCAACCCAAAATAATCCAGAAGTTAACCATATTACTTTAAAGCACCCTATTTGATTCTAATAACAAGATTGATAATAAATGTAGTTATTAAGAACTACCAACCAAAATATACAAATATGAGCAATTAGCTTTAAGAATAAATATTGCAATTAATTTTATGTAATCAACTATAATAACACATTAATTGCAAAAATAAAGTAGTATATGGATAGAGAAATTAACACCAGAAATTTTTATTGTGGTTCGGTCATACTTGACCTACATCTACTTTTCTAAGTGCCTCTTGAGATTTTGAATAAAGATCTCACAACTCTTTTCATGGATTAGAGCCCAACCGCTACACCACTCTTTTTTGCAAATTCAAGAGCAAAGTCAATCCTTTCTATGGATTAAGATCAAACCACTACAACCACTCTTTTTGAGATCAAGAGCAACCCTTACAAAATGTTTGTTAAAATTAAAGCACACATGAGAAACTCTCTAACAGAGTGGATTTACAATTTTTGAGCTCACAACAAATCAATTCTCCTCATACATAAATCTCTCTCAAGAATAAGATGAAAAAGATGAAAACTGAAACTTGAAGAGAGGATTGTAAAAAGATGTGAAATTGTTATTTGATTTTGGAGAAGATGAAGAGTTTAAAAAGAGGTGGATTATGTGAAAATTAAATTCAATTTGAGCCATTAGATGTTGGTAAAAGAAAATTGAATGGTGAAGATTTAACCTCAACTTACAAACAAAATATAATATTAAATTCTTTTTCTTTTTAAATTCATTTTTTTTTAAAATCCAACAAAAAAACAAAAATTGTCCAAAACTAACCGTTAAACACAAACATAGATAATATTAAATTCATTTTCCTTTTAAATTCATTTTCTTTTTAAAAACCAATCCAAAAATCAAAAGCCCACCGTGCGTCATTTCTCCATTACTCCAAATGACACTTTGGTTTACTTTGATGAGAAAAAATTTGCCACGTCATCAATTTGAAATTTTCCAGTTAAATTTGTTTCGGTCATATCTTCATTGTTTAAACTCCGATTTGAGTGATTCAAATTGTGTTGGAACCCTTGTTCCAAGCTCTATAAAGTGGATACTTTAAACAATCAAATTGTTAATAAATAAAAGTAAGTTTGTTATTATCAAAATATTAATTAATTAATTAATCAAAATTAATTAATTTGAGATTAAAGTCCAAAAAGCTAACAATCTCCCCTTTTTATGATGACAAAAAACTCAAGAAAAATGAAATTCAAAGAGGTCTGTGATATAAATTATGTCCAACTTTACCACATGAATAACAAGTAACATTAGGTAAGAATTTCTTTTTAACTAATTGATTTTTTACAATCTTTTTCTCAAAGAAATTCTTTATAGGAGCATTTTTCAATTTAATATGATCTTTAACTCCACAAAAATGACATGTAGGTACAAATTTTAGTTTTCCATGATCTCTATCAGTTTTATGATTAGACACAAATTTAGCAACATTCATGCGATGAGTTTTAGCATGGGAATGTTTAGGCATAAACTTTGACTTTTCAAGGACATTGCTAGCATTTTCATGCTCATTAACAAAATTCTTATTATGAGCACATCTTGATCTAGCATGAAATTGTTTAGGTACAAATTTTGATTTTTCAAGAACATGTCTAGATTTTTCATGCTTTGTCACATATTTAGATTCAACAAATTTAGGTGCAACAAAATTGGGCACATTAGGTAAAACATCTTTAGACATAATAGGGTGGCTTTCACAGAAATAGTGCTCTTAAAAGTAGATGAACATTTTTCATTCATATAACCTAATCCCTTTTTATCATTCAAAGGCTTACTTTTATCTAATTTTTTAGCACCTATAGTCCTTTTTTTATTACTTTCTTTAACACATTCAAGCTCATTTAAAAGATTTGATTCTTTTTCTCTTAGAGTTTTAACAAGTTCTTTTTTATCAAAAACATCTTACGCAAGAAATTTAAAATTTTATCAATAAGAGAAAATTTTTCTTTTTTCTAAATAAATATTGTTAGTTTGTAACTCAGTAATTCTATTTTTCAACAGAGCAATTTCATCAATTAATTATAAAGAGAAAAATCTAAGTTTTTCATTTTCATTCCTCAAATTATTTAAATCAATTTTCATTTCACATGATAAAGATTTAAGTTCATCACTTTTTAAAGAAAGGTAATTCTATCATTCAATACGATTTTCTCATTACAATACTCATCATGCAACAAAGAGTTATTAGCCCTATTTTTTAAATAAGAATTTTCATCTATCAAATATTTATTCTCAAGAGATAATGCTCTATACTTCTTTGATAATTTCATATATTTAGAACCAACATTTTCAAGATCACACTGCATACTTTCAAATGCATCAAATAGTTCATCATAAGAAGGGTTTTATGATTCACCTCATTTTTGTCACTTTCAGGCGTCGTTCTCCGAATGAGCCATTAACCACAATGAGGATCTATCACATTTATCTTTCTCTACTTTATGGATTTTTCCTTGATTTTGAGAGTAATAAATCCCCTTTACACCAAATAAATCATTAGTACTATAAGGAAAATTTTCTACATTATACAATATTATCAAGAAATTTTCAAACATCATATGCATAATCAAAATGTAAGATTTTGTCACATATTTATCTTTCTAATGCACAAAATATGATATTCATAGCTTTGACATTAAAAGGGAGCAAATCATTATTCAATTGCAATTTAGATAAATCATGCTCACAAACATACATAATGTTAAAATTCAAAGTAAACATAAAGGTTATCATTTTGTTTATCCAAATATTGTAATTTCTAATACCATCAAAGAATGGGGTCTGTTAATACCATCAACTTTCACCTTTTAAAGTTTTCATAGCTCTACCAATTAAGATTTTCAAATAATTTTTAAAAGTATTAATAAGAGACTTTATATATCAAAATAATATTTGAAAATGATTTAGGTAAAAGAGCTCCTTGCTCCGATACCAATCATCGGATTAACATATTTTTTGTTAACAAGTAATCTAAACAATAAATTCAATACAAAATATCTGAGAACTTAACAATATTACTTTAAAGCACCCTATTTGATTCTAATAACAAGATTGACAATGAATGTAGAAATTTAAGAACTACCAACCAAAATATACAAATATGAGCAATTGGCTTCAAGAATACAATTAATTTCATGTAATCAACTATAATAACACATTAATTGCAAAATTAAAATAGTATAGGGATAAAGAAATTAACACCGAAAATTTTTATAGCAGTTCGGTTGGACTCAACCTACATCCACTTTCCTTAGTGCCTCATGAGATTTTGAATAAGGATCTTGCAACTCTTTCTACGGATTAAAGCCCAACCGCTACATTGCTCTTTTTACTTACAAAATGTCTCGAAAAATTAGAACACACTTAGAAATTCTCTAAAATAGTGGATTTACAAATTTTGAGCTCACAACAAATCAATCCTCACCATACTTAAACCTCTCTCAAGAATAAGATGAAAAAGATGAAAATTGAAGCTTGTAGAGAGCAACAATTGAGGTTTAATGAAATTATTGGGGATTCTAAAAAGATGTGAAATTGTTATTTAATTTTGGAGAAGATAGTTTAAAAAGAGGTGAGATATGTGAAAACTAAATTCAATTTGGGCTATTAGATGTTGGTAAAAGAAAATTGAATAGTAAAGATTTAACCTCAACTAGCCGTTAGCCATAAACAAAATATAATATTAAATTCTTTTTCTTTTTAAATTAATTTTATTTTTAAAAACTCAACAAAAAAAAAAAAAAAGCAAAAATTGTCCAAAATTAGTTGTTAGACACAAACATAAGATAATATTAAATTCCTTTTCCTCTTAAATCTATTTTCTTTTTAAAAACCATCTAAAAATAAAAAGTCCACCATGTGTTCATCCTCCATTACTTCAAATGACACTTTTCAATTGGTCCACTTTGATGAGAAAAATTTTGCCACGTCATCAACTCGGAATTTTTCCGCTAAGCTTATTTTGACCATAGTTTCTTCGTTTGAACTCCAATTTGAATGATTCAAATTGCGTTGGAATCCTTGTTCCAAGTTCTACACAATGGATACTTTAAAAATACTCAAACTGTTAATAAATAAAAGTAGATTTGTATCATCAAAATATTAATTAATTAATTAATTTGAGATTAAGATCCAAAAAGCCAACATCATTTACAACTATATAGAAGATTAAGATTGTTGTTAACATTATCTTTTATTTCATCTCAAAATATGTAATTGGCATGTTTGGAAATGATTCTGAAATGGTTAAAATCACTTTTGTCATTTTTAAATTCACTCAAAAGCATGTTTTTAATATTCAAAATCAATTTCTATCCATTGAAAACGGTATTCAAAAGTGTAAAATTAAACATTAAATTGATTTTATGTGATTAAAGATGAGTTTCAAAGTGATTTTAAACTGTATAGAATTGATTTTAACAATTTCAAAATCATTCTCAAATATACTCTAAAATCACTTACATAATCAATGTACATAAATGATATTGTAAATGGTGTTACTTTGAATACAATAGTTATCGCCTCAATTTACACTTTATTGTAACAGAAAAACTCTCTAAGGATATTTTTCAAAACTCAAAAGGTAAAAATGAAAATGTCAAAGTTTAGATATATATAATTGATAGAAACTCCAAAATTCAGTGGTATTTTATTTAATTTAACCTTAAAATAAATTATCAATTTAGAAGTTAATCACCCACAAAAATTGGATGTCACCCAAAGTGTGATCTCCATTCATATGCAAAACAGAAAGGCAACTGTGAAAGAAGTGTGAGCCATTTTATGTGCGTCATTGTATATACAAATTACAATAATGATGAGCGTAGACTTCAACCTAACCATTATTTCACAGAATTTATTATAATTAATTAATTAATTCGTATTCACAACCACTTATCCATCTTTCATTGTATCCTATTTGTATAAGTTTTATAGGTATTCTTCATCCTTTTATCTTGACCTACTTCTTATGCTTCAAACTAACTATATATATACACCTTGTTTTACGTGAGATATATAGTTTTGTCTTTTATTACAAAATTATTTAATGAGACCATCACGATAATGATCATTAGATCTAGATTAAAAAATCTATGTCTTTTAACTATTTGTAGTGAAATTTAACTTTGTTTATACATGTCATAATTTATGTGCAACAATAAACTCCTCCATGATATGCAAAAATTATATAGCACTCAAATCAAAGTCTCACAACACTTTTTTTACACTCAGCTTTTCTATTTTTCTCACTATGTTTTTCTAGGCAAAAGCACAATAAATAGCAACAACGGAATCATCTAAAATCACACCTCTCCATAAAAAATGATGGGAAAATGCTATATAGAAAAACATATTTTTAGGACGAAGGCCGAAGTTGACAAAGCAAGAACATATTTTATTCTCCACACCATATTTTACATTACAACAACATAGTATTTATTACGAAATTACATCATAGTTAAAAGTAATCTGGGGACGTTTCACACGAGATAAAAAACGGAGAATTGAGTTGGTAATTATTGTTTGGGGAGTTAAATTATATGGAGAGTTAGATTATTTGTGTTTGAGATATAGAGTTGGATGAATTGGTAATGTCTGTATTTGGGGATGCAGAGTTGAGTTGAGATAGAGTATTTAGTGCAGTTTTTTTTAAAGACAATTGGTTTTTTTTTTTTTTTTTTTTTTTTTTTTTTTTTTTTTTTTTTAACTTTGCTATGTTGATTTATTTTCAACTATACACCTACTTTTTTTTAACTATTTTATGAAAAAAAAATTCTAATTTTTTTAAATTTGTAAAACATAACAGATTTTTTTTCAACGTATTCATGTACTAAACACAAAATCTTCCATCCATTTTTTGAACACTCAATTACATAGTATATCTTTTTCTTCATTTCTAAACAACAAACATATTCCAAATAGACTATAAGTAAACATAAGTACTTGCACTCAAACATTGACACCCATTAATTCTAAAATTAGACAACATTTCATATTTTCTCTTTTTGAAAAATATTAACAAAAAATGTAATGTGTTTAATTGTAATCACACAACTTGGAGACTTAATTGCGAAACAATATTATGTTTAACACTAAAATACATGTCATATTGTAATAAAATGAACATTCTTCCCCTCTATCTTGATAATCACTTTTTAATCTTCAATTACTATATATATATATATATATATATATTATATAATATAAAAGTCTTGCTAATTTAACATTTATTATTAAAAAAATTAAATATTCTACACATAAAAATTGAAGCAATCAATAATTTAAACAGTTTAAGTTTATATAATATGCATCGTCTATGTCAATGAAACTGTTGGATCGATATGGTAACCCTAGAGGGGTGAATGTGGTTTAATTAAATTTTTTTCTAAATTAACCCAATTAACTAATAAATACACTTTTTATAAATAATAAGAAAAATTCAATTTTATGCAACAAATAAGATGACAAAAAATGTAATAATTTAATTCTATCAAATTTTAACAAAAAATAGAACAAACTAAAACATACAATAAATTGCTTAAATTGATTTTCAAAAATAAAAAAGGAAAGAGTTAGAGAAGAAGACATTGTAATTTTTATAGTGGTTCGGTCAAACTCGACCTACTCCACTCCCCAAGCGCCTCTTGGGAATTTGAATAAAATCTTTTCGACTCTTTCTATGGATTAGAGCCCAATCATTATACCACCGCTCCTTTTACGGGTTCAAGAGTAAACCCAATCCTTTTCACACGGTTTAGGATCAAACCGTTACAAATGTTGCAATTTTTGAAAGAACACAATACAACCCTCACTAGAGTGGATTTACAAGTTTAAGCCCTCAACAAATTTATCATCACAATACAAAAATACACTCTCAAGAATAAGAAAGGGAACTTAAGAGAGGAGCAACAATGGAACTTTTGAGTTTTGGAGGATTATGGAATGTAAAATTTGTTGGTTTAAAATTTGGAGAGGAAGATGGTTTATATAGAGATGGAAAAAATTTTTAGAACCACAATTAATTTGGAATCATTGGATTTTGGAAAAAGAAAAATCAATGGTGGAGATTTTTAAACTATACAAGTCATTAGATATACAAATAAAAATATAATATTAAATCATTTTCTTTTGAAATTCATTTTCTTTTTTAAAATTTAACCAAAAATAAAAAAAACATACCATGTGTCAAAAACTAGCCGTTAGACACAAACATAAAATAATATTAAATTTCATTTTCCTTTTAATTCATTTTCTTTTTAAATTCATTCTTTTTAAAGTCAATCAAAAATAAAAACATATCAGTGTAAAAAACTAGCCGTTAGACACAAACATAAAATAATATTAAATTTATTTTCCTTTTAATTCATTTTCTTTTTAAATTCATTCTTTTTAAAGTCAATCAAAAAATAAAAATATATACCATGTGTAAAAAACTAGCCGTAAGACACAAACATAAATTAATATTAAATTTATTTTCCTTTTAATTTATTTTTTTTAAATTCATTCTTTTTAAATTTTAAATCAATCCAAAAATCAAAAGTTCATCATGTGTTAATCTCTTAATGATCCACCATTCAACCAATATGCTGTCACATGTCTACATGCAAATGGTCTGGTTATATCACGTTATCCACCATAGTATTTTCTTTATAGATTTGTTTCGGTCAAATCGTCTTCGTTTTAGCTCCGATTTGAGTGATTCAAGAGGGATTGCTGTTTTATCCTACTGAAGCGAACATTATGAAAGTTGAGGTGTTAGAATCGTTGTTCCGAGCTCTACGCTATGGACATATTAAAACACTAAAATTTTTCGTAATTAAAAATTGAGTTTGTTATCATCAAAACATTGATTGATTAATTAATTAAAATTAATTAATTTGATATTAAGGGCCCAAAAGCCAACATAAATTGTATGTAGAATATTTACCCTTCATTTCATAATAATGTTGAGAATGTGATAGTATAGTAAAGTTACATTCTTTTGAACATCACAAAATCATATCGAACGGTCGAACATGTGCCCGTTCCAAAAAAAAAAAAATCACAAAACATATATTTTTGGATTGAAATATTAGGTGGTCAATCTAAAGGGTCCGAGAAAGTAAGCGGATGCAATACCGTTTTCATGCCTCTTCCGATACAATAAGGAAGATATCTGTCTTTTTTATGTCTATACCAATGATATCAATTAGATTGAATCTATCATCCTCAGTCAGCCTCTCAATACCAAATATAGCGTCAACTACCTCCTTTCGACCTCCGAATTCCATCTCGTACTTCTCCATTTCCCACGTAACGAGTCTGCCCATGTGTGCTGATTATATATCAACAGTTAATCGCATGATGTTGATCATTTCATTCTAGAATGTTAGCCATTTCTTTTTACTCCCTCTGGATGGCTCGACTGATACACTTGTCCTGCTTGAGGAGATATCTGGTGCACCTGCTCTTCCCGTGGACATATCTACGTGATCTTCTTCCATTGCATCCTCAAACAAATGGATTTGTTTATTATCTGGGTTAGGATATTTCCGTGATCCTAGCTAAATCTTGTCCTCTATTTTTCAGAACAAATTTGGCACCACCACCATTGGGGGCTCTCAAGAATGTCCAGTTGCCCTGTCCTTCCCAAATACATTTGATAATTCATCATAATAGGGAAATGACTAGTTCCACAATCCCTTCGCATTGAGATGTCTCTGCGTTAGTACATGGAAGCAATATTATAATTTATACGAAAATAAGTATGGCGTATATTATTTAATTTTTTTTATCTTACCCAAACCCAGAGGTTAAAGATCTCCATATCCACCTGAACGCTCTTGAACTCCTTGTTCCATCTAAACCCTGATTAATTTAACGTATCTGATACTATCATGTATTATTTCTTTAAACTCCCAACCTTGCATTCGATGGTGTCTTGGTTTAGCCCACACCCCGGCAACTTGTCCTCCATCATTCGCTCTAAGTGCTATAGATATCCTGGTCGAAACATTCCATTGTTGGACTACACTCCACCAGAGAGACTGGGGCATTCACCAACCCAGCATCCTCGACTTTCATCCATGTGTGTTTCGATTTTTTTCCATCATCTACTATTCTGATGCATGCATGTATATGTGGTAAAGACATTATTCAAAATTAAATAACTTTGTGCCCCATTATAAAAAGAAAAAAAAACCATGAAGTTACATAGTTGAATTAAACATGTTCACGACATAAATGAACTATGTAAATATCGTTCAATAAGTAGATAAGATGTTCAAATATTTTTTTATCAGAAACACAAACATGATTGTGCCACTAAGAAAACATTTCATCAGTCAAATCATCTCTAAATTGGGTTCATTTGTTTGATATCTTAATGAATTCAATATTCTCCTCCTCGTAACAATAGATGCAGAATTCTCGTCCATAAACTCATCATGTAAAGCACCTATCTCCATCTTTCTTATGATTAGGTTGTGAATTAGGCAATACGCAACTACCATTTAACATTGGACCCGTGTACAAGGATTTGCTCCTAAGAATTTTCAACATTTCTTGTTGAAGAATACTTTTGTTGGGATGTATGCCCTAAAACCTTGTAGTTATATGTTATTTAAATCAATGGTTGATTAGTTTTGTATGCAACAATCCATTAAAGAAAGACCTAAGGTTATTTTATGTAACTTAAATATGTATGTAGTTGACATATAGGTGGATCATGTTTAAGTAATAACCTAAAAGGTCTATAGTATATAGATAAGGTTGGGTGTCTTATCCTGGCAACATTACTCATATGACCCACTTTGTAATTGTTACAATTATTGTAAAGTGTTGCAAATGATCTGATCCTAATCATTCATGTGGAGAAATATGAATGAGGGTATCCTATATAAAAGTTTTTTATAAGACTAGACTAGGATGACTATAGGTGACTTGACCTTTATCCTGAGTGAATCGTGAACTTCTGCCTATGAGGGTGGTTTTTTTATCTGCATAGGTGAGAGTGACCAAATTCGTGAACTTAATATGCCTACTATTTTGGGGTTCATTTGATTGAGAAGCTAGGAACACAACTACACAAGAAGAAATACACTCCTTCCCGATTGTTGAGGCAAGTAGATAAGTTGCTCCCTTAGGGGCTGATTCCAGAGCTTGAACAATGAGACACCTCACTCTCCGTCTAATGAACAATTAGTTATAGTCCACTGTAACTGAACCTCTCCTAGCCCAATAGAGGTTCAGTTACAGTTGGACTATAACTAATTGTTCATTAGATGGATCAACGGTACTTAAGAAGTTAGATGTAACTACAAGGGTAAAACGATAATTTTGACTTAGCTGTACTTAAGAGTAATTTATGGAGGGTCAACATATCATTAATTGGTTATATCCAATAGACACAAAAATACATCTATAATGCAAATAGTGCAGCTGTCGATCTTTAGTAGAGTGACCGACAGTTAATGAAGGCTGATTAATTTAATTAAAGAGTTTAATTAATTTATCAAGTATCATTGGAGCTTCAATCTATAGATCCATAAGGTCCCCTTGTTAGCTCAATAAGGACTAATGAGAATCATATTATTTTTTGTTTTAATTTGAATTATTCAAATTAATTAAAGGGAATTAATTGTATAAGATACAATTAATATGGTGTATGTTGATCCATTATAAAGTATAATGTACAGTTTTATGAGAGAGATAAGTAGTTGAATATGATTCAAACATTTATTATACGAATGAGATTCATATAAAAATTATATGTTAAAGTTAATGTGAATATGATTCATATTAAATCTATATAGTTTTATGAGAGAAATAAATATTTGAATATGATTCAAATATAAATTATATGAATGTGATTCATATACAAATTATAGGTTAAAATTAATATGAATATGATTCATATTAATACTTTAGGTTTTATGAGAGATCATAAATTATAGGTTATATTATATGTGCTATAGTATAAACTATAGTTTATAGGTTATATTTAATATAACCTATAGTTTAATATGCATATATATTAAATTCAAATTTTGAATTTGAATTCATATTAGTAACTTCCTTTGGGAGTTATCTTCTCAAATTAATTAAAATGAAAAAGGGAGTTATCTTGGGAAGGTAAGTGTATGTGAAAAAATAGTTTTTCAGAGATGCCATCATCTTCTTCATCCCTCTTCTTCTTAGAGATGTCCACGGGGCGCGGCGGGGATGGGGAAGGCTTCCCCGCTCCCCTATTTTATTCCCCGTCCTCGCGAAATTTTTCGTGTGGATCAGAGCAAGGATTCTGGAGAATTCACGGGGATCAGGTTCCCCGCAGGGAAAATTTCCTCGTTTGTTTTTTTTGATATATTCATTTTTAGCAATTTTATTTATTCTCAACCAGATAAAATTATATATATTAAATGAGTTATTTTCAATAAATTTTTCATTCAAAGAAAGTAGTATAAAAATGATACTATTATACGTGTAAAAATATAATTTAATCCTATAATTTTTAAAAGTTAAAATTTAAATATTTCAATATCATAGTCAAGCTTTCTATCTAAATACTACAACATTTATGACTTAAGGTATAAAGTCTTAAATGTTAAAACAATTTAGAAATGTATTAAAGTATGAAAAGGTTGAAATGAAAATTAGAGAATAACTAAGTTTTTGTACCACAATTTTTGTAAAAAGGTATATAGATAAAATAATGAGACAATTGCAAATATAGACACTAGACCAAAAGTATTAGCAGATATAACATAATGTAAAAAAATTGCAAATACAACAAAATTTAAATAGTTTATCAGTGATAGACCATATTATTGGTAGGAGTCTATTAGTGATAGACCATATCACTAGTAAAAGTAGAAGTTTATCGCTGATAGACTTGTCTATATTTGCAATTTTTTAAAATTATGTTATACATTGGTTATTGTTTCTAAAAATGCTACAAATTGCAATTATCCAAAGAATTTTTTTTAATTTAAATAATATATATTTATATAATAACTAATTTACTATATATAACATATATCAAACTAAATGTTATATCTAATATAACATATAACTTATAGTTCATATTATATCATATATAATATTACCTATAGTTTAATACTCTCTCAATTAACATGTAGTATTTAATATGAATCAAATTTACATTAAATTTAACCTATAGCATTTATATGAATCATATTCATATAAATAATATTTGAATCATATTCAAATATTTATTTCCCTCAAATAAAACTTCATATTATAATGTATCAAATATATTATATTAATTATATCATATATAATCAATTTTCTCTTAATTTGAACAATTCAAATTAATCCAAAATTAATTTGATTCTCAATAACCCTAGTTGAGCTATTGAGAGGTCCTTATAGACCTATAGATTGAAGCTCCAATGGTACTTGGTTAATTTATTGAACTCTTTATTCCAATTAACCAACTTCCATTAACTACCGGTCACTCCATTAAAGATCGATAATTGCACTCTTCGCACCATAGATATATTTCTGTGTCCATTGGATATAACCAATCAACGATGCATTGACCCTTCACAAATTGCTCGTAAGTACAACTGGGCCAAAATTACCGTTTTGTCTCTGTAGATACATCTAACTCTTTAAATACCATCAACCCTTAATGAACAATAAATCATAGTCCAACAATGTCCAAACTCCTCTCGGGTCAGGAGCGGGTGTGAGGCCATATTGTTCAAGCCCCAGAATCAGCCCTTAAGGGAGCAATTTCTCTACTTTTCCTAACAATAGGGAAGAAGTGAATTCGTTCTTGTGAAGTTGTGTTCTCAACTCCCCAATCAGACGAATCCCCAAAATGGAAGGTAGAGTCAGGCTATTCTCACCTATGCAAATCAAATGATTGCCTTCATAGGCAGGAGTTCACAATTCACTAATGATTTAAGTCAAGTCATCTATGGTCATCCTGGTGAAATATAAGTCTCTTCTATCAACGATGCTATATAGCAAGGCTAATCATTTCGTGGTCCACTCTGATACAAACTTTTTGTGTAGAACACCCTCACTCACTTATCTCCACATGAATGATCAGGATCAAATCACTTGTAACACTTTACAATAATTGTAACAACTACAAAGCGGGTCATGTTCATAGTGTCACTAGGATAAAGTACCCAGTCTTATCCATTTACTACAGACCATTTAGGTTATATCTTAAACATGATCTACCTGTATGTCTCCACATATATGTTTAAGTTACAAAAGATAACCTTGGATCTTAGTTTATTGGTTTTTTGGGGTTAATGCTATATATCAAATAAAATATCTTTTTATTTTATTAGATAAATAAATTGTTTATACATTTTGATTACAAACTATAGAACCCACAAAGTTTAGGGCATCAACCCCAACAATAATAATTTAACTCTAACTCTTAGAGAATTACCTACAACTGTCATTTAAAAGCCAAAGACATGTATCCCTTTAGGAGAATAGAATCTATCTTCTTTTCTTGATTCATTAATCCTTAAACTCTCTCAGTTAGTAAGTGGATGTGTTAACCTTTAACATATAAAAATGTTTTTATTTAAAGTTGAACATATTTTCAAAACAACTTTTGAAAACATGTCTTATCACTAAAACCATTATACTCTGTGAAATATTTAGTAAAAATTTTTGGAGAAATTGAATTTCTCTTTGAAGAAACTCTAAATGTAGAGGACCCTTGAGCGGAAGCAGATCGTTCCAAACTTCATTGTGAAATAACTCAAACATGTACAATCATACTAAACAGATTATGCACATAAGTTAAATTACAGCATGCTTCGAATCAAATACAAAGGATACGAGAGACAATACCTTTGAAGAACTCTTTCTTCACGTATATCTCTCGAACAAACTCGAATGCAACGAGCAAGAACTCGATCTCCTTCGAACACCAACAACAAGTAAAACTCGATCCTCAAACACTCAGACATTACCACAAGATTGCCTTGGTATTCTCGATGTGAGAATCTAGGAGTTGTGGGCTCTAACTTATTTTGGATAGAGGGATGGATTGGTGTAAACGATCGAGTAAGCAACAGAAGTTTCGTGTAGAAGAAGGAAGCCTATCGCATAGACTCGATACTCGGTCGTTTAGAAAAAAAATACTATCGTATAGAAAACTCGATCTCTATCGTGTAGTCTCTCGATTAGTTATCTAATAACTTGTTTTCGTAGTAGATTTTGAAATCTAATTTCCTTTTATCTTATAGTTGTCATAAAACGGTGTAACTACCCACTAAGGCCGGTTATTGAGAAAAAGAAATATCAACTATCATATAATTAATAAATTATAAATAAATACAATAACTAACTTATCATATTATATTTATAACCTATAGTTTTAATATTGCATCATATGCAACATATAAACCATAGTTCTTTTTCTATTTTATGGCATTTAATATAAATCATATTTAATATTAATTCCTCCAATCAAATAATAATGTATCAACTAAATCATATCAATTATATCATATATAATTGAATTAATTTAATTATATCATATATAATCAAATTCCCTCTTATTAATTTGAACATTTCAAACTAACCCAAAAACTGATTCTCAACTTGAATCCCTTGAGCCACCAAGGGGACCTTATGGACCTATAACTTGAAGCTCCAACAGTACATAAATAACTGACTAAACTCTTTAATCACATTATCCACCATCTATTAACTGTCGGACACTCTACTAAAGACCGACAACTGCACTCTTCGCACTACAAATATATTTATGTGTCCATTAGATATAACCAATCAACAGTACGATGACCCTTCATAAATCGCTCGTAAGTACAACTAGACCAAATTACCGTTTTGCTTATGTAGTTACATCTAACTTCTTAAGTACCATGAATCCCTCTAATGAACAATAGATCATAATCCCACTATGACTAAACCCTTCTCTGGCCAAGAGAAGGTGTGGCGCCACATTGTTCAAGTCCCAGAATCAGTCCTTAAGAGAGAAATTTATTCACTTATCCCTGCTTTGGGGAAGGAGTGAATTACATCTTGTGTAGTTGAGTTCCTAGCTCCCCAATCAGAAAAATCTCCAAAATGGTAGGCGTGTTGAGTCGGCGATCTGATCACTCTCACCCATGCAAATCAAAGGACCACCCTCATAAGCAGGATTTCACAACTCACTAAGGATTAAGGTCATGTTACCTATGGTCATCCTAGTGAAATGAAAGTCTTAATTATGAACGACGTTATATAACGGGACTAAACATTTTGTGGTCCGGTCTTATACAAATTCCTTTGTATAGAATATTTTCGCTCGCATATCTAATACATGAATGATCAGGATCAAATCATTTGTAGCACTTTACAACATTTGTAACACCTACAAAGCGGGTCACACTCGTAGTGTCACAAGGATAAGGTATCACTCCTTAATCCATATACTATAGACCATTTAGGTTATCACTTAAAACACAATCCACTTGTATGTCTCCACATACATGTTTAAGTTACAACAATAACCATGGATCTTTGTTTATTGGTTTGTGGTTAATGCAACTAAAATATCAAATATTTCATAGACTGAAGTGAATAAAATATCATAATTATAAATCACAAAATATTTGTTCATACAAGTGTTTACAAACTATAGGACCCTATGAGATTTAGGGCATCAATCCTAAAACTCTTATGGTGATAAAAGCACCATATTCAACATAAATAAACAACATTTTAATGTCTCCCACTACTTTAACTGAGATGAGCTTCTCGTTGACAACAAGTAGAATTATTCCACTAAATTAAGTATTCACCAAGATTTATAACTTAATTGTAATAAAGAAATATTCTGATAGTGAATCATTAATCGACTATCAAGGCGTGAATTTGTATTCTCCATCAAGAACTTAGTAAATCAAATTCACTTATTCTTTTTTTTCCCTTCTTTTTGAGGTATTTCTAAAATTCCTCATCATGTGACATTCCAAACTAATTTGGAAACATTTTCCTTCTTAGCTCTAGTCATAATGATTTTCTTGGATGCTAATAATATTTAACTTTGGAGGTCATATAACGTCTCATGACTCCGACAAACAATATGTTTTATCATGACTTTATCTTATATTCCAGATATATCATATGTTATGTAGATAATAAAAGTAAGCTATCATTGCAAAGATTATTCATGAACACTTCATAAATTGACAGCATTTTTTTTTTTATAGAAATTTTCACAAAAAGACAAAATTGTACTGTCATTATGTGTTAATGACATTTTTTGAAGTAACATATTTATCAAACCCTTTGCCTTATATCGGCAATCAAAAAATAAAATTCTTGAGATGAAAAGACATAACTTTGAATTATATAAAACATGTTAATTGACTATACACAATCTATTCATTCTAATTCAATATAGAAATTAAAAGATGAACTCAATAGATTTAATGTGAATCTCATTCATATTAATTCAAAATTTCTATTACTATGATACTCCAATGAGTTAGAATAAAAGCCACATTAGGTCAGTCAGTTACTCCTTCACTGAATTGAGACATACTTAACCAAATATTACACCAGAATAACTTTTATTCCTATAATATTTAGTTACCATATTTTGGTCAAGGAACCAGTAACTTGCTTAACAATTTCTTGTAAGTGTAACCCTTTATTTTAGACTCTAAAGTTTCGTCTTAATGAGTCAATCGTAGGGAAAAATCGATTGAGGCAACAACTAAAGCAATCCTATCCATTTTTGGAATTTAAGTAAAATTTTATGCAAATGCCATCCGTAGAGGGACACAAGCAAAAGTGTCTCGAGGTCGAACATGAAATTTCAATACAAAGTAATGAAGAAGACCGTGGGATGTGTTGACATAATTCTCTCTCCCACTTACTATAAACACTCTCTTCATTCACCTTGATATTGACCTACACAAACACCATCCGCAGGGGGACACAAACAAAAGTGTCTCGAGGTCAAGCATAGATCTCACTGTGTGAACTATTTAGGGAGAAATGTGAAAAAGAAATTGAAGTATCATATACATCGTTTTCCTCCCACTGAGTATTTTACAAATGAGGGTTCATTACTTAGGTAAATTAAGCTAATAAATTTATCTAAGTGAATTGTTAAATTGTCCTAATATAACTCTTATATTAGATAGTTTAGCAATATATGATTCTTGTTTATTAAACACTTTAATAAACCTAATCATTTATTGTATGCTTGTAACATTACTGTTTAATTCACCTTTCAAATCGTTTCCCAGGTAAGGATGTTCCTTTTTTGTCAGCTTAAATACTTAACCTTAGATAGAACCTTCCTTAGACAAAGGTCCCTTATAGACAGTTATGTTATAAGTTTAATCTAATTTAATCCAATTAACCAGATATTAAAAGATTAAACCTATTTCTATTCGTATTAGAAATATTATTGATACAAGTCTATGTGAAATCAATTTTAAACCATTTAAAATTAATTTTAATCTATGTTTACATGCAACTCTTGATTATAGATTTTAATTCTAATTTCATTAACTAATAACACTTATTAAGAAAATGAAACAATTAAAACCTATACATGCATCTAATGACATACTTTAAAAATATAACAATTATATTTTTCGAAAATGGTGTCATGCTTCTTGTATCTCCATTTTCATTTCATTACACATAATATTTATATAATAAAGTAATGAGAATAAATAACATACATCCAAACTATATATTATAATAAAAATTATATAAAATGATGCATGGACATGTTATCAATGCATGCAATCATATAATATAATAATTATATATAATATGATGCATAAACATGCTTAATTAGTCATGCAACTATATAATATACCACTTATATTAATAATAATGCATGAAATCATATTTATCCTATGGTGGAATTTTTATACTATATGACATATACTATGCAATATAATAAATAAATCATACATCACATATATAACAAAAAATTAAAGCAATTTCCAATCGAAATTAACATTCTAAACATTAATTAAATTAATATAACTTTTATATTAATTTAATTAATGAAAATATCATAAACAATTGATTATTATAAATTAATAATAAAATAAATACAAAACTGCTCCACAAAACTGTTGGCAAGGCTCGAACCACGATTCAGAATAGCAACTGATGCGTGCGAACCGTCTTTGAAGCATCGACGCTTCAGCCAAGCGACGCAACGCTGGCTTTTGATTTGCTACAGCATTGCCCTACACTACACACAACATCCCAACGCTCTACTGCAACGTTGCAACATTGCTGCCGAGCATTACGATATTGGGCATTCTACCTTACAACGTAGGGTACCGCGTCACAACGTTGTGTACTACACTCAAAGGCAGAATGTTTCCTCTGCTTCGATTTTTCATCTGTTCTTGTTCTAATGGCCATCGAACACTTCAGCAACCCTAGCAATTGAATAGACATGGACATACAGACTTAATAGCGAAAATTAAAAACCCAAATTATCGGGCAATTAAAACTTTAAGCACTTTTAAAGCGGTAGATCTAAGCCAATTTCGAAAACATCCAAACTGCAAATCTAGAACATACATTCACAATGAAATGCTTTAAATCCCATTTAAACTCTGAATTGATATTCGAAAATGAAAATCAGAAACAAAACCTGGATTTGATACCAATTAATGAGATTTTGAATATCCCCGAAGCAGAAGCAATTGACTGTCGTTGTCTCTCGATTTCGTTTTACAAAACATCAAGCATACAGAGTGACGGAAACATATGAAAAACAAAATAACTAAGCATGTTATTCTACTTAAGTTTAACAGAGAGGAAAAGGGATCTAGAGAAATTCACCTTTGAAGAACACCGTCTTCTACTTCCTCTTCACAGCACGAATACGACCACTGCTTCTCTCGATATCCCGAACTTGGCACCACCACGAACACAGCAGTTAATGAAGAGGATGCCATCACAATGTCTTTCTCGTTATTCTCAAGGTGAAAATCAAAGCGGAGTTTCATAGGCTCGTTTGGATTAATTTTGGTGAAGGGAGATTTTTGGTTGAGAGAACACAAAATCACAGAGAGAAGGAAAGAGGATGAAGAAGATGAATCTCTTCTGTGAAACTGTTTCACATTCTCTTCATCCCCAAAATTAACTCCCCATTATTTTAATTAAAATGAGAGAAGTTAAATAACTCCAGGAGTTATTAATTTAAATTCAAAATTTGAATTTAATTAATATATATTAACTACTTTCATATATATATATATAGAGGTTATATCACATATAATCTATAACCTATAGTTTATATTATATCACATATAATATAACCTATAGTTTATGATCTCTCTAAAACCTATAGCATTGATATGAATCATATCCATATTAATTTTAACCTATAATTTTTATATGAAACACATTCATATAATTAATATTTGAATTATATTCAAATATTTATTTATCTCATAAACTATATAGATTTTAATATAAATCATATTCACATTAATTTTAACATATAGTTTTTATATGAATCACATTCATATAATAAATGCTTTAATCATATTCGACTACTTATCTATCTCATAAAACTATATAATGTATCAAAATATATTATACTTTTTAATATATCAACATACACTATATTAATTGTATCTTATACGATTAATTTCCTTTAATTAATTTGAACAATTCAAATTAAACCTAAATTAATTTGATTCTCACTAATCCTTATTGAGCTAATGTGAGGACCTTATGAACCTATATCACATTCGAATGAATGGGATCCCGAGGAAATGGAAGCATGGTTAATTGTGGAGTTCTGATGGGATCTAATGCATTAGTGCTAGTATGATCACACCCCAAGTTCAGGGGTATATAAATGAACCGATATCACATCCGAATGAGAGGGATCTTGAGGATATGAAAGCATGGTTAAGAAAGGCTTAAAAGAATTGAAAGTTACTACCTATACCAATAAGGTGCACCTTCTTTTTCGGTGGTTCAACCATATGAACTCCAAAGTTATGCATGTGAGTGAGGACGCATGTGAGTGAGGACAAAGCATGCTGAAAGGATCGTAGAGGAATGTCAGGACGTCATAACTTATGTCTAGGATATCCCCACTCACGTGTCTTCACATGAACATATTTAAGTTACATACATGATCACCGGTGTATTAACCACATAACATACATGTTTAAGTTACATAAAATAATCTTGGATCGTTCTTTAATGAATTATTGCATATAAAATTAATCAACCATTGATTTAAATAACATATAATCGCAAGTCTTTAGGGCATACATCCCAACAATATCAATATCATAAATAGACATGTGATATAACAATGATAGATACGTATACAAAATTTTGATAAAAACTTTCTCGGTGGCTTTACAGTTTAGTACATTATTAATAAAACATTATGTGCTGACATGAAATGGCAACATTGTTTAATGTGTTATTAGTTAAAAAAATATGTAGTCTAACATTAAAATATACTAATTTTCCAAAAGAAAAGCATCTCATTTCGGTATAAAATCTTCAATTCAAAACTAGGAACTTCAATAATAATATTATATGCCTTTCGTGCCTTTTTTTCTTCTTCTTTTAGATTTGTGTTTTTTTGTCGTTTTCAAATTATCGATGTTAGGTGTAAAATTATTAATTATGTGACAAAAAATAGAGGTAATTAGATGATAATCAAAAGGTAGTCAGATGGCAATATCAGATAGCAATCAAATACTTAAAAAATAAAGAATTAATTAAAAATAAGTATATGATTGTAATTAGATAATAATCGAATACAAATCATATGACAATCACATGGTAATCAGATAGCAATTATATGACAATCAGATAACAATCATATGATTGGAAGTCAAAACTGAACAATGATACACACAATTATTCCTAAACACATTTTATTCAAGATTACCAAGAAAAGGACACAAAATTTCAATGAACTATTTAAGCTATCAATGTGATTGATCCAACAAGTACTTAGGGCTTTCGATAGACTGATGAATTCCATGATAACAAGAAATTGAAATGAATTGTTCGATGTCTGCTCATTCTCCCTTTTTCAATTCCCAGTGAACAATATGATCTTGACCAATCATTTGTTTAATTTAGTGGATCTGATACTTAGTTAATTCTTTGATTTTTATGTTCCTGGTGACAGATTAATTATATAATAATAATAAACTATAAATAAACTACTAGTGTTTTAATCATATTTATATATGTCAATGGAGTTTTCCATTTTACCAGGACTGACTAATTTTTATTTTTATTCTACGTATAAAATCGAAAATTGACCACTACATAATTAATTCGGTATGGATTTTATCATGAATTTATGTGTGCTATTGATACAAAATCGAAAATAAAATTAAGAAAGCTAGTTGAATAACAATCATAATGTTTAAATCGGTAAATTAAAATGCCTAAAAAAAAAATCCATAAATTAAAATTGTAATAAAAACAAAATAATAATAATAAATAATAGACAAACTACTCGTCCTTTTGAAAACAAGACCCTAATTTTAGTGTACAAAACTAAACTACTAGAGAGAAACCTGAAACCAAAATCCCTATATATTTGCCATGGTGCGCTCTGTTTCTGGTGCATTCAACATTCTTCATCCTTCACCGGCAAATCGCTCCGATCAACATTTTCCGTCAACTTCACTTTGCTATCATAACCCCTCACGAAACGGCTTGCGAAGAAGACGAAGTACAGTAGATTCAAAGTTCCGATCACGGCGATCGTGACATAGTAGTAGTCGAGCCTGTTCTGGTTTAGGTCGTGCCCACCTACCCATGGCGATTTTGCAGTTTTCGCGCTAACAATGTGTATCACATCAACTAGGAAAGAGCTTAAATAGCTCGCTACTGAGAGTGTGAGGAAGAAGATGGCTCCTGCAACTGTTCTCATATGCTCCGGCATATGCATTGTGAAGAACTCCATTAGGGCTACCAATGCAAATGCCTCCATTAAACCGGTGAGAGCATGCTGCGGTATCAGAAACGCGAAACTTGTTGGTGAAACGAACGACCCAGTTTTCAAAGCAGCGTCTCTTCGATGTTTCTCGACAATCCCTGAGACGATCATACTCAGAATCGACAAGACGATCCCTATAGTGATTCTCTGTTCCATTGTAAGTCTTCTCTCTTTTCCGGTGAATTTTTTTCCCAGTTTGATGAAAACCCTCTCGTAGATTATGATCCATATAGATAGAGATATCATACCGGCTAAGTTCATCCAGCCGGGTGGGAATTTGAAATGGGGTCCGATTGATCTGTTTGATTGCATTGCTTGAAGAATCCCAAATGTGTTTGGTTGATTGAATACTATGAAACACCCAATTCCTGATATCCAAACGGGAATAATCGACACTAGGCATTTGAGTCCTTCCACTTGTTGTAAACTGCATAATCTCCATGGATTCTTAGGTTTTCCCTGTTCATCCAATTCCTCTTCTGGGTTCACTATAATCGCAGCTCTATCCAGCCATTTGAATCTCTCTGTGTGAATGAGCTTTTCCCCACATGAAGAATCCTCCATTGGTGGGTCATAAAACGAGTAAGATGAAACAGAATGTTTTCGTCTTCTACAGGCAGCAATAATGACCCTGGACATATCAGTAAACATGCTTCCTCTAGGCTCAGCGATGATGTAAGTATGGCGACCCATCAAGAAAATCGAGATGGAGAAGAAGAAACAAATGGTGGGTATGGCAAATCCAAGGGTCCAACTTACATTGGTCTGAACATAAACGACACCAGTGAGAGCTACAAGCAAAGCAATGGTGAAAGAAAGGTACCACCAATTAAAGAAGCTTTCTAATTGAGACTTCCCCTTTTCTGTGGTGGTGTCGAATTGATCAGCTCCAAATGCAACATTGCAGGGACGAATGCCACCGGCGCCAATCGACAACAGACCGAGACCGGCAAATAGAACAAGGAGCTGCCAAAGATGTGGCTGTGGGCAATGGCCTGAATCTTCAGCATTGCAATGAGGAGGCCTGAGCTGGTGGAGAGCTGCGGTGAGCATAACAGTCCCCATTCCCTTTTTTAAGACAAAGAAGATTAGATTCGACATAAATGATGATGAATTCAACAAGGGAAAAGTAAAAGTAGTACCAAGAGTGATGCAATGGAGCCATAGAGGAGGGTGCGGTAGCGGCCAAGACAAGTATCAGCAATGAAAGCACCGGCTAAAGTGGCAACATTGGAGGTTCCACTCCAAATATTAACCACATTAACAACAAAAATGCCATTGACATTGTATTGGGTGCTGAGATACACAGTGATATTGGATATCAAACTCATGGATGACAGCTTCTCAAAAGATTCATTCCCTTCAAAAGAGGAAGAAGATCCATTCAAAACCAAAGAAAGCACAGATCAGTTTATAGTGTATGATGTTTAAGTAATGACTGTTACTGACCGATGATGTATTTGACGGCGCGCCATCCTCCTAGTCTCCGGCGAGGGGTTGGAGTGGGGTGGGAGGAGGAAAGTGAAGATTCCAAATCCATGGTGGCTGTGTAAGGAGGTTGTGGAAGGAGAAGTACTAAAAGGGAGTGAAGGAAATTAACAGTGGTGGAAAAGGTCTAAATAGAAGTAAGTGGTTGATGAGGATTTTTTTATTGATCCTATTTTCCCGTTTTCAGCTTCCCCATCCCCAACTGCTTCACTCTTCTTCTCCAACACCAATTCCATGGCTATACAGTTATACATTTTGTTCAATTCTTTTTTTTTTTTTTTTTTAAAAAAAAAAATTTATTCAATAATTTTATTGAAGTTTCATATTTTTACTTTCGTACTTGGAATTCTATTCCATCAAATTGTTCCCAAAAATATTTTTACTTTAAAGTAAAAGTGTGTAAAAATTAGAATAAGTTTGTGATATTATTTCCTGTTATATAGAAAATTAAGATTGTTCTTATTTATTTCGTTTAAATCATATACATAGGAAATTAAAATGGTTGTTTTATTACATCTCAAAAGATGACATTAAGTCAATAAGAACGTAGCTCAACCAGCATAGTGTTCATACTATCAACCTCGTGGTTTGAGGTTCGATTTCTCCACCCCATGTTCATGTATGTTTTTCAATTTTTACATTTGAGTTATTGCATCATTTTTCATATTATTCTAAGGAAAAAAATTATCAGTGTTTTTTAGACAAATTTCAAGTTCAAGAGTAAAATTAAAGTTTAATCTGGTAATTATTTGATTTTTTATTTTTAATTTTTGAAAATTAATGTTACAAATACTTCTATCATGTAAATTATTGTGCAAAATATGATTAATTTTCAATGATATTTTGTATAATCTAATATTTTAAAAATTATAGATATGTTAATTGTGAAAATCGAATTTTGTGTCTACCTAAGACGTTAAGTTGTAAACCTAAACATCTATTAAACAAAAACTTTATTACTTTTGGATGCATTCTTGGAATTTCAACATATTTTTTAGGGTAAATATCTACTTATTGTTAGTGATTTTTTTTTTTCACTTGATTCATTTAAAATTAAATCAAAATCACCTGAATGCGATATTCTTTTCAACAAATCATCGCATAAATCTTTCTAAAAATTGCTTTAAGTTTAATGAAAAAACTTTATTAACTACTCGATTCTCATATTTGCCTATAATTTCCATTAATCTATTCAGACATTAACAGTTGATTTTTTTTTTTTTTAATTTTTTAATAAAGTGGTTTAGGTTCAAATTGATAATTATTTGTTTGAAAATTTAATTCATCAACCCCAATCTTATAAATTGATTTCTTACCACTATCCTAGAAGTTCCAAATTCCAACTATCGACCAGACTGAAAGTTTCTGGTGTTTTACCTTTTAAGAAATGAACAGTAATTAGAAAAAGTTATAATAATTATTCTTATAAAATAAAATAAACTATAAGAAAAGGTTTTTTTTATCAACAATTTTAAAAACAAGCTAAATTTTGAAAATTAAAACAAATAATTTTTTTTCTTTTTTGAGTTTGACTCAGAATTCAACTATTACATAGATATAATAAATGAAGATGAAATATGCTAAGTTTTAAAAAATAAAAAATAAAATGATTACTAAACATGCATTCTTTGTAAAAATATTTAAAGAAAAATTATTTTAAATAAAAAAATTATTGAAATTATTTATAAATAATAATAAAATATTACTGTCTATGGCAATCACTATAGATTACTGCACAATAAAATTTTGTTATATCTTTAAATATTTTGATTTATTTTTTATATTTAAAACTATTAAAAGCAGGAATATCCTACGGACGTTTCCATTGTATACAACTGATATAAACAATTTCCATCAAACACGTGTCCATGTTTGGAGAAAAGTAACGATCAATCGAGGGAAAAATTCCAAAAATAACTTTTGAATTTTCTCGATTGCGTTTCATTTGCACAACTCTCAATGCCCACTTTGAAAAAAAGCCTGCCCACTCTGCTCTCATGAATTGCAGGAAACTAAATTTCTCTCTCTCATCTGTTCAAATGATTATTCAGTTTAATAATGGCGCCTTCTTCTTCTTTTCATTTCCATTTTTTCACACATCACAAGCTTCTTTCGCACTCCAACTCTTCTCTTTTTATCATCACTCTCAAAACCCTTGTCTAACTCAACCCCAGCAACCTCAATCTGCAAGAAATTTCAAATGGGCATGTTTGTTTTGGTTGTTTCATCGCTTTTACTATCAACCCTTTTCAGCTCTCGCACTTTTGCTCTCACCCCAGATGGTAATTCTCATTTTCCGTTTCCTCCCCTGGTCCAGTTCTTTCATTTGTCACTTTTTTTCATTTGGGTATGCCGAAAACTGCTATTATGTTGATGCTTTTGAGCTAATCAAATAGAACAAGTGCTTTGTTGTGGCGTATTCTCTGTTTCATTTGAATGATTCGATCAGTTTTTATCATTCTTATCATTATATTCAAATAACACAAAGCAATTTTCTGCGTTCTTAAATTCTTAATTTCACAGGCTTAACGTTGTTGGAAATTAGAAGCGCGTTTAACGATAGCAAAAATCTCCTTGGTGATTGGGAAGCTTCTGACGAGTTTCCCTGCAAATGGTCTGGTATATCTTGTCACCCTGAGGACCAACGGGTTAGCTCAATGTATGTAATCTCACTTTCCACATTTGCCTTCCTCCTTTATTTCAGGATTGTATTGCATCTTCTGCAAATTGTTCTTTTGATTTTTGGTTTGGGATGTTTCAGTAACTTACCTTACATGCAACTTGGAGGAATCATTTCTCCCAGCATTGGTAAACTCGGTAGATTACAAAGACTGTATGTCCTGAAGAGCCATTTCTTCCCCCACATTTTTTATTTTCCCTCCTCTCAATAGTATGATGGGCAAGAGGCTGAAGTTTAGAAACTTTATGATTTAAAGAGATTACGTCTTTCTCCCTCATTTTCTTTTGTATGTTAACCAAACCAGGGCACTTCACGAAAATGGCTTACATGGAAATATTCCTAATGAAATCACTGAATGTACTCAGCTCAGAGCTCTGTAAGTGAAACGTGTTGTAACTACTATTGCCATACCATATATAGACATTATCCTCATGCACTTTTTGACCATCTGCATAGGTATTTGAGGTCTAATTATCTCCAAGGTGGTATACCATCGGATATTGGAAACCTTTCTGCTCTTACGATACTGTAAGTTTTTTCTGATTCGTTTGACATTTTTTGAGTCTGTCATTGTTACATGCTATTTGAGATTGTGATTTAGTCAATATAAAACATGTAATTGACTGGGGGCCATTTTATTTATATTGAAGTTGTTTGACAAAATGCTACCTGATCTTCTTTTTGGCACTATTTGTTTGTACTAAATTAGTAAAATTGGGGACTTCTCCTTTTATATGATTATTGCATTTTTTTTTAATATTGAGGTTTAAATTTAGGGATTTGTCAAGCAATTCATTAACGGGTGCTATTCCATCATCCATTGGTCGTCTCCCGCTTCTGCGTCATTTGTAAGTTGAATTGTAGTTGTGGCACAACAAGAGTTGACTTAACACTTTTTGTTGTTGTTATTTTATCGTTTTCATTTCATTCACAGGAATTTGTCCACAAACTTTTTCTCTGGGGAAATACCTGATTTCGGAGTTCTAAGCACATTTGGAAGCAATTCGTAAGTACTCTACTCTTAAATCACATGTATTTTCCAAAATTTACATTCATACTAATTTTTTTTAATCATATATGAAACGTGATTTCCTATACCTAAAATTTGAACCTCCTAAAGTGTTGAAACTTTAGAATTTTGAACAAGGCTATTATCATGTGTTTTGGTTATATGTGGTTAACCCTTCTATGGTTTTAAAATATTCAAAAGAGACTTTGCAGTTGTCTTCATCAATTCATGTGTCTTGCACCTTGCCAATCAGCTTACATGATTGCAGCTAACTTAACTAGCATGGTTCTGATCAAATAACATTTATAGACTATATTTAGCAACTACGGATGATTTAGTACTTATGTTTACGCAAACATGTAAACAAATAATAGAGTTAGGATTTAATTTTCTTCATCACTAGAAAGGAACTGTGTACTTCTACTGTAAGCATAGAGATGGATATATAACTCATTAGGAACTTCGGGGTATAGAGCATCCTTCTAACCAGGGTGAAGGACATTATAAATCAGGCCTCCAGTTGGCACCGTTTGAAGCAATAAATCGAGAAAGATTTAGATACTGTTCTAACTCCCTTTCTACATCTTCAAAAAATCTTCTCCGTCTTCCTTAGAGTCCAAATTCCATGGGTGGACCATCAGCCATGGGGTACTGCATATAATTGCAGGATGGCAATGGGAGGCATTCTGATAGGGGTACTGTTGTGGTTTTTCTAATTCCTTGCTTTCTCCCTCATAATTTTCTCCCCATTTTCTTCTTTCCTCTTGGATTGGAAGAGGATCCTGGCATTAATAGTATGGGATTCAACATCTCATCTTCTGAGCGTGTTGTATTGATAGTTTAGTGTGTAACTGCAGGTTCATTGGCAATCTAGATCTCTGTGGTCATCAAGTTAACAAGGCTTGCCGAACTTCACTGGGATTCCCTGCAGTGTTGCCCCATGCTGAAAGTGATGAAGCTTCTGGTTAGCTTGCTGATAAATGACATTTCAACTTGAATCATTTCTATCGCCTTGTAAAACTTAAAAGTTCTTGCTCACAATTTTCTGTAGTTCCTGTGAAAAAATCTTCACGCTACATCAAAGGGGTATTAATTGGTGCAATGTCCACTATGGGTGTTGCACTCGTGGTGCTTGTTCCATTCTTGTGGATACGGCGGCTATCAAAACAGGAAGGAGCTGCCAAGAGATATACAGAAGTTAAAAAGCAAGTGGTTCATGAACCAAGTAATCCTCAGTTCTCGTTGCAGGTTAAGTTTCTTCTCAAGTATTGTACAACTGATGCTAAACCTTCGCTGTACAACAGGCACAAAACTTATTACTTTTCACGGTGACCTACCATACCCATCATGTGAGATCATAGAAAAGCTGGAGTCACTGGATGAAGAAGATGTTGTCGGTTCAGGAGGATTTGGCATTGTATACCGAATGGTCATGAATGATTGTGGAACATTTGCTGTGAAAAAGATTGATGGAAGCAGAAAAGGTTCAGATCAAGTATTTGAAAGAGAGTTGGAGATTTTGGGTTGCATCAAACATATAAACTTGGTCAATTTGCGGGGATATTGTAGTCTTCCAACTTCAAAGCTTCTTATCTATGACTTTCTAGCAATGGGCAGCTTAGATGATTTCTTGCATGGTATGACTTTAACATGTACCAAGCCTTTTGACTAGGGTTCATGTTTAATGTCCTGTCAATATTGTTTCATATTTTCCATTTCTTCTGTATCATCATGCAGAACATGGACCAGAAAAACAGCCTTTGGATTGGAGAGCCCGTCTAAGGATAGCCTTTGGCTCTGCTAGGGGGATTGCATACTTGCATCATGATTGTTGTCCAAAGATCGTGCATCGTGATATTAAATCGAGTAACATTCTACTTGATGAAAACTTGGAGCCCCATGTATCTGACTTTGGACTGGCCAAGCTTTTGATTGACGATGATGCTCATGTCACAACTGTTGTTGCTGGAACATTTGGTTATTTGGCTCCAGGTGCTCATTAGTTCTGCATTTGAAAGAAATGTTTGATACAAAAATTCAAGAATGATTTGAAATATTTCCTTGCTCTGTTAAGTGGCTGAATTTGCTATTTCCACGCAGAATACCTACAAAGTGGGAGGGCAACTGAAAAATCAGATGTTTATAGTTTTGGAGTTTTATTACTGGAGCTGGTGACTGGGAAGAGACCAACTGATCCATCATTTGTAAAGCGAGGCTTAAATGTTGTTGGTTGGGTATGCTCTAAACTTTCTTTTTTGCCTTCTGCCCAGAACACTTCTTTAGCAAAAGTCATGTTAAACAATAACGAAAATTACAGTGATAAAATCCATTAGATAAAATCAAGTGAAACTTTAACACAATTTTGTTTGAGAAAATTAGTTTTGGCAATGTTCAAGGACAGTACTTGTACAGACAGACGTATATATTCACGTGCATAATTTATTTCCTTTTTCTGCCGTAAAAGTCCCAGTGTTACCAACATGATGTTATTTTATAGATGCACACATTATTGGGAGAAAACAAAATGGATGAGATAGTTGACAAAAGGTGCAAGGATGTCGATGCCGATACCGTAGAAGCGATTCTCGAAATAGCAGCCAAATGCACAAATGCCGACCCGGACAATCGGCCATCAATGAGTCAAGTTTTACAGTTTCTCGAGCAAGAAGTCATGTCACCTTGTCCTAGTGATTTCTACGAGTCTCAGTCTGATTATTCTTGAAACTTTCTGTAACAGAAATGCTTATTTAACCCCAGACCCGTGAATCTTCTGCAACTCACTTGCAGCATTTGAATATTTCATCTCTCCCAGTGAAATATGCAGATCATGGAGTTTGACAGTTTGGATGACTGTCTTGACTGGTAAGTTATAGATAATGTATGGTTTTGTAGAAAGAAAGTTGTGAATCATAATGATTAACTTTTTTTATATGTTGAAGTTGTGGCAAAAGGGTTGTTAAGTTTCAACTCCAAACGTTAAAAAGTAAACTCAAAGCCACCAAACTTTGCCACCTACTGCCACTAACTTTCTGCTGTCTCCTTTTCCTCTAAATTTTACACAATAGCTTTTTATATATAACTGGACATTCCTGAATCCCTGACAGATAAATGGCAGGTTTTTTTCCCCTTTTCTGTTATTTACTTTCAAGAAAGTCAAATCTGTATCAGAAGTTGACAATCGTTCTGCTAAAGGATTCTTATCAAACTCCTGACCCTCATGGTTGCTGTTCACTTCAAAGTGATTTAATTGCAACTGGGCTTTAAATCCCATTTCACTGATTGGGTGCTTTTAAGATTTTTGTTTAGTAATCCTAGATAAGGACAAGCACGACGGGACAAAAAAATAGAGAGACTGCTATTGTTTATTCATTTTTCCATTATTAATGTGATTTAACTTTTGGGTTTTTTTTTTTTTAATGTTTGAGAAGTGGCAACTATACAGAAATGGAGTTGTCTCTTTATGGGAATGACCTTTGGACCTCTTCAAAGGCCAAGTCTGCAACTGAGCTTCGACTTTTTTTTTTCTTCCTTCAAGTCTTCCTAACCTTTGTCCAAATCCCATTCCTCTCCAAATGGTGTCTTTGTCAGATTCACGTTTGAATTTACATTGCATGCCATTTAATATATTGATAATATTCTATTTTCTATATTTTTGTATATCATAAACGTCGTTTTGCGGCTTTTGCCATACTTTCTCTGTTTCTCTCGATCTTCCCCATATTTTGTCGCCAAATATCCAAAACAACGTCTGGTTGAGATAGAACTACGGAAGTTTGGAGGTGGGTTGAGGGTAAAATCCGGAATGAGCCTGCAATTGAAGCCTATTCATCACCACCTCCACCACCATGGCCGCCGCCATTGCCACAGTCAGGAGCCGTACCAACCCAGTTACAGAGTACAAATTCAAGCTCCATCGGCATCTCTGCACCTGAACCATTCATTCGTTTCTTTGCTGCCGAATTGCCATTTATTGAATGGAAATCGAGGGGTTTCGTTGGGATTATTCAACAATAGGAGGAAAAGACGATGTGGGGGTGGCGGCAGAATCGGTCACAGGGGTATTGTGGCGTCCGGCATTGCGGGGACACCGATTTCAGATGGCTCGAAATCAGAGAAAGGGTTTGTTTCTCCTCCCCTCAGTGACATCCTTTGGCCTTCTGCAGGTTAGTCGAGAAAAAACCCAAAAGGGGCTTAATTCTTGAACTTGTTTTTATGAGAATATCTCCATCAAACCCATGTTGTAAAACTGAAATTCGATGAGAAAACTGCGAATGGGTAATGTTTGTTTTGTAATTGATGAAACAGGGGCATTTGCAGCGATGGCAATGCTGGGGAAAATGGATCAGATTCTAGCGCCAAAGGGGCTCTCTATGACAATTGCACCATTAGGAGCCGTTTGTGCTGTCCTGTTCGCAACGCCCTCATCCCCTGCTGCTCGAGTACTCGCCATTTCTCTGATCTGAACCAAAAAGTTCGTATTGCCATTTTTTGCTGAATTGGGTTCTTTTTCTTCTTCTTTTGGTGCAGAAATACAATGTGTTCATTGCCCAGATTGGGTGTGCGGCAATTGGGGTTTTAGCGTTTACTTTGTTGGGGCCTGGATGGCTGGCTAGAAGCTCTGCTCTGGCTGCATCCATGGCGTTTATGATCTATACTGGTTCGACGCACCCACCAGGTTATAATGAAGCCACTCAATTTGTGAATGTGAGGCTCCATTGTGTTTATTTATGAATATGAATTTGATTTGATTTGATTGTAATTCTAACAGCCGCAAGTTTGCCGATACTGTTCATCGATGGAGCTAAGATGCAGCAGCTGAATTTCTGGTACGCTCTGTTTCCTGGTGCCGCTGGATGTATTCTCCTTTGCTTGATAGTAAGTTCTCTCCCCTCTTCTCTCTTCTTTCTTTTTTCTCAGCCCGTAAATGATTAATGATCTGTCCCAAAATTTAACTTTTTGGTTAAACGTATTATCGCATTTTATACTGTATCGGATTAGAGAGTCATAGACCTAATGCAATGATTATGTCTATTAAGATCTTCATTTTTCTCCACTCCATAGCAATATTCATGGCAAATGTGTGAGAAAAATGAAATTACAATAGACATCGCCAATGCATTAGGACTACAATAAATATGATCATCCATAACGAGATAGTAGTAATATACTTTAACATAAATAGGAAGTTAGATTCCATTTATTTGTAGGAGGCGATAATTAATCATTTAAATGGTTGTGAATGGACCTTCCATACACCTTATAAAATTCTCAATTTTATCTTTAATATATAAAAAAAAGGATGGCGATGACATTTTTTATTATATATATATATATATTACAATATTGGGAGTTGATTTATCATTAAATTATTGTTTAATATTATGCCAGGCTTGGAGCCTTGGATGTTACATGAAACTCAACCAAATCCATTTATTTCATATGACATGTCTACTTCTTAATATGTTATTAAAAGAGGACAAAAAAAAGTAGACAGAGCAATAATTTAAGGACATTATACCTCCTAATCTTTTGAGATTTGTATTTAGTTTTTAGAACTAAATCTCTCAGACTTTTGAGATTTGAATTTAGTTTCTATTTTATTTTTAAAGTTTTAAAATTTGATAGGTTCAATCCTATAGTTTGAGAGTGTATTTAGAATGTATTTTCAAATATTTAATTTAAAAAATAAGTCATTTTAGAAAAAATTAGAATGCTCGACAACCATTCAAAATAGGTTTTGAAGAGTATTTTCAACAATTTTTGTCAAAAGTATTAAAATAAAAATGAATTTTTTGAAAAAAAAAATTTCCCCTTAAATCAATCCAAATGGGCTTTGAATTTGATTTCTTACTCGTATTAGTTTTAGATTATGTATGGAGTAAGAAAAAGCAATAAATAATCCAAGAAAAATAAATAAATAATCCAACTTATTTTTAAAAAATACACATGAATATAATCTTGACAATGTATATAAATATCTTTGTTGTCAAGTCCACAATTTAACTCTATAGAGACATTTGAAAACTAATCTCAAACGTTGTGGATTAATGAGTAGTTGGTTTCAAATCTCTATAACCACAAGGGAAAAATTTGAAGACCAAATATAAATTAAATTTAAGCTTTAGAAAGGATAAGTATATGTAAGTTCTTACCAAAGGTAGTAATTAGGAAATTTTATAAATTGAGGTTGGAATGAGTAATATAAAAGGTTTAGGGTGAAATTGAGAATTGCATGAGAAATAGGGATCATAAGAGTGAAAATGGAGAGTTTAGGGTCATATTACACAAATTTCAATTTTAAATCTGTCTTTGCATATGTTACAACCTATTAGACACAAAATTGAAAATTTAGAGATGTACCGAAGAATCTTTAACATGAATTTTTTTATACAAAGAATAAAATTGTAATTATTCCATAAAATGTGTATGGTTTTTTTTCTCTCTTGCAGCAAGAGTTAGTGATGTTCTTGAAGGAGAAGTTCAAATTTTAAAAGTGTGGGAAAGAATGTCACACAGTGAACAGCCATTATTGAAGGTCTCCCAAAGCTCATTTTTGTGGGTTTTGATTTAGTGAGAACAACCCTTATGATCTGATGGAAAATAATTCATTCCTCCAATAAATATTTTGGTCCCATAATTCTTAATCCAAGGACATCCTCCTTTGGACCCATCCTAAAAATTTCAACCCCACACACCGCATTCAATCAATTGCCTTTTCATTCTTAAATTAAGTTGTAAATTTATCCCCCCATACTCTCTGTTTTTTGAGCTTTGAAAAGTGTATTTCTTTGGTTTATGGAAAAAGAATGATGTTATTATTACTTTTTTTTTTTTTTTTTTTTCTGACAATGATTCTTAGATTGATATAATATTAAAATTATCTTCACCTATTAACTTTTGATTAGAGATATCCATTTTTTCATGAGATCCACCCAAATGAGGTGGAGAATTTTCTCCTTGTTGAATGAACGGAACGATGTGTATGTATATATATGTATATAGTGAGTATTTGGTTCACCAACTTCATAAGTTGATGTTAAATAACTTAACTTCAATAGTGTTTACTATTGAAGTTTGCACATTTATCGATGAATAAATTTAAAAGTTGCTAAAAATAAACAAATTAGAAAAGCACGAGGAATTTTCTTTGCAGTGAGCTCGATCCCTACGCCTACATGGATGAGGATTGAAATATGGATGGGGAAGGGATCTCGTGGACTTCTCTACTTTTGGGTCAACAAGTGGTTTAACATGATATTAGAGCAAGTGGTCTAGCAGGTCTCATGCAATGTTATTTTCTCCAATTAATAATAATTTATACTTGTCGGATCTTCTACATATTTAGCTCACAATTGAGGGATCGACTTAGTGAATTAAGAGGTGTTTGATAAATGGGTATGAGTTATTGGGTTGGGTGGGTATTTATTACCCATGTTTGTTAAGCCCATAAAGAAAACCTATGGGTTATTAAAACCCATTTTTTACCCACTCAAAACTATCATTTTTTATCCCCTCAAAACTAATCCTAAAAATCAATATATTTTCATTTCTTTCTCTCTTTGCGTTGGATCCCCAAATATACAATCCATATTATATAAAAATAAACTGTATGATATGTGAATAATAAAGTTAAGTTAGAAAGATTCAATATATATACATACAATAACATTAATAATGGGATAATTACCTTCAATATATATACATACAATATACAATATACCAATTAATTGAGCAGCAATATGAAATATATTTTGTTGGTATGTTTATCAATCGAAGAGAATTAGAATTATTACAGTTTCTGAAAAGAATATATGAAAAATAATATATTATATTCTACAAATTGAGAAAAAAAATTGAGATTGTCCGTTTATGTCATAAAATGATTTGAGAAAATATGTGTATATTTTGAAAATTAATCAACAATACAAAAGCAATAAAACTAAAAAATAAAAGAATGAAATAAAAAAAAAAACAAACAAAAAAAAATATAACTAATCTCATTCACAAAAAAACTGCATCAGATCTTTCAACTCAACTCAACTCTGCACACAACAAACACAGACAATAATTACCAACTCAACTCAATTCTACAACAAAACACAAGACAATTTAACTCCCAATAATTTAACTCTCCAGATAATAATTACCAAACTCAACTCAACTCTCTACTTTTATCACATACCAAACACACCTTTAATGTGTTTCTATGGGGTTTTTTCATTATTTATTTTGTATTTTGACTCTCTATAATTTAAAATTCAAATATTGGTTCTCTAATTGTATTAGTTTCAGGCTTAACCCTTATTAGATAAGTGAAATTGTAAACACCCTTTAACTTATGGAAAGGGTAATTGAGAGTGAACCTGAAAAATATTACATCTCAATTGATAATCATTTTATTTATTTTTAATTTTTTTAAAACAAAATTTATAAGTAGAAATAACGTTTATACACCCAATTTTAAAAGATAATAATCAAATTCTGATAAGTTGTTAGGGTTGTAAAGAATGCTTATACAACAATAGCTTCTTCGTAACTTATATTAATAAAATAAGTAGAAACTACAATTTGCATAATATAAATAAAAATTTATTTGAGAGATGTTAGATTGGTTGAGATTATGATGTATATAATTTCTAGGTCAGAAATATATTTTAGTGGTTAAAACTTATCTTATTGAGCTGTTTAAATAGAGTATTTTTTTTATTTTATAGAAATGGCTTAAAAACCCTTTTTTTTTTTTTAATTACACTTCTAATTTTTTTTTTTTTTTAATTTAATCAAAAGTGTTGCATCTAAAGTTCTTGAAAATGCCAAAATGCACAAACTATCCCTTTAAGTGTTTTTTCAATCAAATCCTTGAACTATAAAATATTCTTATATTATCGATTTTGTGTTTTCTTAAATTGAGATTGCAATTCACCGATCTACAAACTGGTTTTTTAGTGGTTAATATATTATACCTTTTAAATTTTATATAATTAAAAAAAATTGGTGTTAAATTTTAACAAGTTTGTAGTTTGAGAATTCGATCGTAAGAGTCTTTAGAGTTGAAATGTGATTGGTGTATTTTGCAATATTTAAGAGTTTAATGGTAAATTTTCATAAGATTAAGGAGTTATTATTGATGAAATTGAAAATTTGAGGGATGATTATAAGTATAACAACCCGTTTAGTTTAAGGATAGTTTTTACAATTTTCTTTTAGTTTTTATTTTTATTTTTTTAAAAAATAGACCTTCAAGATAAGTAAAAGTAAAATCGTGTTTGTTTTTATAGCATTGATAAGCATTAGTTATTTGTTTTTGCTGAAATAGACAGTTTAATTTAAGATAGAAAACTGCCTAACTCTTACCCAAACTAGTTTTAGCAAGCATAATAATGAAAATTTTTAAATTTATCTTATTTTGCAATACTTCATGATTTAGAATTAAAAGCTACTAAAGGATAGTGAGTAATTTCTTCACTGAATTAAGATACTCTCAACCAAATAATATGCCCAAATAACTCTTATTCTTAATAGTGTTTAGTTACCATTATTTTGGTCAAGAAAACATTAACTTACTTAATCATTCTTATAAGTGTGACCCTCCATTTTAAATCCTAGAGTACTGCCACAATAAGTTCATTGAAGGCAAAGACAATATTGGTGCAAAAACTAAGGTGGCCTTATTCATTTCTGGAGTTTGCCCTGATATTGACTCCATACGAACACCTTCTGAAGGGAGGATGCGCCTAGGGCACCATGAGGCCGAGTATGAAATCTCACTTTACAAACTAATGAAGGAGATTGCATAAATGTTGACACATTTCCTTCTCTCACTTACTATAAGTACTTTCTCCATTCATCTTGATATTAACTCATACAAACACCTTCTGAACGGAGGATGCGCCCAGGACATCATGAGGTCGAGTATGGAAGTCACGGTGTAAATTTTAACGAAGAACATGAGAGAATAAATATATCATATATATAATTTTTCCCACTAGGTATTTTATAAATTAGGGTTCATTACTTAGGTAAAATTAGGCTAAGTCATTTATCTAAGTGATATTTATTTGCCCAATATAATATTTTTGTTGGATAGTTTAACAACATATGATTAATATTTATTAAACAATTTAATCATTTAATCATTTATTGCATGCTTATAAAATGTTGACTAACTGACATTCCAAGTCGGTTTCTAGGTAGGGGTGTTCCATTTCCGACAGCTTAAATACCTCAATCCTAAATAGAACTTTCCTTAGATAAATGTCTATTAGTCAATATTTTATAAATTTACTCTTTCATTATCTTATTTTAATCCTATTAAAACAAGTAAAAGATTTTCCTATTTCTAATCTTATTAGAGACAAATGTCTATTAGTCAGTATTTTATAAATCTAACATTTTATTATCTTATTTTAATCCTATTAAAACAAGTAAAATATTTTTCCTATTTTTAATCTTATTAGATATATTTTAGCATAGTTTCATTTTCCAATTTTTGAACCTTTTAAGAACATTAATTAAAATCTTATGTTCACATGTAACTCTTTATTGTAAATTATAAATTTATGTTATATAACTTTTATACCAAAGAAATTAAAGCCTATAACATGTATCTAATGACATTACTTATATAACAATTATATTCAAAACTATGTAATGCCGTTCTTCATGCATAATTTATTTTTCGTTAACAATCATAATATAACACTTATATAAATATTAATGAAAACCAAACTATATAGTATACATGCTTTAATCATGCATTAAACTATATAATATAACACTTATATTATAATCACACATGCTATAATGTATGCATCATGCATAGAAAATAATCTAAACTTTAAATATAATAATTATATTTAAGTATGATGCATGATTATGTTGGGATTGATGTCCTAAATCTCTTGTATTCTCGTAGTTTGTAAACATTGTATAAACAAGTTATTATTAATAAAATAATAATTATTTTATAAGCATACACTCAATCTAATAAACTAAAGATCCTAGGTTATTTTATGTAATTTAAACAAGTATTAAAGACATACAGGTAGATCTTGTTTAAATAATAACCTAAATGGTCTGTAGTAGATGGATAAGGTTGGGTACCTTATCCTGGTGACACTACGGATACAACCCGTTTTGTAGGTGTTACAAGTGTTGTAAAGTGCTACAAATGATCTGATCCTGATCATTCATGTGGAGACATGTGGATAGGGGTATTATATACAAAAAGTTTGTATAAGACCGGACCATGAAATGATTAGTCTCATTATATAACACCATTCATAATAGAGACTTACATTTTACTAAAATAACCATAGATGACATGCTCTGAATTCTGAGTAAGTTGTGAACTCCTGCTTATGAAGGCGGTCCTTTGATTTGTATGGGTGAAAGTGGCTAGATTGCTAACTCAATAAGCCTACCATTTTAGACATTCGTCTGACTGGGGAGCTGGGAACAAAGCTACACAAGAAAAAATTCACTCCTTTTCCGATGTCGGGTAAGTAGATAAATTACTCTCTTAAGGGCTGATTCTAGGGCTTGAACATAGTGACCACACCCTTTCCTGGCCCCAGAGGGACTTGGTCATAGTTGGACTATGACTTATTGTTCATTAGAGGAATCAGTGGTAGGAGTTAGATGTAACTATAGGGGCAAAACGATAATTTTGGCCCAACTGTACTTACGAACAATTTGTGAAGGATTATCGCATTGTTGATTGGTTATATCCAATTAACACAGAAATTTGTCTGTAATACGAAGAGTGCAGTTGTTGATCTTTAGTAGAATGACCGACAATTTATAGATGTTGGGTAATTTAATGAAAAAGTTAAATTAATTATCCAAGTACCGTTAGAGCTTCAATCTACAGGTCCATAAGGTCCCCTCTGTAACTCAACAGGGATTTAATTGAGAGCTAGTTTTGGATTAATTTGAAGTGTTCAAATTAATTGAGGGAATTAATTATATATGATATAATGACTATAACTTATTGTTCATTAGAGGAATCAATGGTAGGAGTTAGATGTAAATATAGGGGCAAAACGGTAATTTTGACCCAACTGTATTTACGAGCAATTTGTGAAGGGTCATCGCATTGTTGATTGGTTATATCCAATGGATACAGAAATTTATCTATAATATGAAGAGTGCAGTTGTCGGTCTTTAATGGAATGACCGACAGTTATGGATGTTGGGTAATTTAATGAAAGAGTTAAATTAATTATCCATGTACCGTTAGAGCTTCAATCTACAGGTTCATAAGGTCCCCTCTATAACTCAACCGGGATTTAATTGAGATCTAGTTTTGGATTAATTTGAAGTGTTCAAATTAATTGAGGGAATTAATTATATATGATATAATTAATTAAATTAATTATATATGTGATATAATTAATATAATGTATTTGATACATTGTAATATAAGGAAACATGAGAGGATTTTAAATATGATTCCAATACTAATTATATGAATGAGATTCATGTATCAAATTTAATATAAATATGATTTATATGATAGAGTAAATTAACATGCAGCGGAATAAATTAGAATCAATAAGCACTCTAATTACATTTAATTTGAGTTTAAAAACATGTATTGAAACAAAAGTTCAGAGAAAGAGTTTTAAGAACTACAACCTTTGATGAATCTTCTTCAAACACTGCTTTACTCCACGAATCGAGACTTCAAATTTACAATGGACCACCACAGAGACCTTCTCTACTATTCTCTGCTTGGAATGTATGGTGGAAACATTGAATTGGGGCCAACAGAGTGGAGATGGATGGGGGTTTGGAGAAGAAAAGTTTCTGCAAAACTTCAACTCTTAATCTGATTGCATGGGGTCTAATTGAAGTTCAAAACTTCAATTTATATTGAAGTACCATGCATTAAGGATTAATACAGTTGATGTCACTTCAATTTCCATTGAAATTGAATTGGCATGAGGTGTATTTTGAGTTTTGGATTTTCCCATTTTGAAATATTTTTATTCAATTTTAATAAAATTAATTTGATAATTTAAATTAAAAACTGATTTTTCAAAATTTAATTTTTAATTTAATTTTATATTTTGAATTTACAAAAAATCCAAAAATCTAATTAACCAAATTACCAATTTTGAATAATCTTCGAAATTGAATAAAATTGAATAATTAATTAAACTAATTTAATTAATTTAATTTAATATCAAATATTAAATATTATATTTCACCTCAACAAATATTGAATTCATTATTTAAATATTTTTGAACTCTCCAATTTTATTTAATTTCGACAAAAATTAAACGTTGCAATCATATCAAATACAATTAATAGAAACCGTAATTGAATTTGAAGACTTCAAATTGAAAACCCTAATTTCACTCAAGTTACTAATACAAGATAATTTTACGAGCTAGTAGAGGGACCTTATGGATCTACAGATCATGAGCTCCAACGATTTGAGATTAATTGGCTAAACTCTTTAGACCGAATTAATCAATATTCATTAACTATCGAGACATACCACTATAGCTTGATAGTTGCACTTTCCTCCTTGTAGATATATTTCTATCAATTTTAACTATAATTAGTAAGTTGATCCTTGTCGTTTGTATTTATAGCTAGGTCAAAATTATCGTTTTACCCCTGTAAATATATCTTGCTCCTTAGGCTCCCAATGATACTTCATTGAACAATTGGTTTATAGTCCAACGTATAAACCATGACCTTCTCGATCATGAGAGAGTGGGGCCTCATTGTTCAATACCAAGAATCAGTGCTTAAGAGAACAACCTATCTGCTAACCCTACGTCGGGTAGGAGTGAATTCCATTTTGCAGAGCTATGTTTCTAGCTATCTATCCGGTCTTATCCATAAAATGGGAGGCTTATTGAGCAGTTCTGTTGGACTACTCTCACTTATGCAGATCAAAGGATAATTTTGAATAAACAAGAGTTCATAGTTAGCTCCGAATTAAGATCGAGTTACCCTAGGTCATTGAATTTTAAATAGTCGGTTTTAGCAGAAAACCGTTGTTATAAAGAAAAGTGACTATTTCAAGGTTCGGTCTTATGCGAACTCATTGCATATGATGCCCCCTTTCACATATCTCCACATGAATGATTTTGAGATCATATCATTTGTATCAGTATACAAAATGGGCCGCATCCAATAGTGTCACCAGGATGAGGTACCCAATCTCATCCATTTACTTATAGACCATTTTGACTATATACTAAAACTTGATCCTCTTTTATGTCGCCACATAAAGTTAAAGTATTCATAATTATAGCCATGGATTCGTTTATTGGATTTTTATAACAAAATGCACTATTGAATAAAATACTCAATAATGCTTTTATTGATATATAAAATATGTTAACAATATTTACGAACTGCGGAGTTTTAAGACATTCCCAACAATCTCCCACTTGAACTAATATTCCAGTGAGAAATACATACAAACATAATGTTTTACAATATGAAAAATGGAGAGAAAATACAATAAAGTAGGACATCAATATATCCTTGACATTCTCCGACTTGCCCTAGATTATAATGCTCGTAGTCCTAGTCTGACCAAGTGGCCCTCGAACACTTTAGCCGAGAGGGCCTTCGTAAATGGATCAGCAAGGCTATCTTCGTGACTATCACCTCTCCTCGGTGTACTTCTCTGATGAGATGTTACTTTCTTTCGACATGTTTTCTAGGTCTTTGACTTCTTGGTTCCTTGGAATTGGCAACTGCACCGTTGTTGTCACAATACAGGGTAATGGGCAGATGCATATTTGGAACCACTCCCAAATCTGACAGGAACTTGCGTAGCCACACTACATCTTTAGCTGCTTCGCATGCAGCTACATATTATGCTTCCATCGTGAAGTCAGCTGTACAACTCTGTTTGATGCTTCTCTACACTATAGCTCCTCCGTTAAGAGTGAAAACTGATCCTAAAGTAGATTTTCTAGAATCTACATTAGTTTGAAAATCAGAATCAGTGTATCCCGTAAGGATCATATCCTTAAACCCATACACAAGCATATAGTCCCTCGTTCTCCGAAGGTACTTGAGGATGTTCTTGACAATAATCCAATGACTATGTCCAAGGTTAGTTTGGAACCTGTTGACGATTCCTACTGCAAAGCATATGTCAGGATGTGTACATAACATAGCGTACATCAGACTCCCAACTGCTAAAGCATATGGAATTCTTTTCATTTCCTCAACTTCTTGAGCCATCTTAGGATACTGTTCCTTTGACAAATGAAGTCCATGTCTAAAAGGTAACATACCCTTTTTGAAATTTTGCATATTATATCTTGACAATATTTTGTCAATATAAGATGCTTGAGATAGGGCTAGCATTCGGTTCTTGCGATTCCGAACTATTTGGATCCCAAGAATGTACTGTGCTTCTCCCAAATCTTTCATTTGGAATTGTGATTCTAACCATCTCTTTACATCGGCAAGGAAACTTGGTTCATTTCCAATGAGCAAGATATCATCAACATAAAAGACTAGGAAAGCTACAGTTTTGTTGACTATTTTCTTGTATACATAAGATTCATCAATATTTTGTTCAAATCCATAAGACTTAATCACAATGTCAAATCTTATATTCTAGGATCTAGAAGCTTGTTTTATTCCATAAATGGATATTTTAAGCTTACAAACTTTTTGTTCTTGACCCTGTTCAATGAACTTTTCTGGTTGAGACATGTAAATACTTTCATCAAGATAACCATTAAAGAAGGTTGTCTTGACATCCATTTGTTATTTCATAGGGGCCCCTTGTTCAAGACCTAGAGTCTGAAGGAACCATTGAAGGTCCTTGGCAGAAAACGGGATCAGACCCAAAAATCCAAATTTACAGAATAATGAATTTTACAGCAAACAAACATTATACATCTAAAATTTAATTTTTGCATGCTCAAAAAGAAAAATACATAAGAGAAAATTGGGTTTCAGAAACCCTTATGTTTGAAGGCCGATTCAAACCCTCGAACTAAATGGACACTACCACAATGAAACCTTTGTGTTCTCTGGATGAGAATCCAAGATGAATGGGCTCTGGCTATTTTGGAAGAGGGATTTGAGGGAAGAGAGAAAGAGGATGATAGTTCGTAGATCTCAGAACAGTTCTGTACTTTCTCTATGTTATGTTTTCTGTGTAAAACCAGAATGAGAGTGTGGTCATAACCCACAACCTCACTATCACGTTTTTTTAGAGAAAAAGGGGGAGGGAGTTACAATTCCCTCCCATTTTTTTAAAAAAATTAAAATTAATAAAATAAATGAATCTTAATAAAAACTTAATATATATTTATATGGTAATTATTTTATAATATAATATATACTAAATTATATATTATATCAAAAATAACATATAACCTATAGTTTAATATTGTATCCGATTACAATATAACATATAGTTTAATTCTCTCAATAACGATATTTAATATAAATCCCATTTATATTAAATTTAATTATATGAATCCAATTCACATAATTAACATTTGAATCATATTCAAATATTTATTTCCTCTAAAATAAACTTTATATTATAATGTATCAAATACATTATAGTAATTATATCATATATAATTAAATTAAAATAATTATATCACATATAACTAATTCTCTCAATTAATTTGAACAATTCGAATTAATCCAAAAATTGATTCTCATTGATTTTCGTTGAGCTATAGAGGGGACCTTATGGACATATAACTTGAAGCTCCAATGGTATGTGAATAATTAGTTAAACTCTTTAATTAAATTATTCACCATCCGTCAACTGTCGGACACTCCACTAAGACCAACAGTTGCACTCTTCGCAATACAGATATATTCCCTTGTCCAAAATTACCATTGTGCCCCTATAGTTACATTTAACACCTTAAGTACCATTAATCTCTCTAATGAATGATAAATCATAGTCCAACTATGACCAAACCCCTTTCAGGCTAGGAGAGGGTATGGTGCCATATTGTTCAAGCACCGGAATCAACCTTTAAGAGAGTAATTTATTTACTTACCCTGACATTGGGGAATGATTGAATTCCTTCGTGTGTAGCTGTCTTCCCAACTCCCCAATCAGACGAATCCCCAAAATGGTAGGCTTGTTGAGTTGGCGATCTGGCTACTCTCACCCATGCAATTCAAAGGACCGCCTTCATAGGTAGGAGTTCACAACTCACTCAGGATTCAGGTCATGTTAACTATGATCATCCTAGTGAAATGTAAGTCTCTATTATGAACGACGTTATATAATAAGACTAAATATTTCGTGGTTCGATCTTATACAAACTCCTTTGTATAGAATACCACCGCTCATTTGTAATATCTACAAAACGTCCGTACTCGTAGGGTCACCAAAATAAGGTATCCAGCCTTATTCATCTACTACAGACCATTTAGGTTATCACTTAAACATGATCCACTTGTATATCTCTACATATAAGTTTGAGCTACAAGACAACCTTGGATGTTAGTTTATTGGTTTGTGGGTTTAATGCAACTAAATATCAAATAAAACATTATATATTTTATTAAATAAATAAGATGTTTTACAATACAATTACAAACTATAGAACCTACGAGATTTAGGGCATCAACCTCAACAATCTCCCACTTAACCTAAAGCTAGTGGGATGTACAATATAAAAATCAAACTAATATACAAAGTACACAAAACAATAAACTAGGGCATAACACGCCTAGTACAAATCTCCCGCTTACCCTAGTTTAAACGTGGCCTGTCCCATAGACCCATAATCTTCAATTGACCCTAAAAAATCTTAGCCACGAGAGACTTTGTAAACGGATCAGCAACATTGTGCTCCGAAGCTATCTGCGTGACGATCACGTCTCCTCGATGCACAATCTCTCTGATGAAATGATACTTTCGCTTTATATCCTTCCTACATTTGTGACTCTTAAGCTCTCGGGAATTAGCCACCACACCACTATTATAATAATAAAGTGTGATAGTCTTATTCCTAGAATGACTTCCAGATCTGTCAAGAATTTTTTGAGTCAAATACCTTTCTTAGTAGCTTCACAAGCCGCTACGTACTCAGCCTCCATGGTGGAGTTAGCAATGCACCCCTGCTTGATCCTTCTTCATACTACTGTCCCTCCGTTAAGAGTGAGCACTTATCCTGATGTGGATTTCCTAGAATCCTTATTAGTTTGAAAATCAGAGTTCGTGTATCTTACAAGGATCAGATCCTTAGAACCATACACAAGCATATAGTTCCTCGTTCTCCGTAGATACTTAAGGATATTCTTAATGGTGGTCTAGTGATTATATCTTGGATTAGACTGATATCTACTGACTATCCCCATCACATAGCAGATGTAAGGTATAATATATAACATCGCATACATTAGGCTGCCAATAGTTGATGCATAGAGAATCTGTCTCATTTCCTCAACCTTTTGAGGTGTCTTAGGACACTGTTCCTTAGACAATATAACTCCATGCCTGAAAGGTAGTAAACCTCTCTTGGATTTTTGCATCGAATACTTAACAAGCATTTTGTCAATGTACAATGCTTGAGATAGAGCTAGCATTTTATTCTTTCAATCTTTAAAGGTCTGAATTCCCATAACTAACTGAGCCTCTCCCAAATATTTCGTTTGGAATTGGTCACTAGCTAGTTTTTAACTTCAGTCAGTAGACCTACATCATTTTCAATGAGTAGGATATCGTCTACATACAACACCAGAAAAGCTATTGAACTGTTGATGATTTTCTTGTATACACAAGGCTCATCAACATTCTGATCAAAGCCATAAGATTTGATCACAGTATCAAATCTTATGTTCCAAGATCGAGAAGTTTGCTTCAATCCATAGATGGATCAATTAAGCCTGCAAACATTTTGCTCTTAACCTTAGGTTATGGATCTCTCAGGTTGTTGCATATAAATCGTCTCCTCAAGATTGTCTTTCAGAAAAGGCAGTCTTGATGTCCATTTGTCAGATCTTATAACCATAATATAAGGCAATAGACAGGAGATTCCAGATAGACTTTAACATGGCAATAAGTGAGAAAATCTCCTCATAGTCAACTCCTTAACTAGGGTATAACCCTTTGCCACTAGTCTCGCCTTGAAGGTTTGCACATTTCCATTAGCACCCAGTTTTCTCTTGTAGATCCATTTGCAACCTATAAGTTTAACCCCCATCAAGTTGATCTATAAGATCCCAAACTGAATTGAAGTACATAGATTCCATTTTGAGATCCATAAGTTTGATTCACTCATCTTTGTTTACATCCTTCATTACCTTCTTGTAAGACAATGGATCCTCAACATCTCCGTCAGCTACCATAGCTAGAATTTTTGTTAAACCCGTATAACGGACATGCATGTTCGCAACCCTCCCATTACGTTGAGCCTCCCTCAACACTTGAGGTAGATTTTACCTATTAGATGATCCAACTTCAATAACTCTTGTTGAGGTGTTAGGTTCTTCAACAACTCTTGTTAAAGTTTTAGTAGTTTCTTTGGAAATTTCATTCAACACTATATTATTGTGGGGCATATACTCCCTTATGTGGTCTTCTTCTAAAAAAGTAGCATTTGTCGACACAAACGCTGTATTTCCCTTAGGGTTGAAGAAGTAACCACCTCTTGTTCCTTTGAGGTAGCCTACAAATAAGTACAGTTTTGAACGAGATTCCTGATCATTCATGTGAAGCCATGTGAGCAAGGGTATACTATACAAAATAGTTTGTATAAGACCAGACTACGAAATGATTAATCTCGTTATAGAAACTTACATTTCACCAGGATAACCATAGGTGACATAACCTGAATCCTGAGTGAGTTGTGAACTCGGCCTATAAAGGTGGTCATTTGATTTGTATGTATAAGAGTGATCAGATCGCCGATTCAATAAGCCTACCAATTCGGGGATTTGTCTAATTGGGAGCTGGGAACATAGCTACACAAGACGAAATTTACTCCTTCCTTGATGTCAGGGTAAGTAGATAAATTTCTCCCTTAAAGGTTGATTTCAGAATATGAACAATGTGATGTCACACCCTCTTTTGGCTCAAGAGGGATTTGGTCATAGTTAGACTATGACATATTGTTTATTAGAGGGATTGATGGTACTTAAGGAGCTAGATATAACTACAGGGAAAAAACAGTAATTTTGACATAGCTATACTTACAAGCAATTTGTGAAGGGTCATCACATTATTGACTGGTTATATCCAATGGACATAGAAATATATCTGTAGTGCGAAGAGTGTAGTTATCGATCTTTAATGAAGTACCCGATAGTTAATGGATGTTGAATAATTAATTAATTAAAGGAGTTTAATTAATTATTCAAGTACCATTGGAGCTTCAAGCTACAGGTCCATGAGGTCCCTTTTGTAGCTCAACAGGGATTTAATGAGGATCAATTTTGGATTAATTTGAATTGTTCAAATTAATTGAGAGAATTAATTTTTATGATATAATTAACTTAATTTAATTATATATGATATTATTACAATAATGTATTTGATACATTATAATATAAAGTTTATTTGAAAGGAAATAAATATTTGAATATGATTTAAATATTAATTATATGAATTGGATTTATATAATTGAATTTGATATAAATGGGATTTATATTAAATACCATTGATGAGAGAAGTAAAACTATAGGTTATATTGTATGTGATACACTATTAAACCATAGGTTATATGTTTCATGTCATGTAACCTATAGTTATACGTATATAATAAGGTAGTTATTATATATATATATATATATATATATAGTTTTATTTTAATTTTGAATTAAAGGGAGGGAAATAACTTTTTTCTCCTAATCTCTCTCAACTCACTACACGTACAAGTGTGGTGGTTATGGGATTTGGTTCTTCTTCACAATTTTTTGGGGAAGAAAAGACAGTGTGCTCTCTGTGAAAGGAAAACTCCCAGACTCATTTTTTTTCTCAATTTCCTCTCCATCTCTTTCCCTCTCCAAAAATCACATAGCCCACAAACTGTTGTGATTCTCATCTCAGAGAATACAAAAGGCTCCAATTGGTGGTAGCCATTAGAGTTTGAGTTTGTTGGAGTACGTGGCCATTTTGGAAAAGAAGATTCATGAAGATTTTGGATATTCAAAGGTATCATTTATTTCTCCATTTTCCTTTTCAAATGCATGCTATAAATTTAAAATTATTGCATAATTTTTCTGTTTGATTTCTGTAAAAAATTAGAAATTGAGCCGATCCTCGCTTCCACACAGGACTTCACCGCTTCCTTCACAAGTTACAAAAGACAACCTTGGATTTTAGTTTATTCGTTTTGTGGGTTAATGCTACTAAATGTCAAATAGAATGCCTAAGATTTTATTAGATAAATCCATTTTTGTACACTAGAATTACAAACTACAAAACCCACGAGATTTGATGCATCAATCCCAACAATCTCCCACTTGTGCTAAAGTTAGTGGGATGTACATCCTAAAAGTAAAACTAATATAAAAGTACACGAAAAAAAAAATTCTCTCACTTGCCCTGGACTAGATGTGGCATGTCTCGTAGACCCATATTTTGCAGGTGACCCTCAAACATCTTAGCCATGTGGGACTTCGTAAATGGATCAACAACATTGTGCGCCAAAGCTATCATTATGACGATCACGTCCCCTTGATGCACAATATCTCGTATCAGATGATATTTTCGCTTTATGTGCTTTTCGCGTTTGTGACTCCTAGGCTCATTTGAATTAGCCACAACACCAGTATTATCACAATAAAGGGTGATGGACTTTGACATGTTTGGAACTACTTCCAAATCAGTCAAGAATTTCATGAGCCAGACAGCCTCCTTGGTAGCTTCACAAGCTACTACATATTCTACCTCCATAGTGGAATCAATAATATACCCTTACTTTGTGCTTCTCCATATTACAGCCCCTCCATTAGAATGAACATTGATCCTGAAGTGGATTTCTTGGAATCCCTATCAGTCTAAAATTCATAGTCTATGTGTCCTATAAGGATCAAATCTCTAGACGCATACACGAGCATGTAGTCTTTCGTTCTCCGAAGATACTTAAGGATAGTTTTAACGGCAGTCTAGTAATCTAATCCTAGATTGGACTGATATCTACTGACTATCCCCACTGAATAATATATGTCAGGTCTAGTGCATAACATTGCATACATCAAGCTACCAACAGCTGATGCATAGGGAATCTGTCTCATTTCCCCAACTTATTGACGTGTCTTAGGACATTATTCCTTAAGCAAAGCAACTTCATGCCTGAAATGTAGTAAACCTCTCTTGGAGTCTTACATCAAATACTTGACAAGCATCTTGTCAATGTATGATGACTGAGACAAGGCCAACGTTTTGTTCTTTCGATCCTTAAAGATCTGAATACCCAGAACAAACTACGCATCTCTCAAATCTTTCATTTGGAATTGGGTTCCCAGTCAATGTTCAATTTCAATCAGTAGACCTACATCATTCCCAATGAGTAGGATATCATCTACATACAACATTAGAAAAGTTACTAAATTGTTGATGATTTTCTTATAAACACAAAGCTCATCAATATTTTGTACAAAGCCATAAGACTTGATCGAGTTATCAAATCTTATATTCCAAGACTGGGAGGCTTGTTTCGATCCATAAATGGACTGATTAAGCTTGTAAACCTTTTGCTCTGACCTTGGGTTATAAGTCCTTCAAGTTGCTGCACATATATAGTCTCTTTGACGTTCATTTTCCAAATCTCATAGTCATAATGTAAGGCAATGTACAGAAGTATCCGGATAGAATTTAACATGACAACAGGTGAGAAAGTCTCCTCATAGTTAACTCATTGAACTTGGGTATACCCCTTTGCCACAAACCTAACCTTGAAGGTTTGCACCTTTCTATCAGCACCCCATTTTCTCTTATAGATCCATTTGCAACCTACAAGTTTTACCCTGTCAGGTTGATCTACAAGATCCCAAACCAAATTGAAGTACATAAACCTATATCTTGTATCATCTTAGCTTAGGTTAAACCCATATAATGTATTAACGTGTTCGCAACCCTTCCACTACATCGAGGCTCTCTCAACGGTTGAGGTAGATGTGACCTACTAGACAAACCAACATCAACAACTCTTGTCGATGTACTCAGCACTTCAACAACTCTCGTTGAAGGTTCCATAATGTTGGTGGAAAGTTCAGTTAACACTATCCTACTACATGGTTTATGTGAAGGATTTCTTATAAAAGAGAACCCATGAGCGGAAGCACGATCATCTAAATTCATTGTGACAGAATTACAAACACTCACAAGCATACAAACTAGTTATGCATATCAGAACAAATTACAACCTGCTTTTATAAATAAATACAAAATGAGTGAGAGATTTACTTTTGAAAAACTTTTCTTCCACAAACCTTTCGCTCTCGTGAAGACTTTGGACATCAAAATCTCACTCTTTCCCAGATCGTCTACCCAGTCGTCTAGTAGTCACTGTAACGACAATAATTGTACTATGATGCACGCAAGGTTCAAGTCCATGCTACAAACTTGTTGCCATAGATTTTATGCAATGATATGCGATACTACTTCTAAATATGCGTTGTTCGTGAGATTCTTGTAGTATACTATGCGTTGTCACAAGTTTCCTTGCGTTGAAACAAGGTATAATTTCACCGCAAGTTTCTCAGTATGATCTGAGGTTGAACACAGGGACTGTTTGAGGTTATTGCGCTACATTTGTGATACATGCGACTACGGGTTTTTCAAATTAGTACAATTAATTAAACATGAGATAAAGTAAAGTAAAGCGGTAAAGATGCGATAATAAGGTAAATTGTGATAAAGTAAACCTAAGCTAAGATGATACAAGATACAGGTTTCATGATACAAGATACCAAGGTCAAGGCTGGCTGTGAAGATCATACAAATATCGTGTTATACGATGGAAAGTCTTATGTGCGAAGCAAAAACAGAAAAGATAATTGATACAAACAGCACAAGTTCCTTAATTGCGTTAAAGATACAAGTACGGTTCCACTTTTCCCTTGGCATACACCTCTCAGTGATCGGCCGCGTTCCCACATCTCTGTGGTGAAACAGGGACGAACGTAACAAACGTAAGGTTGCTTCCATCTCTAGAAGTATTACTCACTTTAGTTAACGCATTCTTCTAACCTTCTCTCGACAGATCAGAATGGCATCTTCACTTCTGCTCTCATAGGTGAAGATGTCGTCTAGCATGCTTTAGCTAAACATCTTTATTTCTTTAGCATAGATTAAGTTACTTGTTTAATTCATATTAATCATCGAGGGATTAAGAAAACAACATGGAGAAAACGATTAATGGAAGAATGGAGATAGACAGAGAAGTGGAAATGGAAAGGATCAAGACATTCATTAACACTATTTAACGTCTGATACATGATTTGTGAATGAAGAGATTAAGAGAATGAAATACAATTGATGAAATAGAGTTAGAAACAAATACAAATAAGTGCCAACGTCTTGGCGTCGATCTGGATAGAGATTTGTTTGCCGGCGTAGATGGATCGTGCAGAAGGATGAGCTTCCCTCTCAGGCTTGCTCAACCGGTAGCAGGGATCTAAGCACAGAGCTTCACGGCAGGGATTTGGCAGAATAAATATTCCTTCTGTTAGGCAATCAGACCGTTAAATCTGCACAACGGTTAGTTGTACACGTGTCACAATCCTCCACGTTTGCGTTGCTCAGCTGCATCTTTCGATCGTGTGCTTGCATGCGAAGTTGTTTTTATTACCGCATGCGGTTGAAGTTCAGCTTGGGATCGACTGTCGCATTGCGTCGTCATTGCGTTGATCATCTCTTCATTGTGGTTTGATGGGCGCAATGTGACAGAGATGCGTTATTCCGTTTCTCGTTTAGCCTTGATTGCAAAGCGGTGACTTGGTTTCCTGTAAAACAGAATAGAAATATCCTCTTCTACCATCTTGATGATGTTAGTAGGTGTAATTGCGATAATTTGTAATAGGTGTAATTGCGATAATTTGTAATTATTGTATTCCTTAACTAATTTTCATACAATTGACGCATATTTTCTCTCTTTTGGCCGCAATATCTAAATAAAGCAGTATAAATAACTTGTATTTCTACAAGTTATCAGTCACGAACAAATTTTTTCACGAACAAGGAACCTCTCAGACACCACCACTTAGTAACCTTGGTATTCACGGAATGAGAATTCAGGAGGTGTGGGCTCTGTTGAATTTGGTAGAGGTTTGGAGGAAACAACGATCAAACTCAACGATCAAACAAGTGGGAGAGTATAGTGTCTATCGTATAGACTTTGTGCTTGATCGTCTAGTAAAATTTTAGCAGGTACACGATCGTCTAGAAAATCAGGCATGATCGTTTACACGATCATTTAGTAAAAAGCTACACGATTTTTTAGAGAATGGCGCGTGTACATGATCATTTAGATAAACACTTGAAGGCTGTCGTGTAGTCTCTCATGAGCTAAACGATTGGCTGTGTGCGATCCCTTTACAAAATGAAAACATTTTTCATTTTATCCTTCAGTTATGAAAACTGAATAAAACCTCCCACTTTCGCGTACGGTTAAAGGAGAAATCACCCACAATTATCTCATAATTGTTTTAAATATAAATAAATATAATAACTAATTTATCATATTATATTTATAACCTATAGTTTTAATATCACATCAAATGTAATATTTAAACCATAGTCCTTTAGTCCTTTTCTCCTTTACTTGATATAAATCATATTTATATCAAATTCCTCCAATTAATGTAGCTCATACATCATGTCAACTATATCATATATAATTGAACCAGTTTAATCATATCATATATAATCAAACCCCCTCTTGTCAATCTGAACACTTCAAACTAACCCAAAAACTGATTCTCAACTTGAATCCATTGAGCTACCAATGGGACCTTATGGACTTGTAGCTTAGCTCCAACGGTACGTGAATAGCTGACTAAACTCTTTAGTCACGAGATCCACCATCCGTTAAACTTTTGGGCACTCCACTAAAGACCGACAACTGCACTCTTCTCACTACAATATATTTATGTGTCCATCGGCTATAACCAGTCAACAGTACGATAACCCTTGACAAATGCTCGTAAGTACAGTTGGGCTAATTTACCTTTTTACCCTTGTAGTTACATCTAACTTCTTAAGTACCACTGATCCATCTAATGAACAATACATCACAGTCCTACTATGAGTGGACACCTCTCGGGCCTTAAGAAAGTATGTGGCGCCACATCGTTCAAGTCTCGGAATCAACCCTTAAGGGAGCAATCTATCTACTTACCTCTACTCCGGGGAAGGAGTAAATTCCATCTTGTGTAGCTGAGTTCTCAGCTCCCCAATCAGATAAATCCCCAAAGAGGTAGGTTTGAGTCGACAATCTGGCCACTCGCACCTATGCAAATCAAAGGACCCCCCTCAAAGGCAAGAGTTCTTAACTCACTCAGAATTAAGGTCATATTACCTATGTTCATCCTAATGAAATGAAGTCTCTATCACGAACGATGTTATATAATGAGACTAAACATTTCGTGGTCCGGTCTAATACAAACTCCTTTATATAGGACACCCCCGCTCGCATGTCTCCACATGAATGATCAGGATCAGACCATGTGTAGCACGTCACAACACTTGTAACTATCTACAAAGTGGGTCGCATCCGTAGTATCACTAGGATAAGGTTTCCCTCCTATATCCATATACTACAGACCATTTTGGTTATCACTTAAGTCATGATCCACTTGTATGTCTCCACATACATGCTTAAGTTACAACGAAAACCAGGGATCTTAGTTTATTGGTTTGTGGTAAATGCAAATAAAACATCTCATGTTTCATAGACAACAGTGAAGAAAATATCTTATATTATTACATCACAAGCGTTTGTTCAATACAGGTATTTACAAACTACAGGACCCTACGAGAGTTTAGGGCATCAACCCCAACATTATGCTCCCTAATGTGGTTCTCTTCTAAAAATGTAGCATTTATTGACACAAACACTTTATTATCTTTATGATCGTAGAAGTAACCACCTACAAATATGCACAGTTTTGAACTAGGATCCCACTTCTTAGGATTAGCCTCAAGCACATGTGCTAGGCAACCCCAGATCCTCAAATGTCGTAAACTACCTTTACAACCATTCCATAACTTCAAAGGTGTTTCAATAATACTTTTAGATGGAACACAATTCAAAATATAGGGTGCAGTCTGTACTACATAACCCCGAAATGAGTCAGGTAAGGAAGCATAACTCATCATAGACAGAACCATATCGAACTCGAGTCGATTTCTCCTTTCTGATACACCATTTTTCGGAGGTGTACGGTGCTGAGAGTTGGGATACAATTCCATATTCTATCAAATAGTCTTGGAATTTAAAAAACCATATACTCTCCACTTCGATCAAATCAAAACGTTTTTATCGTTTTACTTAATACATTTTCAACTTCAACCTTGTACTCCTAGAACTTTATAAGACCTTCAGACTTATGTTGCATTAAATAAACATGCCCATATCTTGAATAATCATCAATGAAGGTGATGAAATATTCAAACTCTTCTCTTGCCTTCACATTCATCAGACCACAAATATCTGAATGTACAAGCTCTAAGGGCTCTTTAACTTTGTGACCTTTTCCAATAAAAGATCTCTTAGTCATTTTTCCTACAAGGCATGACTCATATACGGTAGAGTTTTTTTTTTTTTTTTTAACTCACTTAGAAGTTCATTCTTAGTCAATCTCTCAATCTTATTGAGATTTATGTGTCCTAACCTTAGGTGCCAAAGATGAGAATTTTCTTTAGGAGAATTCTTTTGTCTTTTATTTTGAGTTATCGCAGTTTTAAATAGTTCAGTATTTAGGAGGGTGTTGTCACTGACGGTCTTAGCACATAAAGATTATTTTCCAGCTTAGCAAAACAAATCTCATTACCATTTTTGCAAATAAATACTTTATTCACAGAAAAAGGTACAGTGAATCGTTGGTCAAGTAAACACTTTACAGAAATTAAGCTTCTTTTCAAATTATAAAACAAATATATTATCTAATAAAATATAAGATTTCTATAAAGTAAACCGGAGTCCTCCTATTGTCTTCACTGAGTAGGCCTGCCTAGTTCCAACACGCATCGTCATCTCACCAGCTGTCAGTTGCCACCAAGAATCAATTCCCTGAAATGAAGAACAAATATGGTTAGTGGAGTCTGAAACTATTATTTAGGTCGAATCATCATTCTCCAGTAAGCATGTTTTCAATACAAGTTAATCGTATTGACCTTGCTTGGCCTTCTTTTTCTCTGCCAAGTATTTGTTATAATTCCTCTTCCATGCCCCTTTTGGTTGCAATGGAAACAAATCCCCTTTACAGCTTTGGCTTCCTTACCCTTGTAGGCAGAAGCTGGTAGGTTAGCCTTCCCCTGGCCACCCTTTTTCTTCTTCAACTTTTTGGTGCCAAAAGAGGAAGGTGCAGACTTGGTTCCAATGGTCAAACTTCGGCGGAACCTCTTAGAGGACAAAGCAACATTTTTCTCACTCTTCTGTTCCTTGACTTTCATCAAGGATTGGTAAATTTGTAGCTCATTGAGAAAGGTGGTTAGGTTGTAGTCAATCCTGTTTATAAAGCATTGCTACGGAACTGTAGGAAACTTGTAGGTAAAGTTTCCATGATAAAGCCAACTTGACTGGCTTCATCAATGACAGACCCATTCATCTCCACCACATTAAACTGGACATCATGTTCAGAACATGTTCTCGAACAAAGGCCCCTTCTGGCATGCAGGCATCGAAGATGTATTTGAGGGCATCGTGCTTGAGCTAAGTGGACAGTTGTCCAAACATTCCCCTTAAGAACTCCATGATCTCACCAGCAGTGAGCATAGGCTCATGCTTCGTGGCGAAAACCTCAGATGGGCTCGCCAAGATGTACACTCGAGCCTTTTTATTTATTTGAACCCATCATTTGTATGCCTCCCAAACATTTCGGGTGGAATTAGTTGGTGGGACATGAGGACACTCCTCAACCAAGACAAAACGCAGGCCGTCAATAATTAAAACTGTATTGATTGTGTGTTCCCAGGTTGTGTAGTTATGATTATTTAATTTGTCGATGGCAAGCATATTAAGTGTAGTAGAATTCATATTGAATATTGCTGAAACATACAATTTATTTATATTAGTTAAACAAGCATGACCCAGTTTGAAAAACCAATAAATTTAGTAAAATAATTTAATACACCCTATGTGACATCTATTTTGCAATGATGCTTCAATGAGACAAGGTAAAAGCCACCATAGGATGATCATTTATCCCTTTACTGAATTGAGACTATCTCAACCAATAATTACACTAAAACAACTCTTGTTCTATAATTATTAGTCACCATAGTTTGTCCAAAAAATTGTTAACTAGCTTAACATTTTTCTTGTAAGTGTAACCCGTCATTTTAGATTCTAGAGTTCTACCCAATGAGCCAACCATAGGGAAAAACCAATTGGGGCGAAACTAAGAAATCCTATCCATTTCTAGAGTGTGAATAAAAAATAATGCAAACGTTATCCATAGGGAGGACACAAGCAAAGGTGTTTCGAGACCGAGCATGAAAGTTCACTACAAAATAATGAGAGAGACCGTGGGATGTGTTGACACACATCCCGCTCCCACTTACTATAAACACTCTCTCCATTCACCTTGTTATTGACCTATACAAACACCACCTGTAGGGGACACAAGCACAGGTGCCAAAAGGGAAAAAAGTGATAGAAAAAATGAAGTATCATATACCCCATTTTTCTTCCACTTAGTGTTTTATCTAAGATTAATTATCTTAGAAAAGTACGACTAATTATTTTTTGACTAAGTGATCGTTTAATTTCCCAAATGTAACATTTACTTTGGATAGTTAAACAATATTGATTATTGTTCATTAAATGTTTTAACAAACTTTTATCAATCATTGCATGCTTATAACAAATCCATCTAATTCATCTTCTAGGTCAATTCCTAGGTAGGGATACTCCATTTTCACCAGCTTAAATACCCCAGCCTAGATAGACTAATCTTTAGACAAAGGTCCCTTATAGATACATTTGCTACAATTTTAATCTTTTTATTCTAAATCAATTTAACCCTATTAAACTGATAAAAAGATTAAATCCATTTCTAATCTCATTAGAAATATTGTGATCATAGGTCTACCGTCAATCATATTTTAAATTATTTTAAAATGATTTTTAACTTATGTTAGCATGCAACTCTGTATTATAGGTTTTAATTTCTAATTTCATTTATTTATTTATTTATAACAATTATAAAGAATAAATGACATAAACTAAAATTTAAGATTGCATCTAATGACGTACTTTGTAAAAATATAACATTTATAAAATACCTAAAGTAATGTCATGCTGCATGCAATCTCATTTTCATTACTTAACCATACATAACATTTATATACCAAAGTAATAAAAAAAAAAATAACAACATTCATCCATACATTCAAACTATATATTATAACCATTATAATATAAATGATGCATGGTAATGTTATTAATATATGCAAACATAGATTATAATTCTAATATAATATGATGCAAGAGCATGCTATTAAATAAATCATGCAACTATATTATAACATTTATAATATTTATGATGCATGAATAATGCATAACCTATGGTGAGAATTTCTCTATGACATACATGATGACATATATAATAAAACAAATCATACATCCAATGCATAATTTAAAATAAATAAATAAACACGTTATTGAACCAGGATTGACTTTCTAACAATTAATTAAATTAATATAACATTTGTATTAATTTAATTAATAAAAAAATATTACAATAAAAAAAACAGTAGCTGAACCGCCTAGACCGAACTAACAACTCGAACCATTGGCGAACTGGGCCAACCATGCAAACTGTTGGCGAACTGGCCCAAATGCGTCCTCCTACACGTCTCAGAGCGTCGCAGCGCTAAGAAAACTGCTTTACGCCATCGCATCAGAGCGCTACGACGCTAGGGTACAGCGTTGCTATACAGAACCATTCTGTACAACTGATGTCTACTCCAAATTTCTCCATTTTTGGCCCCCGTAACTTCCAGATCTTTGTTGAAACAAAACATGAATGACACGGACAATTAATTTACGGACTCCATTGTAATTTACATCGAAAAAGGGGCCCTTACATACCGAATTTGTAAAAAAAAAAATAGTAAAATGAGAGACCAATCTCGAAACATCCACAATGTGCAAACCCCATATTCATTAAATAAATGTAGTAAAAAAACCAGTGCCCACCATAACTCTAAATTTTAATTCCCAAAAATTAAAATTGGGACTAAAAAACTTGGCTCTTATACCATTGAAGGTTTGTGAAAACCATGCAGATGTGTGATCGGATCCCAATTCTAGTTTTTTTTTTTTTTTAAGAAACGTAAAATTACAAAGACGGAAACATTATGCATTTGAAATATAAAACATGCTTTTAACAGAGATAAGAGAAGAAAATAGGTTAAGTCACTTACCCTTGAAGTGATGTATTATTCACTAATCCTCTCCAAATGGTCACGATTTCTCCTTGGCAAACGATCACCAAAAACACAGTATCCCAAAGACCAATTTGTTGGACACCACCAAATGGAAACCTTGATACTCTTTTGGGATAAGAATTCACAGGAGTTGTAGGCTCTGTGTTAATTTTTTGGGAGGAGGGATTGAGATTTTTTTTTTTTCTTTTAGGGAGAACTTTTTCTTAGAGATTACTTAGGGATTGAGATTCACCCTCTATGTTGGAAGTGATGATGAATAGAATACCCAGTAACTTCGAGAGAATTAGGGGAAGATATTTTCATAACTCCCCTGTTTAATTTAATTCAAAAAAAAAATTAATTTGATAAGATACATATAACTAACTTATCATAAAATATACATTATACAATATGTTATATCTAATATAACATATAAACTATAGTTTATATATTATATCAAATATAATATAACCTATAGTTTAATTTCTCTCACCAATGAAATTTAACATAAATCACATTTACATTAAATTTAACATTATACAATATGTTATATCTAATATAACATATAAACTATAGTTTATATATTATATCAAATATCATATAAACTATAGTTTGAAATTCTCTCAATAATCTATGGTATTTAATATAAATAAAATTCATATTAAATTTATTTATATGAATCCAATTCATATAATTAATATTTGAATCATATTCAATTATTTATTTTCTCTCAAAATAAATTTTATACTATAATGTATCAAATACATTATATTATCATATATAATTAATTTATATTAATTATATCATATATAATTAATTCCCTCAACTAATTTAAACAATTCAAATTAATCCAACATTAATTAGAGTTTAGATAATCCCAGTTGAGCTACCGATGGGACCTTATGGACCTATAGATTGAAGCTCTAATGGTACTTGGATAATTAATTAAACTCTTTAATTAAATTACCCAACTTCCATTAACTACTGGTCACTCTACTAAACACCTACAGTTGCACTCTTTGCACTACAGATTTATTTTTGTGTCCATTAGATATGAGCAATCAACGGTGCGATAACCCTTCACAAATTGCTGATAACTACAACTGGACCAAATTACTGTTTTGCCCTTATAGTTATATCTAACTCCTTAAGTACCATTAATCCCTCTAATGAACTACAAGCCATAGTCCAACTATCATCAGACCCTCTCGGCCTAAGAGATTGTGTCACATTGTTCAAGCCTCGGAATCAGCCCTTAGAGGAGCAATTTCTCCACTTTCTTTAATTATAGAGAAGAAGTAAATTCCTTTTTGTGTAGTGTTTTCAACTCTTCAATCAGACAAATCTCTAAAATGGTATGCATATTGAGTCAGTTAAACTGGTCACTCTCGTCCATACAGATCAAAGGACTGCCTTCATAGACATGAGTTCATAACTCACTCAGGATTCAGATCAAGTTACCTATGGTCATCCTGGTGAAATGTAAGTCTTTTCTATCAACGGTGTTATATAATGAGACTATTCATTTCATGGTCTAGTCTAATACAAACTTTTTGTATAGAACACCTCCATTCACATGTCTCCATACTAATGATCAAGATCAGATCATTTGTAGTACTTTACAACAATTATAACAACTACAAAACGGTTATATTCGTGGTATCATCAGGATAAGGTACTCAGCCTTATCCATCTACTACAGACCATTTAGGTTATCGCTTGAACATGATCCACCTGTATGTCTCCACATACATATTCAAGTTACAAAAGGCAGCCTTGGATCTTAGTTTATTAGTTTTGTGGGTTAATGCTACTAAATGTCAGATAAAATACCTGAGATTTTATTAAATAAATAAATTTTTTATACATTACAATTACAAAGTACATGACCCACGAGATTTAGGGCATCAACCCTAACAGATCAAAAGATCGCCTTCATAGGCAGGAGTTCACAACTCACTCAGGATTCGGGTCAAGTCACATATGGTCATCTTAGTGAAATGTAAGTCTCTTCTAACAACGGTGTTATTCTGAGAGACTATTCATTTCGTGGTCCGGTCTTATATAAACTTTTTGTATAGAATACCCTCATTCACATGTCTCCATATGAATGATCAGGATCAGATCATTTGTAGCACTTTACAACAATTATAATAACCACAACGCAGATCGTATTCGTAGTGTCACCAGGATAAGGTACCCAATCTTATCCATCTACTATAGACCATTTAGGTTATCACTTAAACATGATCCACCTGAATGTTTCCACATATATGTTTAAGTTATAGAAGATAACCTTGGATCTTAGTTTATTGGTTTTGTGGGTTAATGCAACTAAATGTCAAAATAAAATATTATTATTTTATTAGATAAATAAAAAGTTTGTACAATGTAATTATAAACTATAAGACCACGAGATTTAGGGCATCAACCCCAACACTAGAACAACCTTTCTACTTACCCTTAGGTCGAAAAGAAGTGAATCTCATCTTATGTAGCTATATTTCCAGCTATCCACTCAGTATCATCCCCAAAATGGTAGGCATAGTGAGTCGACAACTAAGGCCACTCTCACCCATAAAAATAAAATAACGATCCTCATGATCAGGAATTCATAATTACTCAGGATTAAGATTGAGTTATATGGTTATCAATTGAAATACTAATATGTTCATTGAACGGTGTTATAAAAGAGAGATTATATATTTCATAGTTCAATCTTACACAAACTCATTATATAGGATACCTTCACTTACATGTCTTGACATGAACGATTTGGATTAGATCGTTTGTAACAATTACAACATCTGTAACACTTTACAAAGTGGATTGTGCCCATAGTGTTACCAAGATAAGACACCCAATCTTATCCATATACTATAGACTTTTTGGGTTATTACTTGAACATAATCCACTTTTATGTCTACCACATACTGTTTAAGTTACATTAAATAACTTTGGATCTTAGTTTTTTGGATTTTGAGATATGCAAATAATAAATAACAATTTTTTGAAAATAAATAAAACTTTATTTATTTATAATTTGTTTACACAAATTTACAGACTACAGATTTAGGACGTAAATCCCAACATTTCTATCTTAAGAAAACTAAAGCCAAATGAAATGATAATGAAGAAAGCAAAGTATTATTGGGTGAAATTATAAGTTTAATTATCAAAGTAAGCATAACTCGACATTGAGTTAGCTGGATGAGTTGTGTCTAATTTTGAGAGGAGGGGATGTTGGCTGATGGGCCACCCCTTTGGTCGTGGTTTGTTATTGGGTTCGATGTCAACTAACTAGAGTATTTAGGCTTTCTCAAATAACACAAATAGTCTAAATAAATAAGTCTGATTACACAGTTGTCTAAACTTTCTTATTTTTTATATAAATAATCTAATGGGCTATTATCTTACACAAATTATGATCTAATTTTCTTTTTCAACACTTCTTGCCATTAAAAATATATATATATAAAAAATAAACTTAATATTAAAATAAGCATGTAATGGAAGTTTCTTACGACTGTGAACTTCCCAAAATGATCTTCTTTTCAAAACCTACACAAGTAAGTAGAGTTTCTCAAAAGATCTGAAAATTGGTGCTCCCGTAAATGAAAGGAAGAATTGGCAAGAAGCTTCGAAGAAGAAAATAAGATATATTTGATATATATATCACTATATATTTGAATTTTTAGAAATAAACTAGGGTATATTTGATAAGTCCATGAACAAGACAATTTTTACATTTTCTAGTATATTTTTAAACACGCCAAAAAATAAATCATGGTATATGTGATATATATTTTCCAATAAATTGTCAGTATATTCTAAAAGAATTGAATTCCTCGGCGGAAGCACATGAACGCATGTGCCAATGAAATTCATTTCGAAAAACTTAAAAAACAGAGAAAATACATAGAACATGTACATGATAAACATTAATTCTACATCATGAATTTAGGGAATGAGAAGAATACCTCTTGAAGACCGTCTTCAACAAAATCCTTCTCCTTGTGTCAGTCTCACAAATAAGACACGAATTCAAGACTTCTTCCAATTCCCACAAACAGTCGCGAATACTGAGTGAGACACTGCCACTAGGTTACCTTGCTATTCTCAGGACAAATATCAAGGATGGTGGAATCCTTATTTAGAAGAGATACATTTTTTTAGAGATAATTTGAGGAAAAAGATAAAGGTTTTTTAAAAAAATATATATATTTTTTTTTATTATTATTTTTTTTTAAATGTGAGAATGTGAAAGAATTGGTTGGAGGAGAAGTTACAACTCCCTTCCACCAATATATAGAACAACTCCCTTGGGAGTTATTCTCATTTAATATATATATTAAATCAATTTTAATATCTATCTATCTATCTATCTATATATATATATAATATATATATATATATATATATATATATATATATTATATATATATTAATATTAATAATTAATTAATTAACTATAATGTATTTAATTTCATTTGAATTATATTCAAATAATATCATCTCACATAATCTATAGTTTTAATATGAATCTCATTCATATTCATTTTAGCCTATAATTATAATATGAATATCATTCATATTATTTAATATTTGAATCTTATTCAAGTACATTATTCTCTCATATAATAAAGTATAATTTTGAATCTCATTCAAAATTAATTTTGTATCATAATGTATTTATATACATTATTTAATTGTATCTCATACAATTAATTTTCTTGTATAATTTGAACAATTCAAATTAATCCAAAATTAGATTATTCTTGTTTTACCCTTAATGAACTAGTAATAGGATCTAATGGACCTACAAATTAGAAGCTCCAGTGGTACTTGATTAATTAATTAAACTCTTTAATTAAATTAATCAACATTCATTAACTTCTGGTCACTCCACTAAAGATCTACATCTCCACTTTTTGCACTGTAGATATATTTCAGAGTCCACGAATATAACCAATCAATAGTAAGTTGATCCTTCATGAATCGCGCGTAGTTATAGTTGGGTCAAAATTATTGTTTCACCCTTGTAATTGCATTTAACTCTTTAAGTCCCATTGATCCTCTAATGAACAACATGTTTATGGTCTTACCATAAACAAAACCCTATTGGGACAGTGAGAGGGAGGGGTCCCATTGTTCAAGACTCGGAGTTAGTACTTAAGAGAGCAATTTATCTACTTATCCTAAAGACGGGAAAGAGTGAATTTCATCTTGTGTAGTTATGTTCCCTACTCTCTACTTCGAACAAATCCCCAAAATAGTAGGTCTATTAATTCTGCAAATCTAGTCACTCTCTCCTATACAAATCAAAGGTTTGCCCTCATAGACATGATTTCATAACTCACTTAGGATTAAGGTCAAGTCACCTATGGCCATCCTATGGAATGTTAATCTCTTTAGTCAAATAGTGTTATAAAGAGAGATTAATCATTTCGTGGTCCAGTCTTATATAAACTCTTTATATAAAATACCATCACTCAAATGTCTCCACATGAACGATTAGGATCAAAGCGTTTGTAATACTTTACAATTCTTATAACAATTACAAAGTGAGTCTCATTCATAGTGTCACCAGGATAAGGATCCAAGATGAGGCATCCAAGCTTATCCATATACTACAGGTCATTTAGGATATTACTTGAACATGATCCACTTGTATGTCTACCACATATGTTCAAGTTTTATAAAATAAGATTGGATCTTTCTTTAGTGGGTACATATATAAAATAATCAATCATTATTTCAAATAACTTATTAATTACGAGGCTTTAGGATATACATGATGTATGATACATCCCAACATATTCAACATATGTTTGAGATTTCAGTGGAGAGGTGATTGATTTTCAACTAGAAATATATAAGAAAATAAATGAAATCTCTTAAAATGAAGAAAAAGTTAATTCTAAATATCATGCATTAAATGAATATTAATCAAAATTAATAAATAACAAAAACAAAGTCAAAATTTGAAAATGATGTTAATAAGACAAGAAGTAAATATTTCCAAATTCTATTGAGGGATACAATGTAATAGTGATATTTCAAAAATAAAATCCTTATACAATTAATAGTAAATCTGAAAATGATATCTTTTTATTTTAAAATATTATGAAATTAAAAGATGAGAGAATATCAAAAAGTTAAAAATGTCTGAAAGTATTGTTAAAATCTAGTTATGGAATATTATTAAAGTTTAAAATACTCGTGAAATATTAGTTATATAGTATGTTAATTCCCTAAATTTTTTTTGTATTAAAAAAAACAAAAAACAAAAAACAAAACTCAAGTGATATATAGTTAGAATTATCAACGGGAATAACTTGGGCTTTTGGCCCATAGAAAAATGCATTTTGAGAGAAAGTAGTATTTTATCCCACATTAGAGAAGATTTGGAATTGTTAAAGGGATTTATACCCAAAGACTTGCATGTGAACTTCCAAATTGTGGTTACGGTGGTAGTAGACACTTTTCCCATATGTGCCTACGATTGTCATTTGTCTAGTAGGATGAGTTTAAATAATTGTGCTTGGCGTAAATTTTTTTTACTACTTTCTCTTCAAGTTGTCGTTTTATTAACATTTCACATTTGTTTTACCAATAAGTAAATTGATGTTAGATGTTCAAATTGGTTACCCCGTTGCCGAACTAAAAAAAAAAATAAACAGGTGTTGTTATTAAATTTTGATGTTTATATCTATTTGATTCTTGAACTTTAAAAACATATTTAATAAGTTTCTAAAGTTTCAATTTTGTATCTAATAGTACCATGGCAACTTTGAAGTTCATAAAAATTAATTGATTAATTATATATAAATTTGAATTTTATTTCTTATGGAACCTTTAACTAGTTAGGAGTGTACAAGTGTTGGGTTGGGTTGGGAGAGTTTCTTGGACCAACTCTTCAAATTTGGATTGGGTTGGATTGAGTTATCAAGTTATTATTCTTTTTTTATTATTATTATTAATTTAAAGTATTTAAACTTATAAAAAATGCATGACTAATAATAAAAATTTCATAAAAATCAAAGGATAACTATTAAATATCCATGATATTTATTACAAATTTAAGCAAAGATAAATATCGTAACAATCCTAAAAGAAAAATATTAAAAATTCCAAATTCATCAATTCAAAGTCAATCAAACATTGAATAAGGATTCGGGCTGCGTCAGGTTGGGTGATTTAACTCTGGGTGTTAGTAGAATTGTAGAATTTAAAAATATCAAAATTTAGGAACTAAATTTGTAATTTTGAAATTTAAATAACTAGATTGATATCATTCTCAAAGTTTAGAGACTAACTTCATAATTTAATATGTTATAAAACAAATATTAAATATAAATGCGGTTCCTATGGTTTGGAGGGCATTAGAATTTACTAATTTAGTTCTTATGATTTGACAACCCTCATAAATAGTTTTTATGGTTTGATAAAATCCTCACAAATAATTTTTACAGTAGAAAATATTTATGAGAATTTTATAAAATCATAGGGACTAAATTTTAATTATAAATCATATGGGTTAAATTTTAATTTTTTTTCAAACTATATAGACCATATTTGTAATTTAACTTAAAATAAATAACAATGAGATGAATTGGATCAATAACTACGTGTAAGCATTTGAATATAATTGCGTCAATAACAAGACTACATGAAGCAAATTTAAGATAGAGATGTTATATAAGAAAAAAGGGAAAAAAAAAAAAGGAAGGAAAGTCTTTTGCAAAAAAAAAATGAAGAGTAAAGTTTGTAGTTGAAGGAATGATAGTTTAAGGGCAAACTTTTTTGTTTGTTTTTTGTTTGTTTTTTTTGAAAATATTAGGTGGACATTAGAAAGATGGGTGGGCAAATATGTGGATATGACGTGGAGTGGAACCCAACAGAAATAAGGTACACGTGTGACATCCATATTTAATGAATGCATCCCTTCACTTCGTCACCATCATTAGACTGCTCTCGATCCCACTTTTCAAAATAATTCAATATGGCTACCACATTATGGATGCTCTCCTCTAAACTCTTGAATACTAGTGAAATCGTAATCTTTTTTTCCTTCTATATCTAAAAATATAAAATTGCCCGAGTCATACCAACATTTACAAATAATTTCTCCTTAAGATCATTTAACTCCTTTTCTAAGTTTGAAAAATGAGTAGAACATTTATTCCTTCCGCTTGTTCAAATTATCAAATGTTTAATCACTTAGGGGACGTTTGGTATGTAGAGTTGAGTTGAATTGATAATTATTATAAGAGGAGAGTAATTGGGAGAGTTGATCCGAATAACGAAGTGAGAAATGTGAATTAACGCGAATAACGAGGTAATAAACTTTTTTATAGTTGTGAACCAAACGGTGAGTAGGTTTTTTTACCTGCCCAACTCAACCCAACTTGAGAGCCAAATACCCCCTTAAAGATTATCATATGTCATAGTGAACATTTTACTAACATAAATAGTATAATTAAAAACATGTTAATATTAAGATAGTTGAACTTGTCTTTTAAGTTAACTACGGCAGAAAAATGCCAAATTATCAAACTTTGAAATGAATTTATCTTTTGTTATTAAAAAAAAAACAAACAAACAAACTCATAAATGATAACAAATATGTTATACAAAATTTAGAAAGTTGATGTTAACGAACAAAATTTAGAAAGTTGATGTTAACGAAAATGTAATTGTCTCAATGTAATATAAATGTTGATGGAAATATCAACAAAATATCTGTGTCGATTTAAAAAAAAATATAATAATAATAAATTTAAAAAAATATTTATTGATAAATAAACAACTTTTTAAACCCATTAATGTATTTATTATATATATTATATTTATATTAGAGATTTTTGTTACTTATTTTACATGCTTCATAGATCGTTTTAGGACATGATATAATACAAATATCGATTTACTCAGTAGATGTTTTAATAATAAAAAAAAATAAAAATATAATATTGGTGTGTTTCAAGGTATATATATGTGTGTGGAAGTGGGTGGGCCCGGGAGTGTGGTTTTTAAGTCTGATCTAGTCACGGATCGGTTGCCAGGTGGTCAAGCACGTCCACGTCAGTGGGCCCAAGCACGATGGAGATTCCACGACGAGGCTTTGGGGTTTTTCTTTTTTTCTTTTATATATATTTACCAATTACCATAGTGGCCTGACTGTCCCCACTCTGATGGTGACGGTTGTGTCGTTTTAATAAAACCCACCTTTTGGCAAAACCTTAATCTGACAAGATCATGCCCATCATATGCACACGTGGCTCTAATCCATCGAAGCCCCTCACTTCCGGGCTTTCATGGTCGGTAGATCTAACCGGCTACCAATTACCTTACACGCGTCTCTCTCTCATTGGTTTCTATTTTTCCTTTTCTACAGTCAACGGATAAGATAGCTCTGCCGTTTCCCCGCCCTAGCCTTTTTCTTATGGCCTTTTCTAACCCCCAATAGATCCCCGCCACGTACGCCCTTCTTAATTATTTACTATATATTCTTTTATTTCCTTAATTTTATAATATATCCCCTAGAAATTTGGTTTAATATTTTGATGATGATATTGAAATTACATCAATAACATGTCTATACATGGATCACTACTACCGATCATAACTTCTTCTAAATGTAAATTCTTTTTTTTTTTTTTCTTGAATAAATATGAAAACTAAATATTATCATATTGAATTTGGAGATCATTTTGAAGTCTTCATAATTTTGATCTCTTGAGGTTCGATGGTGTCATATTTTGGAGAAAGTATGGAAAAAGATGGGAATATGTTTGAAAAAAATGTATGGGTTATAAGTAAGAAGAAAGGTTTTTGATTTGGATGGGATAATTTGACTAAACTCAAAAGTTTATGTGGGCATGTAAGTGGGAAATCAGCATCAAATGGACCATTATTATTTTTTTATTGTTATTATTTTGGAGGAATTTTGTGGGTTTTCTTTTTTCTAAAAAAAAATTCAAGGCTGAGAATGATTATTATGAAATATCCATTGATTTAATTGCATCTTCATCCATTATGTTTACAAGTCATTTTCTTAATGAAAAATTTGTCTTCCATTGAAAACACAGCTTCTTCCACTCCAAATAATGCCTCTCCATACCACAACACTACAGATTCTGAATTTTTCCATCAACTCTACCAAATCACCATGTGCTTTGTCTCCTCTCCACTCTTTCTTGCTTTCTTTCTTCCTTTTTTTTATCATTTCTTTCTTTCATTTTTCTCTCTCTTCTTTGCTCGGGTGGGTTTGAGTTTTATGTATAATGTGACATTATGAGGTTGAATCCATGTTTGATATATGTTAGTTTACTAACTATACGCTACAAAATTGTCAATTTTACCATTTACTTGTATATGTTGATATCAAAATTTAGACAGAGAAAATACATCTGAACTTCACGTGACAACAACAGTAAATTTTTAGTTTAGGAAAGAGAAGATTTACAAAACAAAAGAAAATGACTCCAAAGCCAAAATAGATAACTGTATAATGAAAAAGATAAGTCAAAAGTTTAGGAGAATACCTAGAGTTCATCTTAATTCTCTAGTATTAGGATATGAGTTTCTCCTAATGTAGAACAATTTCGGATTAAATCTTGGGTAGCCCAATGATTTGTGAGTTCTCAACTAATTTAAGCTTAAGTTTACTTTATCTAAGACTTATCTTCTCTGGTCTTTCCTTGGCATTTAGCCTATTTTATCATGTTCGAGTTTATCCACAACAACTTATACGAACTACCAGTTTTGTTGAGAATGCAAACAAAGTCCAACATTGACTAAAGAAGACAAATATCTCCTATGAAATGATGTCTTTGGGTGAAACATCATAGTCATGAGAATTTATACACAAAATATATAATATCATATTATTTTGTTGTCTAAATTCATAAACTAATTACATGTTATAGAAATTCAAATTTTTTTCCTATTAAAATGGTGAGTCAAGCATGTAATTCTTCAGGTGTATTGGGGAGATTTGGTGGTTGTCACTGTATCACTAGACTTAGATGGAGTGCAATACTCAAAAAGGTGGTTTTTTATTTTGGTCCAATAGAAAAGCTAGGATCTTGAAGTTGACTGCCAACACCTTCAAAGAAAAGAAGGAAAGAAAAAAAAAAAAAAAAAGAACAATCCCCACCAGAACAAGAAACTTTATTAGTGACATGATTCTGCAAGCTACCCATTAATGGCATATGATAAAGTCAACTGGCTTTTCTCTTCATTACATTGCTTCAAAAAGGAATCATCAAATGGCATAAGGGATCAGATCAGCCCTCATTTTGTTTGTGGAGACACTGCTCCACAAAGCTACACAAGAAAAAATTTAGCCTTTTCTTCTCATCATTTTGCCTCCTTAGCCATCCATTTGCTTGTTCTGATTTGTGATTTTCCAACAATTGTGAACAAAAAGCCTATAGTTTAAGGTTAAGATAGAGTGAGCCAAACCCCTGAAATGGGGCTCAAAATACAGTGAAAATAATGACATTCAATTTGAGTTGACATTGAAAAACCTTAACATCTTCAAAAGTATCATCAACAGATCAAAGGGTGAATTGAAAAGCATCCTTCAAGGTGGCGACATAATTGTTAAGAAATCAACAATCAAAGATGAATAGAAAACGTAAATTAATAAAGAACTGACATAAAGATTTACGTAATTCACTAACAATGTGTTAGCTACGTCCACGAGCAGTACTGTTAGGGAGAATAATTCACATTACAGATAAGTGAAACCCCTGTACTTGGTTATTTGAAGCACTAGATATCAGATCCAAGACATTCCAACAATAATTGAGATGATATTATTTACTCACATTAAAAGGAAACAAGGATTATATAACAATAGAAACCACCCTCAACCAAAACCCAAGAAGATTACAGGATGGATCGAAATCGTCCACAGAAACTAAACCCGGCTTGACAGTGGGCTTGGTCTACCATTGCTTGGATCATGATTTATTACTTCAAAATACTAGAAAAAACATGCTTTTAGGTAAAGAAGATGGTACAGGAAAGAAAGCACAACACAGAAAAAGACTCATTAAGACCAGGACCAAAGGGCATTGTCTTCAATGGGGAATACAAAATTACAAGAACTTGTGGGCGGGTCAGAGTAGTCGACATCTTCGAGCTTTGGGAAGATGTAAGGGGGCAATAGATTCTTTCCCAAGTTATCTTCTTCGTCTTGCGATAAATCGGATTGATCGGGATCAAAAATATAGGAAGAATCTCCAGGCTCTAGGAGTGAAGAGTGAACCCCATCAGTGTAGTGTGGGCTATCTGAATCAAATATATCACTTTTGACTGAACTGATATCCTCTTGCTTACAACCCAGCTTTGAAGATTTGGAGAATTCATCATCCAAATGTGAATCAACAACCAGATTATGAGGTGGTTCTTCACCAAATTTGTCAACTTCAGACAGCACAGAGTTTCCTCTTTCTTTTTGTCTGTGTTGCAGTTTGTCTGTTAGGAGAAGAATCTGCAATATCCATATAAACATTTTTTCTTGGTAATCATGAAAACCCAACACAGCTTAATCAGTAATAATGGAAGTGAATTTTCAAGAACATTTTAATTTTTACCTCAGCTTTTAGTGAATCCTTCTCCTTGAGTAGGTTTTCATAGTCAACCTTAAGACTTCCATAGCTGGATTGAAGGGCCTCATAGTCCTTTTCCAGCTGTTTTGTTTTCCATCGAGCTCGACGATTTTGAAACCATATAGCAACCTGACGAGGCTGCAGCCCAAGGTCTTTTGCTAGTTGAACTTTCCTTTCCGGTTCGAGCTTGTTCTCAGTCTCGAAACTTTTCTCGAGGAACCGGACTTGATCAACAGTTAAACGCCTCTTTTTTTCAGGGTGATGAAAGTAATCATCCAAGTCTTCATCCCCATTATCTTCACTATCGAACGGGCAAAAGAACGATCTATTCGATCCATTTCCTCCACGAATATCTTCGAAACTCATCATGGATCTTGAACCTACACCAGAACAATCTGTCAAGAAGATCAACTTGAGCATGTATATAATCACACAACATCTAATTAATGTGCCATTTACATCAGTCTTACGACACAATCCGTTTAATTTACATCAAAAACACTAAAAGTGATAATCAACTGTCTTCTTGAATCGTGTACACAAGTTTTACTCCACAAGTGATACGTGTCAAATGATATCAATCAATCTCACACATTCTTCTTCACAATTGAACTGCTAGAACTGAGCTAACAAGCAGAAAACAAACTAAAAACAGAGAGAAAACTGAGCAAAAGGTAATAACATTCAATTTCAAAATCAGAGACTAATGATCGACTTCAAACAGCCAAAAGCATTGGAAATTCAACAGATAAATAACTTTTTACAATCACAATCAATACAGAAACCCAAAGGGTAACCAAAACCATCAATTCCAGAGAGAAGCATCAAAGAAATCAAAGAAACAGAGGAAAAACTGAAAAGATCAAGAAGAAGGGAGATACCAAGCAGAGAAGGGGAAGTAGAAGAAGATGACCCAGAAAGGAACAGAGCATTAAGAGGCTCAGAAGCAAAAGACCCTCCACGATTCTGAAGTAAAACACAATGATTAGAAGAAACACCACTTATACTACCACCGTCGTCGCCGCCACCACCGCCACCGTAGACCCTCCGACTCGCCATAAGCCTAAAGACAAAGAAATGATTCCTTCTTTCAAACTGCCATCAAGAAAAACGGATAAGATTATCCAGTGGGTCTGTGATTTTGAGAGTAATCTTAAGGCTTATGGCGAAAGAAGCTGGTGATTATGATTTCTGTGATGTGTGAAGTGTGGGAACAACCGCAGCTCACACCCATCACTCAGAAGAAGATCGATTAAGAGATGGGTCTTAGGGGTTTTTTTTATCCTCTCCCCAAATTGGAATTGAAGATTGGGAGGAAATGGTTTCTGGGTTTGGAGAATCTTCTTCTTTCCATCCTTCTCTTTGGAGGAGGAAGAACTTGGTGGGCTTTTAATGGCAGCAGCAGAAAGCTTCTGATCAATTTGTAGTTACCACAATACCCTTCTTGTTTGTTTTGTGACTTATTTCTAAATTGTATTCTAAGAACCTTTATTACTTCTTCTACTTCACAACTAGGTTTTTAATTGCATCATTTTTTAAACAAATAAATTTTGGGTGATAAAGAATTCTACACCTAAACGTCTTAATTATTGGCAGCACGAGCATAACTTAATTGGTATAAAATTAGTACTATCAATTTTAATATTAGAAATTTGGTTCCTTTCCCTAACGTAAAAGAAAAAACGTTTCGATATTGCAATATCTTTTAAAAACAAGTGAGTTCCTAGATAACATTTTATGCAACTCATCTGATATTAGATAACAACGGGTAGATCCTACAAAATTTAGTCGATGGCAATTTAAGATATTATTTTTAGTATAACAAATGTGTGTATCAGGTTTGTTCTCAAATAAAAGAGCAGATGTTTCTACTGCTGCCATATGCTTAGGTTGTTATAACTTGAAAATTTTAATATCATAAATTGTATATATGGGTCTAAACCCTTAAAAAAAAAAAAGACGTTTTAGTAATTTGGTTAACCCATTGTTTTAAAAAATTCATTTTAGTAATTTGGCTAACCCATTTTCCAAAATATTTGTTTTAGTAATTTGGTTATAATAGAAGAATTGTTATAGCTAAAAATAGTGTAAATCAACTAACATTTGTTGTAACCAAGAAATCTATAGTTCAAATTTCTCATCTTATTTATACTAGAAAAAGAAATCTTAGAAAATAAATGAATTATAATACGAGATAAGAATAATTATATAGTTTTTATAAATGAGTTATAATAAGAATAATTATATAGTTTTTATAAATAAGTAATAGGAGATAAGAATAATTATATAGTTTTTTTTTCTTTTTTTTTGAAGAGGGAATAATTGCATGACTATTTATTGAAAATTAAGTGATTATCATTGTATTTGAGAAAAAAAAAAGTATGCATGAATATGTTGAAGCTGAATGTTGATTAATGTCAAAGGAGCCTAACATGACCTAGAGTGAATAATGGCACGAGAGAAGCATAATGTTTCCCAATTATATGTTTTGCCAACCAAACATTCAAGCAAAATTAATAAAATGAATGTTACTAGCCTCTATACTAAGTCTAAAATAAAGTATACAAATATTTAAACAAAAAACAATGAATTCTAGATAAAAATATGAAATTTATTTCAATATCAATAAGATATATACTATCAAAATAATATGTTAACATTTTTCTTTACAATATATAGAGTGAGGAAATTGAATTTCTAAAAACCTCAAGTTGATTAGTAATACAAGTATGTGTCAATTGCATTATGTTTACATTGACAATAAATGTACTGTCAACTTAAACATTGTTCGAGGCATGTTTGAGAGAGTGTTTATAAAATAATTAAAACTATTTTTGTCATTTTTAAAATCGCTATGAAACATGTTTTTAAGGATTCAAAACCAATCTTGATAAAATGAAATTTGAATAGAAAAGTATAAAATTAAATATTAAATTAATTTTAAGTGATTAAAGACATATTTCGAAGTGATTTTGAATTATTTTAATTTTAAAATCACTCTCAAACATGTACTTAATTATTTAATTAAAACATATTTTCAATAAAAGATTTAAAGGTTCGAAATTTCAACTTCACACATAGAGTTAAACTCAAGGAAAAAAAAAATCAAAATGAAAGGCATGATTAGAGATATGAAATGTTCTTTTTCTATACAAATAATCTTAAAATGAATTTTATATGATGTTAAAATATGGAAATCTTTTAAAATAGAAAAATTAGGAAACTGTTGGCAGATAATAGCAAAATTTAATCATCTTTATCCTTCTTCATCTATCACTAATAAAACTTATTAATATCTATTAGTGATAGAAACTGATAGAACTTTATCATTGATACAAGTCTATTAGTGTCTATCAATATATTTTTATTATTATTATTTTTAGAAGGGACGGTTGCATATATAGACATTAAACCTAAAGTATTAGCAGATATAACATAATATAAAACAAAATTACATTTTGTCAAATTTAAATAGTCTATCAATGATAAACTATATTATTGGTAGGAGTCTATTAGTGATAGACTATATCACTAGTAATAGTCTATCAATGATAAAAGTATATCGCTGATAGACTTGAAAGTCTATCAACGATACAAGTCTATCATTAATATAAAGTTATACATTTAGTTATTATTCTTAAAAATGCTATCAATTGTAATTATCCTTTTTATAAATAGTTTAACATTTTTTCTATTATAAAAATTTCTCGATAAAATACCTTAATGATTTTATTTTTTTGTTATTAATTAAATTTTCATTGGTTGAGGAAAAAAAATTGTTACTTGTATTCTTTGTGATAACTGATAATCAATACTCCTAAATCCAACCGATCTTTTCTATTGATTTGAAATGAATTGTTTTTTTTCCAAATTCAATTATCTAATTTCCTTCTTTGGTACCATTTATTGAAAAATTGCAAGTTTGTTTTAAATACTAAATAATTCAATAATTTTTTTTAATATGATAAATAGAGGTAAGAGATTTTTCAACTTAAAAAAAAATAATACATACCAATTATCGTTGAACTAGACTTATTACGATAAATTTATTTAAGGCATAATTTAATGGTTACGATCATTTCTATTAACTCTACAAAAAAATTCTCATCAAATCGAGGATTTTCATAGTTTGTTTTTATTTATTAAAAAAATTTCATAAAATTATTGCCATTATTTGTCAATGCTAACAAACAAAAATAAGGAATTTGACAGAACTTTAGAAAATTAAAGATAAATTCAAAATCACTCATTGCTTTAACTAGCATGTAAAAGCTTGTCCCTAACCACTTCAATCTTTCTTTTGGTATCAATATTTTTGTTAGTTCTAACTTTTTTTTTTCTCTTTACTGTTTGTATCAATATAAAGTTAACTTTAATATATTTATTTGTCTCAGATTTGAAAGATAAATATAGTTTTGCATATATAACTTAAATTTTAAATTTAGCAAAATTGATTGTAATTTACTAATGCAATAAGCCATAGATTTTCAGAATCATGTGAAGATTACCCTTTAAAAAGAAGAATTAATATTTGAATGCATTAAATATCTATTTGTATCTACTCCATCAAACTAAAAAGTGCAACTACAAGCACTTGATATGCATAAATAGAAAATAATTGCATGTGACACACCATTGAAACAACTTTATCATTTTTTGGCCCCTTTCATATTGTATCCAATGGCATTTTGTGATCAAACTTGGTATATTTTATAATTATATGTTTCCTTTTTTTTTTTTTCTATTTGAATACATATCTTTTCATTTTCTCAATTCCCCTAAGTAAGAAAGAAAATGGTGATCGAAATTATTTTTTAAAAAAATATAGTTTCTCTTTCTAATTATTCATACTGATATGTTACTGAACAAACTATATATGAAAAATGAAACAAATAAACCAACACAAAAACTCTAGAATAATTTTTTTTTTGTTTGCATTTGAATCATAATTTCACACGAACACAGACTTTATTGAGAGATAGGAGTATTTATGATGGAACCAATAAACTAAATTTCTATCTAAATAGATGTGTGGGACAGATTAGAAGACTCTTGTGAATAATGATCTTACATTTCGATTTTTAGCTCAATGTTATTGTTATGTCATAAATATTATAGTTTAACGGATAAGTTGTAGGTTTAAATCTTTTCGAAAAAAATAAATAAATAAAAATGAGAACCGAGACACGAAAGGGGTAAAATGGGAAATTGAGGGAATAAAGGGGGGAGAGAGAGAAGATGGAGATGACAACGAGGCAATGGAGAGAAAGGTAGGGCAGAAAACAAAGGAATCCTGTCCCATCAATCGCTTTCCATGATTTGGCGGACTGAGTCATGGGCCCGAGTTCATTATCTTCAACTAAAATTAAGGCTGAGTCACTCGCACATGTCACTCGCTCATCGGCTGCCCACCATTTTACGTGGACCCACCATTGGTCCACGTCATGTGCTTCTGGGTCCACCTGTCCCTTCCCTTCCACATTTTAAATTGCCATCATCTCTCCACCTTGGCTATGTGGGGCCCTCTCCTAGCATCCAATTCAACAAATCTATGTATATATATAAATCTCCTTACAATAAAATTTATTCCATTTTAGTTCTAAATTTATTTTCGGCAAATATCACTTTTTATCCCTAAATTTTGAGATATATAAATAATTATATTAATTTTAATTATGAACTTTTGTGATTGTATTAATTTACATTTTTTTTTTAAAGATTTTGTTCGTCTAGTATAATGTGAGACTTATAATTTGAATCAATTAAACTTCTAAAATTTTATAAGTCAATCAATATAAATCGTTCATTACAATCACCTTTAAAATCGTCCATGCATTTATTTTCAAATATGTTAGACTCCTTCAAATGTCAATTTAACAAAATGGATTGTTCTAGAGTAAATGTATTGACGATTTTAAAGAAAAATCTATCTAAGAGTCTAAAGTTGATTCTGTTATGAAAGTTTAGTTGTTTAATTAATATAATTATAAGTTTCGCACGAAAGTGTAAATTGATACATTTACAAAAGTTCAAAGTTTAAACTGATACAATTTTGAGTTCGGGGTTTAAATTGTACATCCCTAAGTTTAGATGTATAAATTGATGTTTTTACAATATTTTTGAATTTTTGAATTTTTAAAAATAATTATTTCCTCTATGGTATTGTTGTGCAAATGTAAAAATAACATAGCTACAAATATGTGTAATATGACCGGTTGACACCGATATGACTATGAGCACATATGGACCCAAATCAAACTCTTCTACCTCGTCTATTCTCTTATCTTTATGTGCTCATATCAAACTCTTTTACTTCATGTTTTATCTTATCTTTTGCAAGATTTCTATCATCTAATACATTGTCCTAATCAATTTATATGTGAATCTTTTAAGTTCAGCAACATGTGAGGTTGGAGTATTCAAACCTTTAATTTCTTGTCGAAGACATTTGCTTGAACCAATTGAACAATACTCAGATTATATGTGACTTTAGTATATGTGTACATATTATATTAATAAACATCTTAATAGCTTTGAAATGATTATGGAATAAACCTATACACTCTTTTAATATACTATATATATTATATATATATATATATATTATATATAAATCTAGGTTTGGACAAAATAGTCTTTTGATTTATTCTATGGTTTTTATACAATTACCTTATGTTTTTTTCCCTTTCATACTCAACCCTACAACCTCAAATTATAACCAACACAAAATGAAAATACAATATGCAAATATAACATCTACTGAAAATTGGCATTTCATGTCCATTAAATATGAGATAATAGTTTATATCAAATTAATACCTCTCAACATTTTAATTATGAAATTAAAATCCAAAAGAAAAAGTTGAAAAGCTCAAACTTAAAAGATATTTGAGTGAAACACATTTTAGAAAAACATACTAACTAATTTAATTATTATTATAATTATTATTATTATTATTATTAAGGAATGAAAAAAACAAAAATTAAAAATTAAAAAAATCAGTCTAACATGTTTTCATTCTCCGATCACTTTTAGAATTTTCAAAACAAGTTTTTGATCAAATCAAAGAACATCATGATAAATTAAAAAGCGCTTTAATGAGTTAAAGTCATTTTTCACTATATTTTAAAAGTCAAAGTAAAAAAAGACACTTTAGAAATCATATCAACCTCTATATTAATCTTTGAATTTAATCATTTTTTTTTAAAATAAAGAATAAAAGGAAATTATTTTAGATAAAAAATGGAAACTTTAGTTACAAGTATCCAAAGTTGCAAGAAAAAAAAGGGGGGGGTGAGAAGGACCACATTTTCATGCAAATGCTATATATTGCAATGTGACCATATATTCAACAATGACAGATAATTGTATTTAAAAATTCTCTCACAATTTGACAACTGCTTTGGTTGAGGTCTTTGTATCCATTTCTTTATATATATATATATATATATATATATATATTTAATTCTTATGTACCATTACCATTTACCAACCTTCTCTTCTATTAGTAACCACAAAGGATGGTAAAATTCTTCGTGGGTCGTACCCTTGTGGGTCTTCAATTCGATCGGGATGGAGAATCCCTGGTTCTAATCGGGGATGGAGTCAAATTGGAGATTTAAATTGGGTCCTCGGTCGGAGACAGGGTGGGAAAGAGGAGGGGTCCCACTCCATCCCCAACCCCGAACCCGATCCCCGTCCCCGTCCCCGATTTTTCTTAATTAATATTTAATAATAATGAACAGTAGGTTTCATTTTTTTTTTCTTTTTAATTTTAAAAATACAATATAATAATATTTAATTTTATTAATTTACAATAAAAAAAAAACATGTAATGTTTAAACTTAAATAATTAATATGTAATATAATACTAATTTGCTATATAAAATTTACAATTTCAATATAATATTAAATTTAGTTAATTTTAAATAATAAAAATAATAAAATAAAAAACGGGGTTTTTCCCCGTGAGGACCGAACCCCCCGAACAGGATTCTCCAACCCCGATCCTGACTCCCAAACGGGGAATGGGGCAGGGACATGATTAAAAATCCCCATGGGAGGGGGGATGGAGAGTGCATCCTCATCCCGCGGCCCCGTTGCCATCCTTAGTAACGATAAGATATGTAGTTCAAATCTCCTTATTTCAATTGTACCAAAAAAAATCTCAGTCTCACAAAGTCTTAATTCTCAACTAAAAAGATACACACTAATTAAGTTCATTACATAAAAATAATAGGTTTAATACTACTTTGGTCTTTGTACTTTTGATTTTTGTTTATTTTTGTCATTATACTTTCAAAATGTTCATTTTGATCCTTATACTTTTACAAAGAGACTATTTTTAGTCCCATCATTTTCATTTCAAAAGATTATAATGGTCGCTATTTAAAAGTTCAATATCAAAATGAATCAAAGTTGAAAGTATAATGACTAAAATGAACATTTTAAAAGTAAAAGGACTAAAATGAACCAAAGTTGAAAGTATATGGATCAAAATGAACTTTTTAAAAGTAGAGAGACCAAAACGAATCATAACCAAAAGTATAAAGACCAAAATAGCATTTAAACCAAAATAATAATAACAGTGAATTTGACACAAAATTATAATCTTTAACCTACAATCAAAATTATAATATTTGAATAAGTTAAGTAATATTCGTGTTAGTATTTACAAGGGTATTTGATTGGATGGGCGCTATTTTTTTCTTTTAGGGTAAAAATATAGAATTTATTCTTGAATCTTGAATTTTGAAGTTTGTGTCTATTTGATCTTTGAATTTTTAAAATTGTAAATTTAGTTCATGAGCTTTTTTTTTTTAAAAAAAATTAAGAATCTACTAAATATAAACTTGAAAGTTTAAGATTTTATTATGCACAAAATTCAAATTTATATAAGATATAATACTTGATTTTTTTAAAAAATTCCAAATATTTCATGATCTATTTAATAGATTCTATTAGACACATAATTGAAAGTTTAGAGATATATACTATAAACATTTTTTAGTTAGAGATTGTTCTACCGATCAATAAATAAAAAAGATATTATTTTACTTATAATTATATTCATATTAAATTATAGATTGAAACATAGATTTGAACAATGAAGCTTCTAAAAGTCGTTAGGTATGGTTTAATACACCATCAAATCACGAGGAGTAGTAAAGTTAAAATTTGAAATGTTTGAAAACAAATAATGACATGAGACATGAAGTTACTTTCTTCTTAAAAAAAAAAAAAAAAAAAGCATAATTTTGTTTTATATGTTTGAAGTTTTAATGGAAAAGAAGAATTCATATAATTAGTCTAGAGATGTTCATTGGACACGACAAAGATGAGAATGGCTTCTCTATCTATGTTTGCATGTGCAAATTTTTTTCTCCCTACACTCTCTCGTATTCTTCATCTAATTAGGGATTCTCTACCTATGTTAGGGGCAAGTATTCAATTATTTATAGAGTAAATGAACATTCTTCTTTTCAACCAATATGCAATCGATCAAAAGATTAAGGTTAGATTCACTAAGTTTAAAGGATGGCAATGGGGTCGGGGATGCACTCCCACCTCGTCCCCATGGAAATTTAGAATCTCATCTATACTCCATTCAAGGATATGGAAAAAATTCTCCATTTTTTTTTATTTTTAATTATTTGTTTAGTTAAAATCAATCAAAATTTAGTATTTATATTGAAATTCTAAATATTTTAGATAACAAATTAGTATCGTTATTGTTTTATTTATTTAATTAACCCTTAAAAAAATATTTTAGATTTTTATTGCAATTTAATAAAAAGTCATTATGAAATGAAATTGAAAAAAAAAAAAAAAAGGTTAAAAGAAATAGTAACAGAAACACACTAGCTAAGCCTACTGTAATAATAGAAACACACATAGTAGCTTTAAGCCTATTGTTATATATATATATACACATACTAAAAAAAAATTGAGGTAGGTTTGGGGATGGGGACAAGGCGAGGGTGCCCTCTCCATCCCTAACTGAAGATCCATTTTGTATCCTTGATTTGATCCCATTCTGAATCAAATCGAGATTTTTCATTTCGATTGGGGCAGATATCCGATTTCGCAGGAATTTTTGCACCCGACCTTGTAGGGATTTTTGCCAACCCTAACAAATACAAGTTTAACAGGCAATCTAGATTTTATTTTTGAAAAAAAAAAAAAAAACTAATTCGTTGATCTAAACATGCAAATTTTGAAGGGGGGAAAAATGACATTTTCATATTTTTTTTTTATCCAGATTTTGAATTTTAAATTTTAAAATGTAAGATTATATTAAGTAAAGATAAAAATATTTATAAATACAATATGTCATGTTATAAAGTCAATTCATTTTTTTAATTTTAAATATGTAATATGTAATGTATTATAATTATATGATATTACAAAATAATAATTATATAATTTTTTTAACATAAAACTTATTCATAAATAAATAGATAATAGTTTATTGTCAACAAAAAATTATTGATGATTTATAAGTATATTATAAATACTTTTAGATAATTGTTTAAATTAGAATCCAATTTTTTCAAACACATATTTAAAAATATAAATACAACTTTATTTTCATTCAATCTATTGTTTTAAAATTTTTGTTTTTAAATCCACTTTGACCCTAATATTTATTGGGCCTATAGAAAAGAAATACTATCCTTTTTCCAGCTTCACAAAACGTGGGTTTAGGACCTTACCGTTGGCCCATTAAGGCCTTGGAAACTGACAGGCCATGACTTTTAGTCATCGGTCCATATTTATTGGGCCTGTTCTTTTCATCGGCCTATTACAAAATTTCTTCAATTTTCTATTATTTATGTTTAAATCAATTTTTCATTATTTCGAGAAAAGTTAACATGGTTTTTTCGTTTCTTTTCTTTCTTGGTTGAAGTTTAACAGATGAGTATTCTTACAGCAACCCAAAATCGTCGCCATAGTATTAGATTTTACGTGAACATATTGACATTTTCATTGATATTTCTATATTTTTATGGGTTCGTTATTAATATGAAGAGTGAATCGCCATTTTCATTATATCGTAAAAAACTTCATGAAATATAAAAAATAAGCAACAAAATTTGACTAATGTAAATATAATTTAAATAATAAACGTGTACGCTACAAGAAAAAAGGCCTACGATAGTTTCGAAAAAATGTTATCATAGGTCTTTGATAGCATTTTATGTGAAGTCTTAACAGCTCATGCTATTAAAAGCCTTGGGCTTTTTATGGCCTTTTTAAGATGCTATAAAAAGTCAATTTTTTTTGTAGCATTTAGTTACATGCAGTAAAAATTCTTCTTTTATATCACTTGGTAAATGTTATAAAGTACCAGACTTTTTATAGCATTTTGTAAAAGCTATAAAGACAACTTTTAAATAGCTAATTTGATCTTTCGTAAAATGAAATGGCATTTTGAAAAAACTATCAAATTATTTTTATCAAAAGTTAATTTTTTTTTCATAATTTTTTATAGCTTTAATGAATACTTATAATTGCATCTTTTATAGCCTATCAAATACATATGTTCATATTAATATTATTGTGTTCTATACTTCGCTATACATTAAAAGTCAAATAAAAAAAATATTTATAATCCACATAATCAAAATGTATATATTTAAACAAGCATTCATAATTGCCCAATAAAAAAGAGAAATAGTATGATTATCAAATATTTTGAAATGAAACAAAACATACTCTATTGATGAATTATTATTAACGAACCCATAAAAATATAGAAATATCGAACCCATAAAAATATATAAAAATATGAATTCTTAGTATAATCTCCATCATTTCATCGGCAGAAATGCACGTTATTATAGGCCTTTTATTTAGAATTATGAGGGTTGTTAAGTAGAATATGCGGTGATTATACTAAGAATTCATGAGAAAAGTGAGCTTGCGTCGATCAACATTGAAAATCTCGGCTAAACCACCATTATGCGTTATTTTGCGTCCAAATGTCTATTTTTATAGCTAACGCAGGAATTGATCGCATGCGGTGAATCTCACCATTGCAGAAGCGATCGCATACATTCGACGCATGGATGTTACGGCCATTAACCGCATGCGTCCATCGCTTTAAAGGTTTGCGGTTACAAAGTATAACCATAATAGAGGGACGAACGCAAGGGTGGTGGGATGTGATGATACTCCAGAAACCAAGCATGAACACATACCTTGGGAGTATCAAAAGATGATGTTGACATTTCACCTACCACGCCGTTAGCAGCAGAGATTCAGAGCAGGTCCATCACGCCGTTAGCAGCAGAAATTCAGAGCAGGACCATTAATGCTATCGATGATCGAGCTCTATAAATAGAAGCCTTGGAGCCCAACTTCAAATCATCCGAGCTTCTGCCTTAGGACAGATCCTTGTGATCCAGACGAAAGCGTGAGAAGATATTCTTGAGAGTTCTTCATTCCTTCAACCATTCCGAGTGACGATCGGAGCCTCGTCGGAGATAGATCTCGAGAGAGACTACTCCACCGCCCATCCATGGCACCACCAACAGCCTTGACACACATCTGATGGAAGCAAGACATTGCTCATCTGGTTCTCCATATCTCTTCTATCTCTATATTGTATGACATTGTGGCTTAAGAGATTAATACATTTTGTGATCAATGCATTTCTCTACTTCATTCGATTCCATCTTTATTTACCTTTTCTGATCACCCTTTACTTTCATTGCAACAACTAAGTAAGATTGCTAGAGTATCACATACTTAATCATGCGGCATAGACATATGAAGCATATAGCAAACCACCGAGAGGTGTGCGTTGCGCAAGTGTTTTGAGAAAATTCTCTTTACTTGTGAGGCTGTAGCAACACTTGTCTATGAGCGGTCGCAATACTTGTCTATGAGCAGAATCAACAGCGACTAACTGCTCGAGAGGGTAAGTAGTTGAACGCACTAAGCGTAGTAAGCAGTGTTCCTAAGAATAGGAATAATCTTATGTCAACCATGCTTTATGTGATTACCTTATCTTATGAGCGCATCATTCATCATTTAGGCATACTTGGGAGAGTAGTCTAAAAACCAAATCTAGTCTTGGGAGAGTCAGATTGGATCGTGTAAGCAAGAATAGAGGCTTAGGAATAAGCTTTGTTTACTATTACACAGCGTATGCACCCTATAGATAGGATATGAAAGTATGCGGTCACATCGCATGCGTTCAGAAGTAGGATACGGTGGTATACGGTCACCTTGTTTATGTGTGGGAGCACGTGAGCAAGAATAGAGACTTAGACATAAGTTCTATTGTCATTATCGCATATGCATCATATGCGTCTTCGTCAAGTGTGTATTGCATAATCGCATAGTTTGCACTGGCTGGGGTTACTCTTGCGATCAAGCTTATTGATGCGGTGAAGTCATCCCCACCATTTTATCTAATTTTCCCATGCATCTTATTATGCGTCAACAGTTGTCGTGTCTCTAACTCTCATAGTCAGACTTCCATTGCTTAATCTGTTTAGTTAGAAGTAAGTGTAGCGCATAGCCCTTAAACTTCAATATTCTTTTATTCTTTGCCGCAACAGATTACTTCATAACATTTAGCTACAAGTCCCTGAGTTTGACCTCGAATCACCCCGAGAAACTTGTGATCTCGTTTATACTTGGTGAGAGAGCAAGAAAACTTGTGGCAGGAATGCATGGTCATTGCATAGATTTTTAGATGCATATTGCATATCCCTTAGTTCAACGCATGACCGGCGACACATGGAGAATGAACAATGAACGCATATTTATTTACTCCATTTTTCACGCATCAAGTTTTTTACTCTCAAGAATGTCTTCTCACGCTTTCGTCTATGATCACAAGGATCTTCCCTAAGGCAAAAGCTCGGATCCTTTCAAGTTGGGCTCTAAGGCTTCTATTTATAGAGCTCGATTGCCGACAGCATTAATGGTCCTTCTCTGAATTCCTGTTGCTAAGAGTGTGATGAACCTACTCTGAATCTCTTTTACTAACGGCGTGGTAGGTGAAATGTCAACATCACTTTTTGATACTCCCAAGGTATGTGTTCATGCTTGGTTTCCGAAGTATCATCGCATTTCACCACCCTTGCGTTCATCCCTCTATTATGGTTATACTCTGTAGCCGCAACCTTTATGCGATGGACGCATGCGGTTAATGGCCGCAACATCCATGCGTTGAATGTATGTGATCGCCTTTTGCGATGGTGGGGATCTCCGCATGCGATCGATTCCTACGATAGCTACAAAAATAGACATTTGGACGCAAAATAATGCATAATATTGGGTTAGCCGAGATTTTCAATGTTGAACGACGCAAGCTCACTTTTCTCATGAATTCTTAGTATAATCACTGCATATTCTACTTAACAACCCTCATAATTCTAAATAAAAGGCCTATAATAATGTACATTTCTGTCTGTCATCACATACCACTTATTGATGAATACTACAAATTGTCCAATTTCAAATGTTGTTATGAAGACCGGTTCCATCCAATTCAACACCCAGATTATTGGCCAGAATTATCATTTACAGAAGTTTGTCCAAATGCGGACTTATTAAGAGAACAAGGTCGGCCAAAAAGTACGCACGTTCATAATGAAATGGATTGGAGAGAGGCAAGCCAAAAAGTGCGATGTACAATTTGCAAGAGAGAAGGACATAACAGATGCACTTGTCCACAACGTACATTAGGTGCTTCGTCTTCGGGTCATTATGTAACATCCCGAATTTCAGGAAAATTTAAGTTAATTATCTAAAATTATTGAGTTTAAATTTCCTTTTCAATTGGAAAATTGGGGTTAAATTGAAATAATTGAAAAACTTTTATTGGTTAAGTTGAATTTAATTGATTAGATATTCGAACTAATTATCTTGAAAATATTGAATTTTGTTTCCCTTTGATTTTGGATTTTAGGGCTAACTTAAAAAAATAAATAAATAAATAAAAGAGATAATTAATTTCATGTGATTTTGAATTGATTTAAATGTTTGGAAGAATTTAATTTGTATCAAATTGATGGATCTTATGCCCTTTAATTTTGGTTTTTGAAGCTTAAATTAAGATAATTTGAAAAGTTAATTGATTTCTAAATTTAATAGAATCTTTGGAGATTTTGGAGATATTGTGATAAAATATTTTATTTATCTTTTCAAAATTTAGAAAAAATAAAGGAATTGAGTTTTTTTTTCGAAATTAAATGAGAGTGAAAAGAGGCCAAAAATTGGGAGAAAACAATTCGACAACTTCCACAAAATTGTCGATTTCCAGAGTTTGAACCGTTGGATCGTGCGTAAATTTGGTCAGTTTGTTCGAGACGTTTCATTTTGAACGGTTGGATCTTTGTTTGAAACTCTGGTTTTTTCGTAATCACTGCTGAATAAAATCTATAAACTAGAAATTCCCGTTCTCTCTCACTCTCGCAAACCCTCCTCATGCAAGACCCTCACTACCAGTCGCTAACCTAAACAATTTATGCCGTCCGATAGCAACACACGCTGCCTATCTATGGCAGCCACAAGTCGACACATCGTCGGCTGCCATTGCCCTGATCTTTGCCGGAATTTTGAGGAAAACCTTGGGTGAGCCTTATTTTTCCTTATAATTTAGGAGGTGAAGTTCCCCCCTTTGATTTTGGATTAAATTAGTAACCTCTCTTTGGTTTGAAACTTAGATTCAAGGTTTGGAAGTTTTGAGGCATTGACCATCAAGCTAGATACCATTTTGTTTTGCAGAAAATTGGTGAAGTTCGGTAAGTTTTATAAGTTGTTGGATGGTTATTCTTTTGGATTGAGAGTAATAGTGGGAAAATTAAGTTATTGATTTTGGATTTAATTCATGGTCAGATTGACTAATTAAATCGAGTATTGGAATTTTTCTTGGACCAAGCCACAACTTTAGGTTGATTCAAGTGTACTAAAGAAGTTCTAAGGAGATTTTATTTTGCGTTTTTTTTACCAAGTTGAGGTAAGTAATCTTACTACTGGAACTGCCCTAGTGCCCCACAATGATAATTATGATTTATTGAGGATTATTAGTTAGCATGATATTTATGTCGGCCTTCTTGACTGTGGTTTGAAATGACTGGAGTCAGGAATTGACAAATTTGATTTACTGAAGATATATTGATAGTTTGATGTTTATGTATGCCTTGTTGATATAAGAGTTTAAAAGGTTAGTTGCGCATAGAGATGTTTGAATACTAGTATGATTTGAGTATATTGTTTTTATTGGAGATCCTGCTGAATCTGAGGAGGATGAGATGCATACATATGTTGTAAAGCTATGATGAAGAAATTTATATGTATATTGTAGAATCATGATGATGAGATGTATATGTATGTTATAAAACCATGTTGAGATTGTGATGTCGAGATTGTGATAGTGATTTTACTGATTAGTTAGAATGCCCACCAATTTGTGTTTCCTTCGGGATTCACCAGTTTGTGTTTCCTTCGGGATTCACCAGATATTGTGTTTCCTTCGGGATTCACCGGATTGTGTTTCCTTCAGGATTTACCAGAGGTAGTGGGCATATTTAGCTACAGCAGGATAGAACTCAGTTTTTCATGTATGTATGTGTCCCATGAGGACTACGGCAGTTTATATGTTCCACCAAAGGTAGGCATCTAGAGAACATAGATGCCTAACCTGACCCCAGTAGTGGAATTACTTACTGAGTATTTTATACTCATTCTTTCTCATGTTGTTGTTTCAGGTAAGGGTAGAGATGCACCCGCGATGGATAAGCAAAATTCGTGATCGAGCCACTGGGACTAGTTTTATGCTTCCGCTCATGAGATTTAGATTTCTTTTCATGTTTTTCTTAACTTTTAGTTTTGATATTTGAAATTTACTATTAAGAATCGTTTTTAGACTTATTTATTATCATTTATGATTTATGGGTACCCTATTATTTTTTTAATATTTGAATTTAATGAAAGCCTTTTGTACTTACCTTATTTATTTAGCATTTATTTCACCATAAAAGAGTGTCGTTTTAAGTTCCATGCATGCATGTATTTAGTAACGACCTAACTTAAGTCCTAGGGGGTCGAGTTGTTACACATTAGGTGTATTTTTTTAATTGTATTTTTTATGTAATTGTATATTTTATGTACTTATATTTTTCATGTAATTGTATATTTTATGTACATGTATTTTTTATATACTTATATTTTTCATGTAATTGTATCTTTTATGTAATTATACTTTTTATATAATTGTTTCATTTTATGTAATTGTATATTTTATGTACTTATATTTTTTATGTAATGAATTTATTTTATGTAATTGTATCTTTTTATGTACTTTTTATGTATCTTTTATGTCATGGATTTTATTATGTAATGTAATTTGAACTTCTTAGGTAATGGAGCCTGGTCCTTCTAATCCTGTACAATTATACCAACAAAATACGCATCGTTCACAATCAATATGGGATAGTTCTTCACTGTAGTGTTGAGTTGTCGGAGAAGGGAGGCGACTTGCACAACACACTATCCCATTTGATCATTGCATTATTCCCTATGTTCAGCAGGCAAGTTTTCTTAGGGTTGCATAAATTGGTTTTATCCAACTTGATTGGCACCTTATTACTGCTCTAGTTGAGCATTGGAGACCAGAAACCCACACATTTCACCTGCCTTGTAGGGAATGTACGATTACACTGCATGATGTTCCCATACAATTTGGGTTACGAGTGGACGTGTTCACTATAGTATGACTGGAAGGACGTTTGTGAAGAGCTCTTAGGCGTTCTACCAGAGGATCTGAAAGGATCAAGATTGAGTATCCCCTGGTTGGCGTCACAGTTTCCAGAATTACCTCCCGATGCTGACGACATCAGCGTACGTAGGTATGCACGAGCATACATCATGCAGCTTATTAGAAGATTTTTGTTTGCTGACAAGTCAAATACTCTAGTGCATCTCATGTTCCTCCCACTATTGTCTGATTTCGAACACGCTGGTACGTACTCATGGGGTGGTGCATGTCTTGCATGGTTGTATAGAGAACTTTGTCAGGCTTCCAATGCACAAGCATTGGAAATAACGGAGCTACTGATACTACTACAAGTATGGGCTTATGATAGATTCCCAATTATAGCACCACGAGTCCAACTACAGGCCCCAGATCATCGTCCATTCAGTGTCAGGTATTATTTCATTTATATATTTATTTCGTTACCATTTTATGTAAGAATATAAATTAATTGTATTTTTTATAATTTTAGATGAAGTGGTGTATTAGCTGCCTCTGAATAGTTAGCAAATATGTTGCTCGTGTACATAAAAATATTTGACATGCTGATGCACAATCAGTTAGCAAATGTATATATAAATGAATATTTAAAACATTTTAGATGTATACTTATTGTTTTTTGTTTTTTTTTTTTGTCGGATTATTTGGACGTCATACACACCACAGATTTGGTTATCCTTACCTGATTATTGTTGTGATGGTGAAGACATCTGGTTGACCGTTAGCCCTCTTATATGCTTCTATATAGTAGAGTGGTATCATCCAAATCGTGTGTTGAGACAGTTCAGTTTACTAAAAACGAAACCGTTGTTGTTCTATACACTCCCAGCATTACACCAGATCGATTTGAAAAGTAAGCACGATCAAGACTGGCGTCGAATCCATGCGGAATATTTATCCTACTGGCATGGACGAATGATCGTTGTGCACAAGGAGAATTAACAAATGGGCCCGTTGTATCAGATAACTATTTTCCTAGTACAATTCAATCACGAGACGATTTATCACACCTGACGGCGCTTACTATTACTGCATGGTAAGAGATTTAAAATCAGACATTTTCTATATATGTGATATGATATTGTTTAATATTTATTTTTTTTTATCGTATAGAATAATTTTATCGGCGATGTTCAACAATATTCAGAACAACTTACCAGACTTGGGTTCAATGTGTCAGCAAACATTGGTCAATGTAGAAAATATTATTCAACAAACAAGACGACTCAATATTGCTGACATCGATCGAAGATGTATTCGTCGTAGACGACAGTGATAAGGGTGAACCTAATTTGGAGGGCCACAAAGACAACCCCCATGAAGGGTGAGGGCCAAGAGGTCGTTTTTTAAATTTCATGTAAACTTTCATTTTCAAATTGTAAATTAAAGAACTAATTGTAAATATTCTTAAATATCATGACTTTTTTTTTTAATATGAGTGCAAGATGTTTTCATTGTAGATTAAATATATAATTAAGTTTAATAATAAAGGAATTTGTGGACACATTCCTAATGTCTTAATATTGTTGTAAAAATATATTCAACAAACTATAAAAAAAAATTATAAGCAAATCGTGGACCAGGTCCACGAGTTTAAATGGTATTTGTGTACCGGATACACGAGTTTGCCACATGGCAATCGTGTACTCCGTACACGATTTCACTACCCCAATTTTGTCAATAGTTTCCCCAAACACCGAAAAAATTTATATCTTAACCTATTTTTGTCATTATATATTAAAAAAATATTATTTTAAAAAAAAATCATAATGCTTATATAGGTAAAATTTAAGTAATTAAAACTAATAAAAAGTACTTTTTTTAAGAACTGTTTTATATGAAAGAGAGAGGTATGAAAATTGAGATAAAGCAATGGAGGATATGATTGGTTGATATTAGATTACACTTCTAAACTTACCTCTTCCACTAATTCCTGGCTGAAGCTGAAGCTGAAGCTGAAGGACAACCAAATTCCTTCTCAAGCTTCCTTTCCCCTTCAACAATGGCGGTCACTTCACAATCACCTTCTTCCTCCGCTGCCACTGCTGCTCCTTCTCACCTTACCAACCGCTTCTCCATTCCCAGATTCCGCCACGTCTCTAACCATTCCCGCCCCTTCCCTTCCTCCACATACAATCCACTCACCATCGTCGCCATGGCCCCTCAGAAGAAGGTACTACTGCGATTCTTTCTCCTATTATAATAACACATCAACAATTTCTCTTTCGATCGCGTTGTTTTTTGGGAGCTAAATCGAAATTGATGGATTCAGGTGAACAAATACGACGACGCTTGGGAGAAGAAATGGTTTGGAGCTGGAATCTTCTACGAGAGCGCGGAAGATGTGGAAGTGGATGTGTTCAAGAAGCTTGAGACGAAGAAAGTGCTTAGCAATGTCGAAAAAGCTGGGCTGTTATCCAAGGCGGAGGAATTAGGGTTTACGCTGTCTTCGATTGAGAAATTGGGGGTTTTTTCTAAAGCTGAGGAATTAGGGCTTCTTAGCTTGCTTGAGAAGATTGTCAGCTCCTCTCCCTCCGCTTTGGCCTCCCTTGCTCTTCCTATTCTCGTGACGGCGCTGGCCGCGATTGTTCTCATTCCCGATGACTCGGTGGCGCTTGTAGTTTTGCAGGCGGTGGTTGGCGGTGGACTGGCGCTTGGGGCTGCCGGATTGTTGGTTGGATCGGTGGTGCTGGGTGGGTTGCAGGAAGCTGATTGAATAAGGTGTGTAGGTAAATTGAATAGTACTTTTGGAATAGTTTTTAATTTGTTTTGTGTAATTATGAACCATAAACATGCTGTTTCTAAAGTGAGTTTTAAAAGGGTCAGTGGATGATGACCCATAAATTAGGGGGGGAGGGGGGAATAAAAGTAAAATGCCTGTTTTCTGAAAGAAAAAAAAATGTGTATTTGATCTTTTGCTGACGTCAAATTGGAGTAAAATTATCAAAATATATTCACGCATATACAGAAAGCAATCTCTCGCTTGCCTCGCTCCTCACACTCGCACGCAGAAAAGATCCATTTTTCTTTCCCTTCTCGCCGGTCTTGCTCTTCCTTTCCTCACTGGTTTGTTCATCCTTTTCTCGCACAGTCTTGCCAAGCGCTCGGACATCAACAATCGCTTTCCTCGGAGTTGTTCGTGTGAACTCATCGAAGAAGAAGATACAGCGAAAAGAGATCGAAGAAGAAGATGTAATAGAAGAAGTCGGAGAAAGAAAGATGAAAAGGGGAAAAAAAGGAAAAAAAAAAAAAAACATGGAGAGCACACAAGAAAGTAAGGGCAATATTGTAGTTCTACGTGATCATGACATCATCAAAGCACAATATTATAATTCCACGTGATCATGACATCATTGAAGGGTCATTTGATATTTTTTAAAAAAATTTAGGACGTTTGGCATTTTGAATCTTTAAAATGAATCTTTTAAACCATTATCCGGTGTGGATTAGTAAATAGCTGTTTTTGGTATCATAATTTCATTTCTTTTAACAGGTATTCAAAGTATAGCCAACTTTACTTCAAATATTTAATTTCAACATTTTCAACCCTTACTTAGATGGGTGATTAGGAACACAAATTTTAGGGAAATAGAATTTCTTAATATTAGTAGTCGTTGAGAAAATTAAATCATAAATTTGATCAAAATAGTTCGAAGATTAGTTAGAATTTAATCTCTATAATTTGATAAAATCTTATTAGTTTCTATGATTTGATAAAATGGTAGGGACTATTTATGAGTATTTTATCAAATTATAAGGATTAAATTCCAACTTTTTTCAAACATGGAAATCAAATTTACAATTTAGTAATTATTTTTGGCTCCATTTTATTTTCCATAGAGAAAATTATCAACATGTAATTTAGAGATAAGGGACATTTTTTTTAGTTCAACCAATTATGAGAGTAAGAATTCAAGCTTCTAATCTTTTTGTCAAAGTTATTGTTGAAGTATGAACAAAATCTCATATTACATAGATAAGGAATTGAGACAATATCTTCATTAGTATAAAATCATTTAAGTGAATAAAAATAAATCGATAAACTAAATGTTATGGGAGTTGCTCCAAAGAACATATGAGCATTAATCCACATAAGTATGTCTAAGTTGACAAATAATTCCAAGCTTAAAACATAGACATTAAAGGACACCTTTTTTCTTTTTATCGGAGTTATTTTGCAAAATCTTGTCATGATAAAGGAGGAACAAGCACATTTGGAGAGCGCAGTACAATTGAGGAGTTGTATGCTACCATTCGGGAAGGATGAATTACTCCCGAAAAGGAATCTATTGATTCTCTTCCAATTGATTGGACCGTAGGTGTAATGATTAGGGGGGTAAATCGAAGATCAAACATCAAATTATGAATAATCTTGACTCTTTGAATTCAACTTTCAAATTCAACTGGTGTTAAACTAAACAAAATGAACCATCATGTTTTGGTTCATATTTCAGAAGAAAAATGAAAATAACAAATACATATCCTCTAAAAGATTGAAATTGTTTTACATCATTCAAAGTTCAAACTAATTGTTACCCTAAACAGATCTCTTCAATGGAAGGAGAGGATCAAGTTCAAAGCTTTTTATTATAACTATTTTTTTTAAGGAAGTCTTTTATTAAAAAGAAGGTAGAAGGAAAGGGCTTTTCAAGAGGAAGGTGGTGGAGCATTCTGTTCAGCTTCATGGAGCAGTTTCAAGAGCTCTTCTTTCTTGACAGCCAAAGCCTGCATCTTGGCTTCAAGCTTCTCAAGCTTCTGTCTTAGTTTTGTTGGGTCTTTCTTATCTGCTGGGTCTTTATCTTTCTTCTTCTTCTCTTTCTTTTCCTTCTTTTTCTCATCATCTTCTTCTTCTCCATGTTTCTCTTTATCTTTCTTCTCCTTCTTCTCAGCCTTGCCCTCGTGATTCTCTTCTGAGGTTTCTCCCATTATTTAATCTGTCAACATTCCAAACCGTTCTAAAAGGTGTTATTAAAATCACACATATTTTTAAAAAATAGGAACGTTACCTTTTAACTTTACATATACATTTCAAAGACTATCCCAGAACTAGAAATCCGTCGGAGAATGAAAATTAAGATTGGGTATGGTGTGATCTTTTCGTTAGTAGGATTATGTCCCCCACCTAAAAAAAACCATGGTGGTGTATAGTTATAAAAACCTCTTTAATATGTAGTGTGTGGTGAACCCGAGTTCGTGAGTTATATATCGTTCGCCTAATCTTTATAGAGATTTTTGAAATTGCATACCACCTTCTTTGTTAAGGGGATTTTGGCCCCCATTATTGAAAATATACCACAGTGGGGTACAATTACAAAAACCTCCTCAAGATGTAGGGTGCGGCAAATTATATATGTCATGGATTCCTGAACACCAAATGATCTAGAATAGAATTTAAGACTGAATACTATCACACCGTTGAAGATCCCACATTGAAAAAAAAAATCAAGGATCTCACATTCTTTATTATATATATGAATTACCCTGTTTATCGTCAATTGGTTTTGAGATGGAACCCATGTTCTCTAATACACACCATTTCGAGTCATCGAGATCCATTCTAGGTACCCATTTTCATTTAAAATATAAAAATAGAAATCTATTTTTAGTTTTCATTCTAGATACTAGATTTCTATTTTGGGAATAATTTTGGAACATTTATAGTACGTCAAGGTAATATCACAATTTTTAAAAGAATGAGTATTCTTTAAAAAACAAAAGGCAATATTCAACTGTTAATTGACAGTATCATTCGTAAGAGAGTCAGATATCAATGCTTTGAACATAAAAACCGAATAGAATTCATACAAATTGGAGTGAAAGTAAATCATAACCAGAACATGGGCCAATTCAACTACTAAAACAGTGGAGAGAGAGAACCTGAAATTGCAGTGAGGTCCGTACCAATAGTTACTCTTTCACGACAGAATTGAACGCAAACTGAATGAACAATGTTGTGCAATTATTGGGTCTGCACCTCTCCTCCATAAATATGGCAACCCAACGGCTAGAAATTGGTGTGGGTTGCCGAGAATTCAGCCACACGACTTGGTAATCTCATTTCTAGTGGCCCTGATTTCTTAAAGGCATTTTCAACACCAAATATAAACAAAATAATCAAAGGCTTATAACATTAAGTTAAACAAAAGGAAAAGAAAAGGAAAGCTCTGTATTATTCTGAATCTTTTTCAAAGCCTACCAACAGTAGAAGAAAATCTGATAATGTTAGGATATCATTTGTGATGTTCTAACTTTTCAAGACACAATTACAGCAAACTCAGCTGCTTCCCAATCAAATACTCTATATTTTTCCCACCATTTCTCTCTTATTCAAAATCTGAAATAGTGTTAGTCAATCGAATTATAACTCCAAGAACAAAAGAACATGATGACAGCTTGTTACTTTTTTCTCAGCTCCCTTTTCACACTTTACCATGTTATTTTTGGGACATCTTTTTCAACTTAACCAGTTGAACCTTTTTTTTTTTTTTGTTCTTTTTTCGTCCCTACTGGCCACCAAATAACCAACTCAATCACCCCATCAATTTGGGGTTCTAATTATGGAAAACCCCACAAAAGGGGTGGGAAAAAAATACACTTTTTAATACTTCATTTACTATTCTAACCCTACATTAACCGGTCTGATAGGCTCGGAAGTCGTCGGAAAAAGTTCAGACTTGCTGACGGCATAGGATCCCGGAACATGGGGTGGCGCAAGTAGTAGAACCCAAGTGCAACCGCCACCATTTTTGGTGGCACGGCATAGAGGATCAATGTGATGGCGAAACATACTCCAATGAACAACTTTGTGGCTCGAGGGTCCCTCCAGCTAACCAACGCTTGTACCCTCTCCCCTTGAGTCGCAAGATCCCCCAACACTGTTTGGACTCTAGCAGCTAGTATCCTTAGCCGATCGTACCTTACCCGGATTATGTCTGGTGGCTTTGAGCTCGGAATTGTGTCGAATTCCTCATCTAGTTCGTCTGGATCCACCGCCTCAGCGTGCGACAACCGTGTGTCCATTCCCGCAGGTATCTTCGGCCTGAACCGATAGTACCAAACTCCGATTAAGAACACATATAGAAACCCTGTTGGGACAATCAAATCCGGGTACCAAACGAGCACTAAATACAGTATATGAACAAGCATTGTGGTGATGGGGTTCCTCCATCTTCGGATATCATCCAACCATTTGGCCAATCCAACCGCCCATGCCAAAACTGCTACAATCCTAAACCAATTCGCCTTGCTTTTTCTCATACTCCAAGCGTGTGAATCTGCATCCAACATGTATCGAACCACCTCCGAGCCCAATGGTGGCTCGGACCGGCCTAGCCAAGTTGCCACCATCTTCGTGGCGGCTCTGCGTAAAGCCTCCTGTTGAGCCACCCCAAGAGGACGGAGATAATGCATTCTTGGAAGTAATGGTTGGCCGTAAACTGCACATGTATCCGGCAACAATGCTGGACAAGCGAACCGGATGGCCAGCTCGATTTCCCCCATTTTCTTCAACCCTGTTCTCTGCAACACCAACAGAGGGTACGAGTTTGTATAGATTTTGTTGCTCTCGAGAGTTGACACCCGAATCCTTACTTTTCCAATGTGGTAATCGGGCTTGTCCTCCGCCGCGTCCGAGTACATTCGCCAGTTGTCGAAGACGCCGATGGTGAGAACAGTGCAAGGGTCATAGACCTGCCACGTGTACTGTTCGTTCCAACGTGGATCAAAGCTGTCCGTCATCGTTCTGGTTCGGACCCACTTTTTCCCGTACTTCGCGACACAGTAAGCGTCGGTGGACCCCTTTCCCGGATCCTTCGTCTTCATCGGAAGCAAACCTCGTGCTCCGAGAATCCCGAGCTCCAGAATTCCAACAGCCGGCTTCCACAGCTGCTTTGCCGTCGGCCGGAAATCGCTGCACACGTGCGCCGCCTCGTCTAACACGTGATATCCGCCCTCCAAACAGAGGCGGAGATAAATTCTGCCACTGTATGTTTCACCACCATTGCCGCCTTCTAATGAGAACCATTTCGCTGCTACATACCGCTCATCGAACCGCTGTTCAACTGTGTCCACTGGAATCATGACATGGCCGAGGAGTACGGCCTCCTTGCTTGTTCGGTCTTCGACAAGTAAGATTAGGGAATCTTCAAGAGGCTCACCGGCGACGAAGACGAGGTCCTCGTTCCAGTGAAATGAGGCGCTGTGGTTGTTCATGGAACCTCGCCTGGTTCGAGCCGACTGAAAACTCAGCTGTGCTTTGACTCGAATCTCTGGTGCCGTTAATGGAGGCAGATTTGAAGCGATGTGAAGGTCCTGCGCTTCTATCACTGAAACTCTCAAGTACCATAACTTGGGAGATTGATAAACCTTCGAGCGTGTATGAGCCACGTGTGGCGCATCCGAGCACCAAGCTTCCGAAAATGCGTCGTCAGCTTGAGTTCCGATCCAAACAGAAAGCTGAATGTCGCCGGAAATTTTAGAGGGTTGTTGATCTCCGGCACCACCTTCGAGGCGGTACCACTGAGGAGCCAGTGGGCTATCGGGTGGATCTCGTACTGGTACATCGGAAAGATCAAAGCAAACGCCGCCGAGGAACTGCTCTGATGGCGTATCCCATACGGCAATCTCCAACGTCGTATTTGCCATATCAGGTCTGTTATGGCGGAGGGCAAAGACACGGTTCCATTCTGGCGATTCAGTCGGTTCACCAGGGCGATGACTAGCTGGATCCGATTTCACGAAATGGCCTGATGTGCGAATCTGTAAGTAAGGGCGCTCGTTAGGAGCGAGGTTTCTGGCTTTCACAATACGGATGAAGAGATACTGCATCGGTTCCACAAGATCGTATGGATGAATCCTCTCCGTCTCGGCCGTGAATTTCTTATTGATTACTCTCGGAGAGTAATCGCCATTCGGCCTTCTCAAAACCCTAATCCCTTCCCCAAATCCTGCTGCTTTGTTACTCTGCATCCTTCTCATTTCCGGTGCAAATTGCCCCTCTGCTGGCGGAGGACCATGTACCTCCCCCGGTGGTGGCTCAGAATGTACCGGCATCTCCTGCCGCGGCGACTCCTCGATAACCACCACCGGCGGCGAGTTCGAATCGTCGCGACCAACCTCCCCCTGCGGCGGAAGCTCGAACGTCCTCACTTCCTCGACCACAGCCTCCGGAGTTTTAGGCTTCTCAGTAACAGTTGGAGGAGGCGGTTGCTCCTCCTGCGGCGGAGGCGGCGGCGGAGCTTCTTCGACTAACTCATCGTAGTAACAGATCCTAAGTCCAATTTCGCCTCTAATCCAGCTGAAGACGCTCTTCTTCTCCAATTGATAGTAAACCAAACCTTCATCCCCTCTCTTCGCAAACTGGCTTCCGTACAGCTTCACCCTCCCCAAGAAGTGATTCTTCCGGCCACTGCCATTGCCGTACCTCTTATCGTTGAAAATTTCAATATCGAGCTCCTCGTAGTCCATATTATCAGGATCGGAGACGATGAATTCGAGCGGCTCGTTCCAGACGGGATTGAGCTCGCGAAACTTAGTGGCGGTACGCTTCCTCTGGCCATCAAAATCGGCGACGACGTAAGGACTAGAGCTTCCTTGGCCATCTTTGGGAAGAAGGTTGCGAGCATCGGCAACTTCGACAACAAGCTTTCTAACGGTTTTGCGCGGCGACGGCGGCGATGGCGATGGCGGTGGCTGTGGCTGTGGCTGTGGCGGTGGCGGTGGCGGTGGCTGTGACTGTGGCTGTGGCTGTGGCGGTGGTGGCGTCGTCATGGTCTCATTTTCGTATGAAGCAAAAAATAAATCAGAAAAACAAAATAAAAGAAGAGAGAGCGTTGATAGCGGAGGAGAAAAATAGAGGGAAACTCTAAACAAGAGTTTGTGATGTATAGAATATTTTATGCCCTTTGCTTTCACCTTTTTCATTTATTTCGTTTTTCTATACTTTTTTCCCCTCAATATTCAAATATTTCATTCTTATTTTTATCCCTTTAATTCCAATTTTATTAACTTTTAACATTAAATTACAAATCTCATCTTTGTGCTTCTTTTTAATAGTTTAACTTTAACCTATTTTAATTTATACGGCTCCATATCAACTAATTAACACATCATATGATTGACAAAAATGTTGGAAGTTTTAAACTTATGGTTAAAAAAGAAAAAAAAAATTGGTTCCTAAAATTTAGTAAAAACAATATCTCTAAATAAATTTATTAAAATTAGACGTCAATTTTTAATATTTTATAATGTAAATTTTATATTTTATAAAAAAAATCTCAAATCTCTAATTAGTTTATCGATTTATTTATGTAATAAATGTCATTAAATCTTAATAATAATTTTTATGATAGGGACTAAATTGTTACGAAACTTATATAGTAAAATTTAATGACTATATTATTACAAAGTTGAGAGTTCATGGACTGAATCGTTACAAATTAAGTTTCAGAGATTAAATTGTCATTTTTATAAAAGCTTAAGGATTAAAAGTGATTTTTAATCTAAATTTATCTATATATTTTATTCACTTGTTTCTTTAAATATTTAGTTCATAATTGATTCTGAGTTGATACAATAATGATAAAAATAATTAGTGAGACTTACTAAAGTTTGAAAATTGAATTGAAACTTTTAAAAATGATTTAAACGAAAAATAAATTGACGCAACTTCTAATTTTGAAATTAAACTCAAACTAATTTAACTAAATTTTAGGCTAAATTTTTTTCTTTCTTTTCTCTCTATATACTTTGAAATTAATTTCATTTTATCCTATATATAATTTAATTTTTAAACTTTCAATCAATCTTAAAATTTTCAAATTTATTCAACTTTTCACCATCATACTACTACAACTAATAAAGTTCGCTCAATGTGAATACAGTATACAAAATTTATGAATAAAAAATGACAAATACTAGTCATTTCTTGAAGAAGTTAACCATACACTAATGATATATACTTATTTTAAAATTTATATAAGTACAACGACTTTAAAAATGATAGAAAATATAGAAATTAAAGTAACAAAATATAAATCCTAAAATAAATGAACGCAAAAATGGTGCTTCAATTTAAATTTTATTTCGCATCCATAACTTTGATCAGAATGTTTTACTTTGATATTTTTGTGAAGAAATTCAAAATTTAAATATTCAACTTCTTAATCGATAATATATATCTTAACTAATCGGGTTATTTAAAAGAATATTATTAATATTTTGAAGATTCTCTAAAAGGGAAAAAAAAAAAAGAAAAAAAAAAGAATAAGAATGTTAGAGAGAGTGGGGAGGGTGCGGTGTCAGTGGGGGAGAGATTAGATTCCATTCTCTCTTCCGAAGGTTTTGAATCCACTTTTTTTTTTCCTCTCTCTCTCATATATTCCAAAACAAATAAAATATTATTCTTGTACTATAAAAATATATATACTCCAAAAAAATGTAAATAAAATAAAATAAAATAAAAAAATAAAAGAGAGAGAAACTGTATGGAGAGTTAGGATTCCAAGAGATTTTTCTTCCAACACATGATATTAAATTGGAAATGTTGTTGTCACATAAGCATGATTATGAATTTTAATAATGTTAGGAAGAAATAAAGTATTAAGGTATTTTTATACATGTCTACTTCTCTGTTTCTATTTATTATAGAACTACATAATAATAATAATAATAATAATATAAGGTATTTAAGTAACTTTTAAGTCATAGGTAGGTGTTGCCTTTGGGTAGATGAACAATGTTAGAGGACTACAATGCAATCAAATAATTAGGTCACATTGTCAAATAAAGTGTGAAGTTGAACTTTAAAGTAGACCAAAAATTGGAGCTTCTTGACTTAAAAAGAATTTCCATCAAATTTTAGATATATCGGATTTTTATTTCTTTAGGTATAACGAGTATAATTCCGTTTCAAGGTTAGAAGTTTAATTCTTTTAGTTAAATGTTGTAGAAAAGAGCATAATTCAACCAACATAAATCTTGTATTTTTTTTCTTTAAAATCAAAAGTTCAATTATTCTAGTTCACATGAAAACAAATTACACAAATTAAAAGTAAAATTAACAAAAAAAATGCTTATTAATTAAATTTTTGGGACTACACCGAGTCATTTTCCTTTGGTTTTTCGCCGTGATAGAAAATTAAAACACATATTTTAGTTTTTGTTTGGTTACCATTTGATTTATTAAAATCGTGTTTGTTTTCTTTTAATTTCTTTACCGTGGTTTTTATTTTTCTTTCATAAATATTTAAATTATTAGTCAAATTCCAAAAAAAAAAATCTATTGTCTTTTTAGTTTTCCAAATTTTGATTTTGATTTTAAAACATTTGTATATAATTTTTTTTTTTTTAAAAAAAAAACAAACTCAACTGACTGATTATCAAACTAGATGTTAATATCTAAACATTAATTTCTAATAATTTGGTTTATGTACTCTAATTTTGTAAGAATTTAATCTATAAACTTTGACATTGAATAATATAAGATTTATATGGTAGTCAATTTGAATATATACATGTTTTCTGATTTGTTGAATTGAGTGAATGTGTGCTTAGCAAATATATTTAGAATTTCTTCAAATATATTTTAAATTTTTTGAAAAATTTTAAATTATTTCTATTAAAAAAGATTTAAAATAATAAATATAATATTTCATGTTCTAATTTCAATTCATTTTTGTCAAACTAAACCATGTGTATACTATAAATGATATGATATGATATTGTAAAATAATAATTGTAAACAAAAAAATCATAAAAAAGCATGTTCATAAATTAATTAGTAGTAATTTGAGTTTTTTATACGGATGACCAATTCCTAGAATCCTTTTATGATTAATAATCTACTATTTACAAAGGTATGAATTATAACATTCAGTTTATGTCATAGTACACTACCGCATTTTATATCGCGACAGGGATGATCAAGTCTATCATAGCCCTAACACGATGGTCTTCTCTATTGCCATTAATTTTTTTTTTTCACAATAAACTATGAGAAAAGTGGGAGTAATTTTTAATTTGCGCAAACCATATCTCGCTTTACAAAAAGCATGTGTCAAAAGACACAACAAAGTTACATATTTTATAACGTATTGCATCAGGGATGACCATGCGTAGTCATAATGTGATGATCGTCTGCATCGCAATCTTCATTTTTCTCATAGTGCAATAAACTGTGAAAAAAATGGGGATAACAAAATATAAAGATTTTACCATGATATAAATGATATCGTATTAAGATTGCAATAGATTTGGTTATCTTTAACGCAATACGTTATAAAATGCAATAATGCTCTATGAGGTAAATAAAAGGTTAGAATTTCTATATTTGTGAGAGTAGGTCATCAATCATAAAAGCTGTGTATGAGTCATCCATACAAAAACTCTTATACTTAATATTTAGTAGATATTTACAACTAATTTTGTAAATAGAACTTAATATTTTGGAAAATTATTTAAATTGAGATCAAATTTCTAGACGACTACCAGACACAAATTGGAACCTATTTTTGTTAAATCCACTATTTTCAAAATTTTATTTTTAAGTTACTTATCAATTATTTGTAATAATTTAGTTTCTATTGGGAGAATTATTTTTAAAATCTAATTATATTTTTAATATGTAGAAGGTAAATGAATTATATTGCAAAGTGACACTTAATTTTGATGAAACTTTTCATTTTAAAAAACAAAATTAAGGCTCATTTTGGTAATCACTTGATTTTTAGTTCCAATTAAGCTTATAATTGCCATTTTACCTTTAAATTTCTTATCTTATTACCTACTTTCTATCAATATTTTAAAAAACTAAGTTAAAATTTGAAAATTAAAAGAAAAATAGTTTTTAAAATGTGTAATTGTTTTAAATGACAAACTTGTAGAAATATTTTCAAATCTAGCAAAATGTCGATAGATAATAATAGATAGTGATATACTACTATCATCTACCACATCTATTAAATAAGTTGACTCATCTTGCTATATTTGAAGACAACCCTTTTAATATTTTGTTTTTTTAAAGAAATTTTAGCTAAGAAATCAATTATATTATTTTACCTAAGAAAAGATAAAAATTATCGTAAGAAATTGAAAAAAAAAAATTAATATTTAAAAATAAAAATTAGAAATAAGTGATTATCAAACATAACTTAAATTGTTGAATATTGAAGTTTAGAAACTAAATTGTTAAATTTGCAAAGGATGGAGTTTACAAAAGATGATTCAAATATACTACCCACATTGTGACTTGTCTCCTCTTGAGGCCAGCATGAGATGATATATCCCCATATCGTATATCATCTCAATTTTTGGAGACTCATTATCCTATCTCACCGATTTTATATTCCAAACGATCTCTTAGATTCATTCTAAAACTATCATCAGTTTCTGCCTAACTCTCATTTAAATGATCTTTTGAGTAAAACCATTTAGTTTTTTTGCTCTCATACATTCAACTGTTTAAAACTACATATCAATATATCATAGCACAACACAATTTCGAACAATTTATGCTTGTAATGCACCTACTAGATGCTCCTTCACGATGGCACGTGAGATTCCCCCTCCCCCTTTCCCCAAAAAAAGCAACCCACAAAAGTTCATTCCAAACGAAAACAACAAGCTCTCCCCTTTCCCCCAAAATCACTTCCATTACTCTACTCATCACTGACTCATCATTTCTTTCTTTCTCCTCCTCTACCTACTTCTTCACAGATCTTCAATGGAGATCCCAATATTCAGCAGGAGCTTTACAATGGATGAAAAAGAGGGTCTTCACGGTACCAATTTCTCGCTGCAATCGCTTAGTTACTGTGAACTATGGCCAAGGGCCTGTTTTTGCCCTTGTGGAAGAAGCTTCTCAATCCCAATGTCTTATTCTGCACTTTCTGAATGGGTGGACTTTGTTGCTAGAGAATCTGATCCCCTCATCTCATAAAAAGTAATTTTCTTTTCTCACCGATGCTTCTTCTTCTGTCCTTTGGCATATTTTTTTTTTCCCTCTCCGTGACATCATTTCAAATTTTCAATGCTTAAATATATGATAATGGGTGTGAAAAAGGATGTGTTTCTCTTCAACTTTCTCCATTCTCTGACTAATATCACCCCTCCAGACAGTTGCTTACCTTTGGGGCTCTAATCCATATCTATAGTGTTTATGTCTATCCCACTGAAAAAGAAACTTGGATTCCATATAGTTTGGACAAACTCTAAAATGGGTTGTGATCAAGTACATCAAACCGTGTGGTTAAAGTGTTGATATAATGAAATGAGGTTTTTGTATGGATGATCCATTTCTAGAGGCATTATTGTAGAATAATCCAAATCCTAAAAAACGAATGAAAGCTAACCTTCGGTTGACATTACAGAGCACTATCGCGTTAGAGGGACATCTCTCCCATTGCAAAATAATCGAAGCCGTAACACAAAATTCATTTCAATCAAGATTTTTTTAAGTCAATGGCTATATATATATATTCAACAGTTGACCAACGGATGATTAAAAATGAAAAGAGCATGAGAGCTCCGACCATTTCACAATGGATAAGACGTCCCTTATACGATATTGCATTCCAAGCGGTGGAGTGATGTACGTAGAAGGTTAGTTTTCATTAGTTTTTGAGGATTGGATCATTCCGCATGAATGCCGTTGGGATCGGGTCATCCGTACAAAAATCTCGTAAATTACCGTTACCCTGTTTTAGTTTTGATTGTTTATTAGAGAGGGAAGTTTTGGGTTCAAATTATGAATTCCCGTAATGTCATTTATCGTCCGAATTAGTATTGATTTTTCACTTGTTGGGCTTTCTATAAATTTTCAAGTCCATAAATGAGGAAGAGAGTTGAAAGGTTGATATAATAAGTTTAGAGTTGATAAAGTGATTTAACATAAATATGTATTTGTCTTCAATAATATGATCCATTTCTTTCTCTTGTTCTGCATCACCCTGAGGAGAAATTTCTGGTGATGTTTGTTTTGACTATGTTTTATGTTATGTTCTTCAAGAAGATAAGGTTAATTCACCCATCATTTTGAGACTGCTTTCATTGGACAGATAGACTTATTTGAATAAGATTTTCACTTGTTTCACGCAAAGAATTTTTGTCTTTCTTTATTAAATTAATTAAGATTCTTTTTTATTAGATTATGAAAAGTAAACCCATTCATTTTCCCTTAATCCTAAATAGAAACCCCATCAAGAAATTTTCATTTGTGATCACATTTTACTTGTATGACGTTCTCATATTCTGGTTTGGTTTATACTTTAGTACCTTTTATCATAATTCATTCTAAATTTTCTTTTTAGAATAAAAAAAAATTCCCCCTTTTGAAGGAAAAAGGTAGATTTATGCCATTATCTGAAAAATAACCCTGCAAATTCATATTGATTTTATTTCCAGTGTTTGAGACAAGCTGAGAAGGCTATCTCTGCTTTATTTTATTCCTTTGCTTTTTTACTTGTATCCAATTGCTGTTTAATAGCCTTTAAACAAAATTCTGTCCAACAGAAAAACTATGCTCTTTCTTGGCTCCAGAAAGAATAATGTAGGGGACAATTAATTTTCCGGTGATATCTTCAAAATATGGAATTTGGAAGTCTAGGCTACTGTTGGACCATAAGTAGTCTTCTCTGAATTGAAATCTCTGTTAATCTTGTTTAGAATGAAGGATATACTTGTAAATACTTAAATTTGATTTTATTATCTTGGAAACATTGTTTACTTAATATAGTTTTCAATATTCTTGTTAGAAATACTGACCCTTAATTGCTTTTGGAGCTAGAAGATCCAAAATTTAGGAGAAAATGAAGGGAAAAAATGGAAAGAAGATATGGTATGCCATTATGCATCCAATTCCTTAGTTTTGGGAAATAAAATTCATTTCTTTTTGTGGAGCTGTCACTTAGCTTATTCGATTTGGTCGAGATTCTTGGATGTTTTCGAACTCTCTTTCGCGTGGAGTAGAATTGCTGGCTATGATTGAGGAAATTTTGTTGAGAACTTTCCCTTTGGGGGGAAGGTGAAAATCCTTTAGTAGGTTTATCTTTTGGTTGTTATATAGATTTAGTTTGAAAGGAATCATAGAATTTTTCGAGGGGTTGAACATGCTGTTTCTTTTTTAATTCCTGTAAATTCTTTTTCGGTTTCTTATGAAAAAGTAGTTATTTCTTAATTTAATTGTAATTTCAAAGAACCCAAGATCTTACAATTCACATATTTGGCAAGTAAATGGAAAGTCCCAAGACCACAATTCCTTGAAAGTGGATAAAGAAAGCAAATAAGAAGTTGACCGTTGAAGGGGATGGTTCCCCTTTAATTCCTCTCCATTTCTCATTTACTTATTTAATGAAGCTCTGAATTTATCATTGTTAGATAACCATTCCAAATTCAAATGGATTGTTGAGAATTAACACAAGTTTACAAAGAAAAGTACCTCAAAAAGATTAAAAACAGCAGAAATAGAAGATGAGAGAAACAGAAACCACCATTGTTGGGATTAAACTGCTAATGATATTTGGTTTTGTGATGATATTTCCAACCCTGAAGGCTAATATTGCAGATTTTGATGAGGTATGGCAGAAAAGAGCTGAAGAAGCCAAGAAGGCTTCCTTTGAGGCCTACCAACCCCATCCAGAAGAAGTCACTAGTAATTTCAACAAGCAAGTTCATAAGTAATTGACCCCATTCCTCATTAGCAAATCAAGAAATTAATTTTCTGTTGAGTTGAGTTGAATATTAATAAGCATAAAACTTCATGTAGTTAATTAAAGAAGACAATATGACTATGTTGTATATATATAATTGTGGTTTTTTTTATTGTGGGACAGATCCTTAGATGGTGCAAATAACACAAGGAGACATTTGAGGAAGTACAATGGTCCATGTTTAGCGACGAATCCGATTGACCGTTGCTGGAGATGCGATAAACACTGGGCTAAAAACCGCAAGAAGCTAGCTGATTGTGCACTTGGCTTTGGTCGTGGAACAACTGGAGGCAAAAATGGAAGGATTTACGTGGTTCGAGATTCAAGTGATAACGACTTGCTGAATCCTAAACCAGGAACCCTACGCTATGGCGTGATACAGGATAGACCACTTTGGATTATATTTGCACATGACATGGTGATTAGGCTAAGTGAGGAGCTTATAATGACTGATAACAAGACATTAGACGGTCGCGGTGCCAATGTGCACATCGCTAATGGTGGTCAACTTACTCTACAATTTGTGAAGAATATAATCATCCATAATCTTCACATTCATGATATCAAGGCTGGCAATGGAGGCATTATAAGAGACTCGGTGAACCACTATGGATTCCGAACACCGAGCGATGGCGACGGAATCTCGATGTTCGGAGCCTCAAAGGTTTGGATAGACCATGTTTCAATGTCTAATTGTCAAGATGGACTAATAGATGCAGTCATGGCATCTACTGGCATTACCATTTCCAACTGTCACTTCACCCGCCATAATGATGTAAGCTCCTCAAACCATAAAAGAAAGATAACATAGCCATCGATTTATTTCATTTTTAGTTAAAATTTAACGAGTGAAGTTCAAGAGATTTGAACATCTAACTTCTTGGTCGATGACGTATGTTTTAACCAATTGAGTTATGTTCAGGTTGACAACATATTGAATTTCTTCTATATCAATGGTGATAACTAATAAATCACCATTAAATTTCTTTTGTGGATGAAGGTGATTTTATTGGGTGCGAGTGATAGCTACTCAAATGATCAGATAATGCAGGTAACTCTTGCATTTAATCACTTTGGTAAAGGGTTGGTGCAAAGGATGCCGAGATGCCGATGGGGGTTCATCCATGTAGTCAATAATGACTACACTCACTGGCTTATGTATGCCATCGGCGGCAGCCACAACCCCACCATTATCAGCCAGGGAAACCGATTCATTGCCCCACCAAACCCAAATTCCAAAGAGGTATGAAGAAGACGATTAGACAAATATCACTTATAATCACAAGCTAGATCCATTCCTAAAGAGCTTGCTCTTTATTGTGCTTCCTGAGTCTTAACCAATGAAACCAACCTCAGGATCATTTACAAAACACAAAGAAACAATATCTCCCTATTTACATATGTCCAAATGATTAGCAATGTATTGAGCAATTGTTATTGTTGGTTGATCTAGGTGACGAAAAGGGCGTATGCATCGGAAAGTGAATGGAGATCTTGGAACTGGAGGTCAGAGGGAGATCTGATGTTGAATGGAGCTTTTTTCATCCAATCTGGTAACCCCATCAGAAGATACTCCAAGAAAGATGTTATCCATTCAAAACCCGGGACCTTTGTCACCAGGCTAACACGATTCGCTGGCCCTCTGAAATGCATAAAAAACCAGCCCTGTTAGTGAAATTGTTTACTTGGCCATGTCATGGTATGTCTATAAACTACTCAAAGTTCAACCGAACCCTGTAAGCACCAGAGGTTTATAGTAGTAAAGATTTAGATAGAAGATCTACAGAACTATGACAGCTTTTGCCGTTATGAAGTTTTGTGAATCACTTGTGTGATATAATGTATTGAAATAATATTGGTTATCCATCTTTTGAAAGTTGTCTCTTTTCCTTATCTATTTTCCTTCCATTATTTTGGTGAAGTTAATTCAGCAACATGCAATTGAAATATTATGTATATATATGGAACCAATGGTAAATGAAATAGATGGTCAAAGATGTCACGATCAAATATGGGACTACATCAATTACATATAAGTTTCAGAAATCACTCAATTTGATAACTGAATTAAGTCTTAATTTTTTACCTCAAGATTAATCATATAAATTCATGCTAGTTGGAATGTGCTCATGTAAATTCATGCTAGTTGGAATGTGCTCATGTTAGGATTTAGTAAATAATAGATTATTTACATGCTAGTTGGAATGTGCTCATGTTAGGATTTAGTAAATAATAGATTTTTCGATGTCGGGAAATGAGTGCTGACAGTAAGTTTCACCGGAGGGGTTGAAGGAGGGAGGAGGACAGGAAGGTTAGAGAGAGAGGGACATACAATTTTTTTTTAACCTTTATTATTCTTATTTAAAAATTATCACATCAACATCTCCATTATATAACAAACTCTTATGAACCAAATCGTGGGTAAGATCGCGCAATTTTGAAACCGATCAAAACAACCTAGTTCTCAAAGCTTTTAATTGGTAGTCAATCAAAATAATAATAACAAAGATTGTCATAGAGATGATACTTTGCCCACTTGTTACACAAAGTAATCTAATGATTTCTTGATGTTGAGGACTGAAATAATATATTTACCTCTCATCTTAAAAATCTACAAAAGGCTCATAAGATGAGATCATGAAAATATAGTAGCGATGGTGCAAATTGAACCATTTGATTACTCTATGATTTGAAACTGGAAAAATACCATTAAAGTTTGGTTTCATTTTAGCTTGAATCAGTTTGACTCGGACAGTCTTTTCTGAATATCAAATTTTATCAATCAGAACAAAATTCAAACAAACCAACTAAAATTCATTTGGCGAATTCAATTTACAATCAAGAACTTCCTTACAAAAATGCATATTATTATTCGTTGTACAACTCAGAGACCAGTAAAATGGTCACCAACGAATGATAGAATGGGAGCAGAAAAAAGTTACCTTTCTGAATAGAAAACATCCCCCCCTCAGAAAAATGTCAAAAAAATGTATGCCTTATGCAAATGTTGACCAATCCCTAGTCCTCTTCCCAATCAAGTCCTCCTATCCTTTGTCGCCTTTTATCGAAAACAACTTTGAATGATAAGCTTTCTGCGCGCAATCGCTCCTCAAATCTGCTGTGTTTCTTTGTCTCGTTGCTGTTTTGGGTTGAGCCACGGTATTCTTCTTCTGCTAATGGGTTGGATTCCTGCAAATTTATACCAAACGAGAATGAACACCTTCACAAGATAGCTGATACTTGAAACTACTTGCTTTATGGTAAAGTTGCGATAGGCAATCAATCCATCTAAGTTATCTTACAGAGTTCCATTCCACTACACAAGATTTTAGTTTCACAAATGTTTTCATCGAAATGCAATCGATGACTAACCAGGTTATATCCAGCACCAGGACCAATTACTAGAGATAATCTGTTTGCCTTTTTTGTGGCACCGATTGAGAATCCAGTATTACCAACCTGGAAAAAAGGAGAGCGTAACTCTAAAGGAAAAAACCAAGAACTTGTGTACATGAAGACATTAAGATACAAACAGAAAGACATTGAACATTGTGGTGACTAGAGCAATTATGACACGGACTTCACACATTCAGCACGCTTTGCATTAAAGAAAATTCCAGATACTCAATAGTAAGGAGAAAATAAACTCAATGCAAACCTGGTCCATCCAGCGCACTGACTTTCCTTCTTTGGCGTATGCTTGAATCAGACCAGAAAGAGCATTTGCATGACCATTCCGGCCATCAATTCTTTCTGTATCATCATCATCTAAATCATTTGACCATTTACTCCTACCTAACTCTTTTACTTCCTCTCTCAGATGGTCAGGTTCTGCATCCCATCTCTTCTCATCATCTGCAGAACAATAAGATGTGAGAAACCAAAATCTGAATAGTGAAGAGCCGATGAAAACTAAATGAGATGACAGAAGATACTACTTTTTCTTTTTATTTTTATAAGAGTCAGAAGACGCTACTTGTGAGTCAAACTTGTAATGATGTGTTGTTAGCTTACCACTAACTGAAAAAACTTTTTAACATACTAAATGAACTCCTGAAAAATGCATATATTATGATGTTTCTCATTCATTTTACTATACCTTCAGAAGCATCATCTCTTATAGGAGGTAACACTGTCTTCTCAGACTTCGTTTCTTGAAAACTAGGCAAACTATCATCGTCTTCGTCTTCCATATCCATGTCAACCTGGCAGACAGACATGACATACACAAATCACACTAAACATATATAAGATTATTTCAAAACTTCACTACCAGAAAAAGGAAAAAAAAAGGAAAAAAAAAAAAGATATTACCTCCTGAATTCCACTTTCTTTAAGGTCATCTCCATGACATAAGGACTGCAAGTGATTACAACAAAAAGAAAAACTTGAATTGCAGGTAAAAAGTCTCCTTTTACCACCTCTATAAACTGGTAATTTTCATTCCTTCCTAAAAGTTTAGGTTCTCATCAGAAAGAAATTTGAGCGATTTTTTACGTTTTCTTATTCATGCCAACTAAAAAACAAAGTAAGTTCAAAACAGATCAACCTCAGGCATTTTAACAAACCTTGATGTCCAATTGTAAGTACAAAGGCGGAGCTTCTTCCCATTGTCTAGCCATCTTTTGTATATCATCGAGGTTAAATCCATGCACATTCCTTGCTGCGCAGCCCTAAATGCCCCATAAAAGAAAACATCTTAAGGAAGCTTTTCCCGGGTTTTCAATTGATAAGGCCTCAATTCTAGTAGACAGAACACATAGAGTCATCAAAAATAATTTTAATTTTTTACCAGGCTTGGAACTAGCAATTAAATAAATTGGACATTGAGGGCCCATTTCATAAAATTCTGGTTTCCTATTTCCAGTTTCTCAAAAACATGTTTGGTAACAATTCCTCTATTCCTGTTTAATGTTTCTCATTTTTCAGAAAAGTTCTCAAAATTACGTAAAAGTTCTTGAAACAACAAAATCAAGTTTCTTATTTGTGTTTCTAGATTTTTCTAAAACATAAATAAAAGTATTATTTTATCATTTTCTGTTACTTCTAAATTGCATAATAAATGACTAAAAATAAATCTCACATTAAATTTTTCGATGTTTAATTTCAAAAACTTATTTTTATGTAAAGCCTTTTCATTTAAAATTTCAGAGAAGAAAAAAATGTTACGAAACAAGTTTCTGTTTTGCTTTTTCCCAATTAGAAAGAAAGAAGAAACAATGAAACAGTTAACCAGAGACAGTTCTGTCTTCATTTAAAAAAGAGGATAAAAAAAACAAGAAATGAAAATGTTATCGAGGACTTGATCTTCCTTGTCAATTATTAAACAAAGGCACCAGTTGGAGCATAACTGCACGTAATGCAGACAGAAACTGGAAAGGATATACAATTATGGAAAATTCATTGTAGCCAACGAAAGGGTATTTGGTTTCGGTAGATCATCACATTTCTGTCAGACCGTGGTCTAATGCTTTTACTTTCTTTAAGTCAATGACAAACACTAGTGAATAACAACAGATAGGAGAAGAAAAAGACTTACTGTAGGGTCCTTATACGTAGCTTCCAAAATGTAAACTTCATAGCCCGAACTCTAGCAAGAGATAAATAAAGAAAAAATAAGAAAACAAAAAGCAGACAGCAAAACCTTACATTACCACTCTCGGCCATTTACTATAACTAAACTTTCAAGTTCCATGACAGGTTATGTAATAACTAAAACATCCGTTCTATAAAAACTATGTTCATTGAACGTCAGACATTGCACATGTTAGGCCATGTTAATTATTGCCGATCATCATAATTAAGCTGGTCAGTTTTCCTTAGTGTAAATAAAAATAAACATAATTCAGTATTATTATCAGAAAATAGCCAAATCTCCTTGTAGGAAGCAGCAAAGTCACGTAGAGAGGTTATTATGAACTTCCTTCAGTCTCCTGTGACCTTTTTAAGCAGACTAACATGACACTATTTGGAAACTACCAAAACAATTTCCAAAAGCAAAGACTTGCTAGAAAAATAAAAGGTAGCGCTCTAGCATTTGAGTATTACACAATTGACAAGATTTATGTTTAACAGGAAGCAGTGAAAGTACTATTAATACTGCAGACCAAGAACCACAAGCATCCCAAGTATTGAAAAAAGTTATGTAAGAGAACTTGTAGAAAAAGAAATGTGTGTGCGTGTGTGTGTGCGCGTGTAAAACACAGTAAAATAAAATACTAAATCACAATCTTATCGCAAAAGGAACAATAAAAGTACACCAACAAGATGCGTGAAATCAAATGCGGGCATCCAAAATAACACTGATATTCGCCAACAGCACATAAAATGTAAACCATATGGCCATTTAAAATTCAAAATGAATGTTTCCAGGCCATAAGCCCTTGGGTTGGGTCCAAAGCAAAAGCCACATAAGAATTGGTTGGTGCATGAATCCTATGCCAAAAAAAAAAAAAAAAAAAAAAAAAAAAAAAAAAAGAAAGAAAGAAAGAAAGAAAGAAAAGGAGGAAAGAAAGACAGAGAAAAGGAAGGAAAGAGGGGGGGCGGGGCGGGGAAAACACCCTGCACCTTTAAGGCAGCCTCCAAAGCATGAAAAATATTGTGACCAATACTCAAATGTAGATGAAATAAAGCATAGCCTATACCAACATCGGTTCTGAAGAAATCTGAGTCTTTTTTTTTATGTTGTCAACCCATTCTCTACCTATTCCAAACTACTTACTAACGTCACTATGCACAATCCCATTGGATAACTCAAAACTTAAATACATGATGTTGCCACCCACATTTAAGTCGCCACTTCAGTACACGACGGCTAGGGTTGTAAGAAAGAGAGAATTGAGAATATACCTTTGCAATTGCCCAAAACTGAGCAAAATCAGCTACCCGCAGATTGCGGTCATCCACTAAGACGAGGCACACATACCACCAACAAAAGGATCAATTGCCGAACAAACTGCATTGTAGTTAGTGCAAAGAAATGCAGTGGCATTGGCACTGCATCACCACTTAATCTAAAATCAAACTTAGATCACTTAACTAATGCATGTCTAAACCAAGACTATGAGAATTGTTAACGTTTTTTAACCTTTTTATACCTAAGGTATAGACTACTATCACCAACCATGCCACCTCTTTTTATGCTACCATTGGCATGGGGAATGATAAGCTGAATGCTAAACTATGGACCAACAATTTTGAAACAAAAATTCACAAAAAAGGAAGGTCAAGTCACCACATTAAGTACAAAGTTCACAATATAGGGGCCACTGGCTTCACTTTGAAAGACCTCAACATTGGAAATGTGATTAAAAATAGTTCAAATAATTAGAATGATAGGGAAAATGTAGGACCTCATACAATCATTCTGATATTCTTGTAGGAGCAGAGTTCATACCAATTACAAAGGTGAATATCCCCTCCTCAAGGGTCTTCCTGAATGCTTTCAACATGCTTGACCGATAAGCCTAACAAAAATATAACACCATCAGATAATGTCTCAGAAAGATGTTTGGAAAACTAAAATGCTCCGGCAGCTCTTAGAATCCATTCTATACCAAGTGAATACAACAGATAATACATTTAATATCTTATGGGACACAGGTATAATAAAGCTTTATATACCAATGTCGAAGGTTAAATTCATTACTGCATTAACCATTGACATTGGTGCTGTTAGCTAACATGCCACGCCAAAATGGATAATGAAATTATATTTGCTCCTAATCTTCAAAGCGACCGCAATCCAATGGAACTACCAAGCCACCCAAAACACTATGCTGATTAGGATCCACGAAATACAAGGAATATTCGGTCTTCAGCAAAATACAACAGATAATTGGCTAGCAAAATTAATTATGTGTGTGTGTTGGTATAAAACATGCAGGAGCATATGTATAAAATGGCACTCCTTATATCATCTGTTACAAATACCTCCTCCATTTCAGGTTCGTAACAATATTCCATGACCTTCTTCATGATTGGCTTCTTGCCTTTAATTGAATTTGATGATTTGGCGTCACCTTCCTCGACCTGTCAGAAAAAGAAGGTGTTGCATATAAAGTTAAATAATAACCTAAATCAATTATCAATTAAAAGAACTAAAAGTCTAAAACCAAACATTATAATAACCATTGTAAACAAAGTAAAAGAGGATATAAATCAAGCGTACCTTTTCCACTTCTGTCATGAAGTAATCGTCCATAGAATGTATACGAGGAGCATCACCACCATTTTCAACTTCAACATCACGCAACATCTTTGCCAAATAGCTTTTTCCACTACCTGAAAAGAACAGTAATTCTTAGGGTCCATTTTTTATTCCCACGTTCAAAGAGACATTTTCTTATTATTATCAGCAAAAGATAAGATGACCCATGAAATGCGCAATTCAATTTAGACAAGTCATCTTGTCACAATCAAGTTCTTCCAACGAAAATATTTTTAACGAACTATTTGAGTATTCATAAAACAACAGAAGCCAATAATAATTTGAAGCAATGAGAGTAGGATGTGGAGCATGAAGAGAAATACAACGACCATTTTTCTATTCTTCACAACTTCAGTAAGATGCCTGGCTTTCTGTTCAATTCTAAGTAGTCAGGTGCAAACAACAAAATGATACCTGGAAGCCCTCGAAGGATAACCACGATATGATCTGGACGAATAGACCGATGAGGTAGCTTGAATAAATGTGAAGCATCAATAACTGTGGGTTTTTGCGGAGGCACTTGATTCAATCCAAAAGGTTTGCCGTCTGCAGCAAACTTCTTAGAATATGGGTGCAATGCCAGAGAATCCTACAAATAAATAAACCGAAACAAGAGTTTCATACACTATCCCCATAAAAATTACAAATGCACCAAAAAAAAAAAAAAAAAGGCAACCCAGGATAAAAATACATATCAATTTCTTCGAACCTCCATCATAGGGCTAGAAGAAACATGAGACATTGGTTTATGGTGGTGAAAGGAACGGTGTTCAGGAGCTGAAGAATATGCTGATGACGTTATAGTTGAGGTATTAACTGGAACAGGAAACAGGGATGAAGGTTTTGCTTGAGAAGAATAAGCCATAGACTCTGCAGAAGCGTGCAAGTGTGCTTCCCAAGGCATAGGCGGTGGTGGAGAAGCAGGAAGTGGGGGTTGCTCACCAAAGAAGCGAGAATCTTCAGTTGAGCTTCCATTTTCCAAGAACCTGCCACCGCCAGAAAGCCGTGGAGCGTATCCAGCACCAAAATTCATATTTCTAGTACCGTGATGAGCATTTCCATGCGATGAAAATGGTCTCATATGGATGGAATTCATCTCAGAGCGAGGGGGTGGCTGATAATCACGATCAAGAATGTTCATTTTGCTGTTATTTCTATCATCCATCCAGGAAAATGCTTGCCGGTCATCAGAATAATGCCATTCGTTTCTATGAGTAAGATAGTTGTCTTCGGTGGCTTCAGGAGGAACAGAGTGCGGCATATGCCAATGGCCTCCAACCTGATCATATCGAGCATGTGAAAATTCTTCATTTTGGGAAGGCCGCCGCGCGTCAATTCTACCATTCTCGTGAAAGTGTCGAGTCCTTCCATCATTAATGGCATTACCCGGATCTTGGAAGTGACTACTTTCCAAGATTCTCGTGCTCCTGACATCTTCTGAGTCCCCAGATCCCACTGAATTTTCAGGAGTTCGTCTGTTAGCTTCGGTATTAGAACCCAAATTCATTCTCGGCAAGGAATTAGAACCACCTCCAGGCGATCCACTCGATACAACTCCATGATCCCGAATCAACTTCAACCTTCGTTCATCCTCAAATGAACTCCTGCCGCTCTTCTGATTATGATTAAGCTCATGAACAACACCATCCGAACCTACATCATCAACCCTCGGCCTCTTGTAGCTTCTTTCAGCGTCGATTACAAACTCATTCCCGCCATAATCATATGGAGGCGGGAAAACCCCTTCTCTGTGAGAGTGGAACGGGACATGCCCGTATGAATTGGCAGAATTTCTCATCCACGGCCTCTGATCTGCGAAACCATCGTCAGGATTCCCCATATACGGAGGCGGCATCCCCATGGATGAACGATGAGAGTCGAAACCGGGGGTTTGAAAAGAAGGATCGGGTCCAAAGGAATATCTAGGGTTTTGGTTGAAGGATGGATGGGGAGGGCAAAAGGGGAAGTGAGACATTGCGCAAATTGGACAGACAGTGGGTTGGATTGGCCTGGGATGCCATTGTTGCGGATGATGAAGATGTTGATCCATTCTCAAACTCAATTTTGAAAAGAAGAAACCAAAACGAGATGACCTCAGTGAAGAATTAGGGTTTTACAATCTCATTGTTCTTTGGTTCTGACTCAGTGAAGAGGATGAAGAAGGCTGAGACCAGACGAGAAAATTTTAGGAAAATAAAAGGGAGATTATATATATAATAATCATCACAAACCCCTCAATGGATGAAAAATTAAATCGGTTTTAATTTTTTTAAAGATAATTTTTGGTCCTTCTTGGTTAATCACTCAATTTCATCTAATTTCAAAATGCGTAAAATTACGTCATGAAATTTAATTTTTCGATCCAAAATTTAGGTTCGAATAATATTATTCGTCATAGTTTTTAAAAATAATGTAGTGTAAACCTTGAACCCTATTTTTCCTACTTAGGTAAGTTAATTAACATGTCAATCAAGATTAAGAATAAGTTATTAATATCTTTGTAGGGAAAAGCTTGAAGAAGAAAAGAAGAAAATTTTTAACTAAGTGTGGAAGTCCAAAATAGCCATACGTGGTTGAAGTATGCAGCAACCATACTCCTAAGAGGTTAGTTGAGCGCTTGATGGAAATGTTGCACGGAAGAAAATGGCTAAGTGTAGGGCACATGAGGTGCCTTGAAGCCATGCGTTAATAAAAAACCATGAAAGGTTAAATGCGCAAGAATGCACTCGCTAAAGCTTGAAGGCCTAAGGCGTTGGGGGTTGCACGTGTGGGTTAATGGCCGAGGGTGTAGGATGCGCCACGTAGAGCGCTGCCCAGCTGAGATTGTGTCGAGGATGGGCGTGCGTGCGTTGGCCTGATGCCCGGCGTGGGTAGGTGAGCCTATGCGATGGCCTTTAGGCAAGGCGATGGTTGATGGCTATGCAATGGCGTTGGCAAGGAAGCTATGCGATGAAGTTTGAGCCATGCGTTGATTTAAGTAAAGGCTACAGCAAAGGGGAGCAGGCGTTGGCACTAGACCAAGCGTTGGGATAGATGCGTTGATGCCATGCGTAAGCCAAAGGTTATGCGTTGATTGTGCCAAAGCAAAGGTGAGGCTGTGCGTTGATTAAACGATGGTTAGCAGCTCAGTCACCAGTTATATTGGACCTACTGTTGGAATTTAATGAATTAATCCCACTTAGCGGGTGATTTGGCAGCCTAAAGATGTTTGAAGGCATGTTGTGCCTAGTATCAAAAGGGGGAAGCCTCAATTGAAGAGCTCGGTTTGAGTTGTTTATTCGTGCCACTGAGGTGATTTCAGAGCCATTTATTTGAGTATTGAGTGTAGTTGAAGCAAAAGGGCTACTGGAAGAAATCTTTTATGAATTTGAGGTGGAATCTGAAGAAAACTTCAAGAAGGCCAGGCTTTCAGGTGAACCTAGGCCATTAGTGAAGTTTGAAGATTTCCAGCCAAACCAAGAAGAATTAAGACCTTAAATTTTTTAAGAGGTGTTTAAACAAGTTTGTAGAAGGAAATTTTCTAAGATATAGTCTGGAAAATAAGTTATTCGAGTTCAAAATTGAAACTGGATTTTGGTCGAACAAATAGGCAGCTGCAACTGTTGAGCAAGCAGGTTGCAGGCGGGGGCAGGTTGGGCGCAAGGCTTGCGCTGACACAGTGCGCCAGGGAAGGTGTTGTGGTGAAACCTTGAGCTTAAGAGAGCGCAAGAGGCACTAGGTTGTATTAAATATGTTATTCCAATGTTTTCCAAACAATTTATAGTTAGGCAGTAAATGCCACAAAAGGGTTGATAATTGTTGCCGTCACACTCCCTTCTAAATTAAATGGGTAATCTGGAAGTGGGTGTTTTGTAATTATCGACTAAGAACGTATGAAATTATCTATATGCTCCTCATGATTTTAGTAAATGTAAAATTAAGATCATCTATATACAATGATACTCTTACACATGTTAGGACTCTTTCTCCCTCCTTCATACTTGCACTTGTACTCCTATGATTGCATTCAACCAATTTACATGCTAGGTCTCTTCCTTCTTCCCTTGTGCTTGTGCTCATCCTCTCTTGCTTGCACTTGCATTCAATTAACAAGAGTACTCTTATACGTTAGAACTCTTTCCTCATTCTCTCATGGTTATTCTTCACTCTCTCACTCATGTTGATCCTCTAGTTCTCTCATTCGCACTTATCGATTTAAACCTTCATTAATCATGGGTAGTGTGATTCTTTCTTTTTTTCGACAATATGTAGATTGAAAACTCAAATTTTGATGTAGAAGTTGATAGTACAAGCACTATGCTCATTTTGGCAGCTCATTTAATTTTTAATTAACCAAATTACTTATATCCTAATTCTCCCCAAGCATCTTTTATAATCAAATTATATTATATATCTAATATATCATAATAATCATCCACTAACATGATCAAGAGTTCTCTCTAAGCCTCTTTTATAAATATATTATTCTTCAAATGCACAGCTAAAAATACATCATGAAGATGAGATCATTTGAAACCTCAACAAAAAGGGAGTTTTTAATGTTAAAAGTGCTTATTTTTTTGGTTTAAAATTGAATAAATTGAATGATTCTTGCTCCTCTCCCCTCTGGCGATGGTGATGCTTTTAGGAGTCGTTTGATTAGAGGTTTTCTGCATGAGAATTGGTACATACATCCAAATTCTATGCTTGTTTCACAATTTTTAAGAATAAGCTATTCCCAAGCATTCTCATTTCCTAACTAGGTTTTCTATTCCCTCCTAAAACTGTGGTTTTTCTTTTCCCTCTCCATCTATTTTTATTTTATATATAATTTCACTTTATATATAGTTAATTAATTGAGTAGTTAATATTAATTTAATACATATAAATATTTATTTTAATAAATCAATAATAATGTATTAAAATATTTACTTAATTATTTTCACAATAAAATTTTATTAAACGAATGCAATTACTTTTTTGTACGTAATTTAATAATATATTAGTCAACAAAATCTTAAATATATTTAATTAGTAAACTAGTATTAGTTAAATTTAATTAGTACAAAAAACTATATTTCAATAATAATAATTTATTACTTTATTATTTTTTAATAACCAAGTAATTATTTTTTAGAATAATTTTAATTTGATCATTCATTATAAACATGTAATCATTATTGATTAGTTAATTACTTATTGTTATTAATTTGTATTACTTCATTCGTTATTAGCACATCATGTTTACAAAAATTTTTTTTAGTATTCTTTATTAATATATCATATTTTATTTTATTTTTTACTTTTTATATAATATATTGTTTATTAAAATATATTTTCTTATATTATTTAACTTAAATTAAAATTACTAATGTTGGACTTAATTAATTATAAAAATGATTTAGTATTAGATTATAATTAGTATGATGTTTATTAAATATATAAGTTAGATAATTTTAATTATAAATTGTCAAATATTTATGATTAAAATTATTATCGATGGATAATTAATCAATATTTTTATTGATATATTGAAGGTTGTTTATTGGTTAATTTATTAATCAATTACAATTATAAAAGATTATGCTTAATTTCATAAATGGAATATAAACATAACTTTTATTTATAAAATTCTGATAATATCCTCATGCACAACCAAACACAGTCATATTTGATTCTCAAACATCTAATTCTCCATCATCTCAATCCTACTCATCCTCTTTATTATCAGGCATCTATAAAACATTAAATCAAATAACCCCTCAAAGGTCAGGGCAATCCTTTTGGAAGGCCAAAACCCCTCATAAACCTAAAACATGCGGTTGGAAAATTATTCACGATATTTTTCCAACTAAAGTTAATCGGGCCAAAAAAATTGTCCTACATGACCCTTCCCAATAATATCAGTACTCTTTATGACGACAGGGCTTTGTGGAGTTATCAAGATTTATGACGACAGGGATTTGTGGAGTTATCAAGATTGACTCTTTGAACAGGTTTCTTCTCTTGAGTGGAATAAAGTTGTGATCATTGTCGGGCAAATTTGAGAGGCAAATAATAAGATGTTCCAGTTTCAAACTGTTGATGTTGAATCCATCGGTGAATCAATTGACCGTCATATGCACGAGAGACAAGATGGCAAAGGAAAAGTCAGTCAGTCTACTTATGGCGATTTGTATCGAGATGGAGAGTGTAGTCCAAATTCTTCATTCAAATCTCTTAGTGGAATTTGATTGTTTAAAGGTGATTAATCTACTTAATAACGTGAGAATGATATCACTAAGGTCTCTTTCTTTATTGGCGAGGCTAAAAATTGGACTAATATAATGGGGGTTATTTCTTTATCTCATTCAAAATGAGCTAGTGCATTCTCTTGCATCTAGAGTTTTAGAGCATGAGTCTTCTTATTTCTATACTCCCTACCTCGAGCGGTTGTCGAAATTTGTGGCTCATGATGTATCCCTCTAGTTTGGTTTATTTTGTTGGCTTATAATGTTGTTCTAAAAGAAATAATCACCGTCATCTATTAACATAAATAAAAAAATATATATAAAAAATTCTTAAGCTCATTTTAGATAGTATAGATATAGATAGTTGTTGATAAAAAAAAAACATGAAAGAAAGGATAGAAGAGAGGGAAAAAAGTAACTACAGATTCCATTTGCAACCATTTATAATTAAAAATAGTCTTATTTAATTTGTACCTTTGGGTTATTTTATTTTATTATTTTTTTTAATTTTTGGATCTTTTTAACTTTTCTTTTCCAATTTTATATTCTCCATCGTTTTTTTTCTAAATATAATTAGTAACTTAATTTTAACTTTTCGCTTTATCTTTCTTTTCTTTGGTTGTCTTTTTCCAATTTTGGTTTTTGTATCTCTTATTCTTCTATTAATTTTCTAATTTTAAATTCATACATATCATTTCACTGAAATATACATAACATTTTATAGAATAAATAAAATACAAATCATTTTGTTTTTCTTTGACGCAAATGTTATTTTCAAAATGTCAAAGAGATGGTTTCTCTTAGAGACTAAAATTTTTAAAGAAAAAAGGAAATTAAATGTTTTAAGAACATTGAATCATGTCAAAATAGAATTTTAAGAATTCATAATTTTTTTTTTGATTAAGAGGTAGTATTGTTATCTGCAAACTTAAATTTTTTATTCCAATTACATCCAATGTAAATTAATAAAAATGCTCATGAACTTTAATCTTTGTGTAAAACATGCTCCTAAAGTTTAAGAAGTTTAAAAAATACTCTTAAACTTCCAAAATGAGTTAAAAAAATATGTGCGTAGTTTTGGATAGAAGCCATTAAAGTTTTGTTTAAAAAACAAACTTTCAAAATTTTAAAGAATACCCTTTTAACTTAAAAAAAAAAAGTTTAGAAATGTCTCAACCATTGATATTTGAACAAAAAACATTGATTGAAAAGAACCAATTTTAAAATCATACATAAATGAAAGTGTGTAATTTTATTCATTTATTTATTTTAGATAAATAAGTGTGAAATAGTTAACAAAAAGGAGTAAGAGTTTTTCTATCTTCTTATATTTTTAAATTTTATTCAAATATTTAATTTAAACTTTTTAATTATATGTTTAGTAAAAAATTTTATTTCCCAATTAAATATTATGTCTCAAAATTTTCTACCACATCCAATACATTTCATTTACCTTATAAATTAGCTTGAAACAAGAAATACATAGTTTTAGATATATATTTTTTTAATTATCTCATTTCATAATAAACATTTACTAATTAAACTAAATAAAAAATAAATTCAACCAAAATTAAATTTTGTTGTAAAAAGTAAGCAATAAACATTTTAAAAAAATTATCATGTTATTATCTGGTTGTTAATTAAACAAAAATGTTAAAAGGCAAACTAAATTAATAAATTTGACGAATGTTATATAAAAATAGGTCTCACACTAAATTTAAATTAAAAATTGAATTAGGTTAATAAGAATGATAAGCAAGTTTTTTTATAGAGAGAAAGAGAGAGAAAAGAAAACTGGAACCATAAAATTGGATCAATACTTCCAATTGAAGGAATAATGGTAACATATGTTTAGCTCAATGATCATAAGTTGCAATATAAATGAAAACATATTTGAAATTCCGTAAATACTAATTTCATCAAAAAAAATTATTATTAAAAAAAAAACTTAAATCATTTAATTAAGCCCTTCAAAATAATTTGTTATTGAAAATTATATCAACAATTAAAGATAGAAACATTATTGAAACATAATATTGATAGCATAATACATTATCAATTGATGGTATTAATCTATTTATAACTTGTAAGGCCTAACAAAATTGTTTGTTCATTGTTTATATTTCGTTAACAAAGTAACAAAATGGTTAGGAATGGAGAGAGGCAAAATAAAAGAAAAAGTAACTGAAATTATTTTTGTCCTTCAAATACCTTCATTACAGTTTGGAAACTTTGAATTCTCCCATCAAATTTATTTTGGAACATAAAAAACTAGATACCTAAATAACCAATGAACAAAGGCTCTAATTTACAGCAACAAATCAAACATACCAATTTCTGATGAATGAGACTTTATTTTCTGCAACTACAAAATTGTCATAGATTTTAGGCAAGGTTAGTCTGGCCTAAGCGGGGCAAGTAAAAAACCACTCTGATCATATTTCAAGTTGACGGTGGAGTTGTCCAATGCAAGGGCAACGGGCCAATATCATATATGATCTCTCGATGGCAAGACCATACAAGTTTGATGGCTTCTGGGGTTCCAATACCTGCACCCCTCGGATCTCCTGCAGGTCCAAACCTATACAAAAAAATTTCTTTATTGAATATCAATACAATAATCCCATGTTCAAAAAGAGAAAATAGGTCGTTAAAATTTACCAATGGTTCTGCGGAGCTCCCGTTGTTCTTGCTCGCAAACCTGCATATGTCGTTCCATTCACAGTGTTGCCAATAACTTCCTGCAAAATCCACAGCTTACTATAACCTATAATGCCTAATATAGTAGTACCAATAAGTTTATGTTTTTATTCACGATAAGACATTTCCTCAAGTTTAAATATGCAAATAAAAAAGATGTGTGAATTTTGAGTAGTAGTAACCAATATGAATGACCATCTATCAAAGAACAAATAATTATAGTTTCGTTTATATAAGACAATTAACCCGGCATTGTTGGTTGGAGAAATTCTTTCTATAAAAGATTTTAGGTAGAGAATCTATCAAACTCACTTGCATAAAAAGAGGGTCATTTGAAACAATAGCGGCTGTTAGATGAGCATGCATTCGCTCAAGAGCATCCAATACACCTGAAAGTTGATCTCTCTTATATTCCGTAATAATCTGCAAACACCAACAACAAACTGATTTTAAAAACTGCTTATTTATTCATTTTAAAAAGCAAGTAGAACTTAAACTAAGTCATTTCATAATTTTTTAGGTAAAAAAACAAAGAAAAGACTATCTATCATTCTCATAACATATTTATAAACTTACAAGTTACATCTACTTACAAAAATTTGACTTAGAAAACTTTCAGAACCTTTTTTTCTTCCTATTTACCTGGAATGGTCCAAAAATTTCCTTAGTCACAAGCTCATAATTCTCATCTTTCATCATTTCTTCAAGTGGAATATATAATGCAGTTGGCTTTATAGCACCATATATGGGTGGAATGGAATGGTTTTTTAGAGGTTCACCTCCAAAGAGTAACTTTGCCCCTGGTATCTTGAGCAATTTATTCACGTGATCTAAAATCATTTCATTTGTGAACTACATCAAACAACAAACAATTACTAGACGATTATGTATGCTAACAATATGAATTGAAACAATGAGGGTAGTATTACGGTAAGAACTGGGCCAATTGTTAAGTCGGTCAAATTTCTTCTCTCCGCAAGATTCTTTATCTTCGAAATAAGTGAAGTTGTTGACCAATTCTATTGTCATGCGACAAAATGATATCGTTAGAAAAGATATTGAACTTGGAGAATTGCTATCAATCCCAATAAGATGAGATTAAAAAATAGACTAACAATAAGATAATACAAAACAAATGTTTAGATATAGTAAGCGAAGCAAGACTAAAAGTAAAGCATTAAACCTCATGCATGAACAATATCGACTGTGCCGAGCACTTCTGGCCACTACAAGCATATGCATCTTGATCACAAACCCATGCAACATAGTCTTCCTGCAATTTAGTAACCACAAAAAATAAGAAATGAAATTGATATTTTATACCAGCATTGTAGAAATGATATGACATGCGATGGAGCTAATGACCTCTCGAACATCTGGTCCTAAGATTTTCCAATCAAAACCTGCATCTTCCAATTTAATCCGGCCCTTCAAATCAACGGCCAACTTATCTGCCACCCTTGAGCTACCGGTAAAAAGAGTCATGGATGGATTTGACTATAAAATTCATAGAAAACACTTAGGCCATAAATCTAACAGGTTGCACCATCAATTTATTCATTCTAACAGTAATTGTAATTCAAATAAAAAAGAACAAAAGAAAAGAGTTTTTTTTTTTAACCATGACATATTTCCAAGTACTACTATACAACAACATTCGAGATATTATATATAGATAGATTGATAACAAGAGCATATTAAGATAAACAAAATATAAAGTATCTACAAGATCAAAGTCTATTATGATAAAATGGTCAGAATATTGTTGAGACAATAAAACCTTCAAAGCACGAGAGCTAAACCACAACATTTCGCATCAACAATAAAATATTTAAGTTATAAGGATCAACATAAGTTTATAAATTTACCTCAATCAATAACTTGTTCATTGTCTTCCCATCACAATTTATAAAATCTAGATCTTCCGGAGGCAGCCCACAATGGTGAAGCAATCGAATCATTTGCTCCATGACTATGCTAACCTACAAAATATTAAGAATTTTTTTTGTAGTTATTTTATTTATAAGTTAAAATTAAAATATATTAATTTATGAGTATACCCTTTCCCCACTCATGAACAACAACAATACCAACCAATTTCCCCACTCATGAACAACAACAATACCAACCAATTACCTTGCTATCGACTTTTAAAACAGGTTTGTTGCCCATGTAAAGTGCACCCATCAACTGAAGTACAGGAATTTCCAATGGAAAGTTGAAAGGAGTGACAATTGCAACCTGCAAATGTTTTTGCAATTGTTTACAATTTATTGAGCAGAAATATAAAATCGAAAAAGCAATACACAATCAAGAAAAATAAGGACATGAAATATATGAGTATTTGAACTCTATCTTGAAAATTACTTAACATTACTTAATATAGACAAACCCTATCCGGCCTAAGAAAAGCTAGGCTAACCTAGTTATTTACTACTTTAATTTTGCATCTCTTAATTATGTTATTTTTATATTCACCTTTATGCATTTTATGAATATTTCATCATTTTTGCTATAATAGGGTTGCTTAAACATCTTGAGACTTCGGTAGAAAATGTGATTCTCTCAAACTTGTGTATTTCAAGTATATGATCAAAATATCTAGTGTACATACAATAATGAAAAGAGATAAAATAACTAACAATTTTTTTAAAAAAATAAAAAAAATAGAGAGTCATCTAAGTTTTCTTACGGGACCATAAGGCCAACGGAAACCATGACTTTGTTGTCCAAGATGATCTCCTGGTACTGCAAAGGACCTTGCTAGGAAGCGAACCTGTAAATAAACAAAACAATAACAAAAAGTCAACAAACTCTTCACATGAATTACTCATTGAACCTGTATATAAATGAAACAAATAACGATTAGTAAACAAACTCTTCACACGAATTACTTGATAGGAAGCGTTCTATGTGACAAAACTCCAATTGGTTTCATTAAGTATTAACTAATGGTTTTAAGTACATTTCATTCCTTGGAGTGTGAATAGAGATCATATCACAAGCATTATAAAAAAATAGGTAGTTACAACTTACAAACAAGATCATTAAATCATGAAATGACTCCTTAAATCATATTTTTAAAATTCTAATAAATACAATATTCATAAGATTCATCTTACACACATATATATATACACAAACAACTCCAAACACAAATTAAAGCATGTGATGAAGATGAAGGGAGACTTACACAAGTGTATGGTATCCTAAATTTCCTCACTCGTCCATAGGAGTCTTAGAAGGGTCTCTATAGTTTTTTTCAAGTCAAATTTCTCAAGCATTATGTTTGAAAGAACGACTTTAAAGGGGCTGTTATTTATAAAAAGTTTGTGCCTGTCCAAGACCCAAACTTTAGAGACATCTATGATTTTCCTATAAAGTTTAGTTCACTAGACCTAATCTAACATGATCATCCCTTGGGGCTACAAAAACCATTGACCAACTACTTTCATTAAACCTTACCTGATCGCCAGAGAAGTTCCGTAGAAATTTAACAGAAACATTTACTTCAGCACAAGCTTGCTGATAACTTTTGGGAGAAACTCTTTGAATTAACCTCGTGAAGAAGTCAGTTACCTGCAAACCATGTTTTGTTTGCGTAAACTATTGTAATAAGAATGTCGCTTATGTACAAAAGGCAAGAGAAGCAAGAAAATAATGACAAAAAAAAAGTAAAACAATTAAATGTTCGTCACACCTCTGGCTTGGAAAGCATGTCGGCAGCCTTGGAAGATATGTCTCCATACAACAGATATCTGCAAATATGACAGCATGTAATAGAATATTAATGTCAAATTAACAATCTAGCACAATCAAAGGAACAATGAAAGAAAAAATAGAGTGAAACTAAGGAAAATAATCTACAAAGTGGTTTATAAGAACCTCTCAGGTGATTTAAAAGGATTGTGTAAGCCATGTTTGGGGCACTTGGTCAGACTCTTCACAAATGGCTGCAAAAGCAATCCATCAAGTTAAACAAGCAGATTTTTAAAGAAATGAGCACTTATTAGAAGCAGGACATCAAGGATGAGTTGTTTTAAGCATGAGAAAATAATAATTCCACCGCCTAAAACCAAGATCGTTCATTAGTGGCAGTACCTGAATCTCGGTTTCATTGACTTCGGCAACTCTAATAAATGGTTCTCCATTTAAAGGATCTACAATAGTATTCCAACCGGAAGATCCAATCCATTTACCCTGCACTAAAATAAACACAAGTTGTGCCAACATTCCTTTTCTTACGCAATGAAGAAGTTTAAGCAGAATTAAGGTTCAGTCACATATACAGTATCTAACGTTAATTTTAGTATAAGATAACAAATAAAACAATGAATAAACAACAGTTATTGAGCATTGCAGCTTGGAAAAGATATTACAGCAACTTTACTCACCCAAGTTGTGAACATCTCCTGGCTTAGAACCTGATAGTTGATCCACTTCTACCGTAGAGAAAACAAAAGAATGAATTGTTCTGCTTTCAGAAGAGGAAAAGACATAGATTACAACATGAAGGATCCCAAAAAAAATAAATAAATAATTGTTTATTCTAAACTGTAATCACAAGAACAAAGTAGGGGATTCAGGTATCATTTTCGAATAACAAACTTTCACATTTTCTTTATATAGATTTGATTTGGATTAAAACGATTTGTCAGTTCGAGGATGAAAATCAGAACTGGGGAAAGGTGCAACCAAAAAGAATCTAATTTACAGTAATTCTAATATCTTAATCAAATTCAGAACCTAGAGTTTTCCATTCCAATACAGTCCAAACAACCCCATAATTCTTTTATTTTATATTTGTGAGTGTCCGACTAATTTCACGAGACAACCATTTCAAAGCAACTCCAATATTAAATTCTAATTAGATAGTCATCATGGATTAAACCCCACCTCCAAAACAATCTCATGATCATTTTTCAATGAGAAATAAATGCATTAAGAAATGGAGAACTAAATCCCACCATCAACAGCAGTGAAGTTTTCGGAAAAAAGAAACAGATATGGGTTTTCCAAGCTACACATTTCTGCATAAAAAATGATAGATCGATCTTACCTGAAAAAGTTAAAGCCGGCGGTGGAGGTGCGAAGGAATGGTGAGTGAACATTCCGTCGGAGGAGTAACCGAGATAAAACCGGCGCCATGATTCAGGGCAAAACTCAAAACAGAGATGAATTATTGGGAAGAAATGGGATGAAGCGCAAAAGGAAAGAGGATTTCTTCACTTGGAGTTACTGTCACAGGGAGAGATGGAGGCCAGGCCACTCGCTGATTCCCTAATTCGAGTTTTTGGGTATAATTTCTTTTCAGCTTTTCAACTGAAATTAAAGTACAAATTTGTTTTTTGTTTTAAAAGGAAAATATGGATCGAATCAAAGAATTAAGATCCAATCACTGGTCTTATCTTTCTCCTACAAATACGTGTCTGACTTTTATTTCATTTGAAATTATCTAATGGCCTCATAAAATCTAATTTTTAGGACATTCAAACAAATGACAGCCTAATCAAATTTAACACGTGGACTCATTTTTTATGATTCAATCCCTATATTTTAAATTCCATTACATTTGGGTATTTTTAATAAATCTTAAAATTAGTTTTTCTTTATAAGAAGAAACTGATATTTATTAATATTTTCTTTATAAATTTGTAAGAACATATTCACGTGATATCTTCTTTTTATGGGAATTAGTGTTCTCAATAGGAGTGCAACAAAAACCGAATAACCAAACCAAAAAGTATAAAATTAATCTTTGTAGTTAGATTGGTTTGGTTTTTAATATAAAATTAGACATATTTATTTTGTATTTTAGAGAAAATCAAAAAGTATTAATTTGGATCGATTTTTTATTTGAATAAAATAACCAAACTAAACGAGGGTATAACCAAATCCTTGAAATAAACTCTAACTTAGGTATCTTCTATTATTTTAATTATTATGGTGAATATATATTTGTTGTTTAGAAAAAAAAGACCAATTATTATGGTGTTTATATATTTTTTATTTAAAAAATGCTACAAAAATAAAAATATCAAGGTTCAATCTATAAAAAAATTGATTTTAATTTAAAATTAGCAAAAAGAACGAATTTAAAACAAAATAAAAATAAAAATAAAAATTTTGAAGAAAAAACAAAAAAAAATATTAAAAATCGAGAACTAACCCGATAATAAAACCAAGTCAAATAAAAATCAATCTATTTATTTGATTATTTATTGGACATTGGTTTGGATTTCTTCTTTGTAAAACTATTGGTTTGGTTCTCATTGGCTCTAAAATAGATAGAACCAAACCGACTATCACCCCTAGTTCTCAATTAACCAAATTTCATAACAATCAGCTTTCAAGAAACTTATAAATTTTAACAAAAATGTTGAGTATACAATGACCAAAATTAGACATAGTTGAAAGTAGGAAATAAAATAAAACCCAAAATACATGGATCAAAATAGTATTTTAACTTTTCTCATGGTATAAATTTGATAAATTACAAGCTTAGTCCTTGAACGTTTTCAAACTTTTGTCTTTTGGTCACGTACTTTAAATTTATCTAGTAAATCTATCAATTCTCAATTTTATGTCTAATGTATCTATATCGTGTTTGAAATTTGTTAAAATTAACTAATAACTATATATAAATTAAAAATTTATGTCTATAGTACAATCCTATGTTATCGAATTAGTGCTTAGTATTTGTTGATTTTAACAGATATTGGATAGGTCAAAGATATATTAAACACATAGTTAACTTATCAAATAATTTTATAAATTTAAGAATATTAATATATATATATATATATATATATAAATCACATCCATCCATAAAAGTGGAAGACATTCAAATTTGTAGCTGGTTAGAAACGTAATTTATATTTGTTTAAAAAATAATATTATAATATTTGTAAATTGTAACCACACTATCTAGGGACTAAAATTAACCTTTATGTGGATAAAATATAACTCAACTCAAGTTAAAAGGAAATAGATCAAAATCATCGTTTTAAAAACAATAACACCAAAATTGAAAGATACGGACTAATGTCATAGATATTTAAACTTAATAATTTGATTTCTCATCATCCCTCCTCTTACACGTGGTAAAAAAAAAAAACATATCAAATATTAAATTGACGGTTAAATTACAAATTACGATTTTATTATTATCTAGTTGGTATCTAAGCTTTTAAATTTAAAAATTTACTATTTAAATTATATATATATATTTTTAATTCACATATCTACCCAACACAAAATTTAAAGTTTTAGAATACACCAAACACAAATGTCAAATTTATAATTTAATATATCAATAAAATTTAATAAAATTAATATGGTAATAATCTATTAGATACAAAGTAATACATGATTTATTAGATATTTTAAAAATTCTTATCTTAAATCGATACAAACTTTAAAACTTTATCACTAAATATGAATTTAACCTAAAATATTGATGCTTCTTTTGTATCGAACCATCGGAACTTGGGCTAATAGTAAATGGGTTGTATGTAAAGATGATCTTATAATGGACCGGGTCATAACAAAGATTTGTATTTGATTAATGTTCAAATTTTTCATTATTTACAAGAATTTCTATTTTTTTTAAAAAAATTATAATAAAATTAGGACTCATTTATCTCTAATCAAGAATTTTTTAAAATAGGAAACTCAAATGTCACACGCTTTTTAAGAAAATGTAATTATTTTTTAAATATTCTCAAATAAACAAAAATATCAACAAAATATTAAAATGCGTAGAAACCCTCTCGAGAAGCCAAAACGACAAACCCTCGAAGACGCCGAACGTCAAACCCTCGCTCCCTCTCGATTCCAATTTCGGCGACAAGAAGAAGGGATTCCGGCGACAAAACGATTCCAATTGCAGCGACTAAAGGAATCCGGCGACTAAAGGATTTCGGCGACAAGAAGACGAAAGGATTCCAGTTACAGCGGCCACAAACCAATTATGGCGACTAAATTTCTGTAAGTTTCTTGCCTCTATTTCGGCCGATGTTCGATAAACCCCCATCCATTTAGAATGTATTTTTCTTGAGTTCGGGAAACAAAGTCAGGAAAAACCCGGCCCGTCAACGCCAACTCCGCCGCCTTCCCATACCCTACGATCCTTGGCAGCCTCTGCAGAGTCCCCAGATCCGCCGTAATCGCCAATTTAACCTCCCTCCCCCGATGCACCCTATCAATTTGCATATTGGACCCATGTTTCTTGAATTTCAGTTAAATAGGAGTATATACCAAAACACACACCGTATATTATAACATATATGAACGTATCATTTTGAAAACCCAATGTATGTGTATGTCAGTTTACTTTTCTTTAAAATTTCAGCAAGTATACGGTATTAAAATACATGGTTTTATATGTACTGATTACGCCATTTCTTAATCAATTTAAAGGTTTATATCCTAAGTTTTCTATCAAATAAATTGATTATATGAAATATATTGGAATATATATAATGGATTTGAAGGAAATCTAACCGGAGAGAAACGTGAGTAGAAGCAAGATCGACCTCATTTCCATATTTCATTAATTTAAGTTTTATAGTAAAACATATGTATTTACATAAATTATAGCATGCAATAAATAAAGGAAAAACTTTAGAAATCAAGAAAGTAAAAGTTGTGGGTTTTGTTTGAATTTTCAGGAAGAAAAGAGGAGAAGAGAGGAGGAGGAGGAGAGGGAAGAAAAGAATCTGTAAATTTTTTCCATAGAGCTCTCATAGAGAATTAAGGAAAAATGAATCTTCAATCGCATCATTCTTTCTCAATGGGGAGGGAGTTGTTCCGCTTTAATTATTTAAATTAAATTAGTAAATAGTAATAATATATATATATAATAATTGCTTTATTATATATATATACATTATATCAAATATAACATATAGTCTATAATTTTATATTGCATCAAATACAATATAACTTATAGATTTATTTTTTTTCAACAATACATGACATTTATATAAATCACATTTATATTAAATTCATATATATTGATATTTAAATCATATTCAAATATTTAATTCCTCTTTAACTTATTTATAGTATTTAATATAAATCATATATATATTAAATTTAATTACATGAATCTTATTCATATATTAAGTATTTAAGTCATATTCAAATTTCTCTCGTATTATCTTATATTATAATATATCAGAAGCATTATATTTTATATTTCATATATTCAATTTAATTAATTATATTATCATATATTAATCAATTTCCTTAATTAATTTGAACACTTCAAATTAATTTAATAATTCTCAATTAGATAAACAGGGGACCTTATGATCTAGTAGATTGAAGCTTCAACGGTACTCGGATAATTAATTATAATTAATTAAACTCTTTAATTAAATTATCCAATATTTGTTAACTGTCGGTCATTACATAAAAGATCGACAGTTGCACTATTCGCATTACAGATAAATTTCTGTGTCCATTGGATAAAACTAATCGACATTGCTTATAAGTACAGCTGGACCAAAATTACCGTTTTGTCCCTAAAAGTTAAATTTAACTCCTTAAGTATCACTGATCTATCTAATGAATAATAAGTCATAGATCAACTATGACCAAGTCTCTCTCGGGCCAAAAGAGGGTCTGGCTAACTATGTTCAATACCTGGAATCAGCCCTTAAGGGAGTAATTTATCTACTTGCCCCTACATCGAGGAAGGAGTGAATTCCGTCTTATGTAGCTGAGTTCCCAGCTCCCAAAATGGTAGGCTTGTTAAGTTGGCAATCTAACCACTCTCATCCATATAAATCAAAGGACTATATTCATGAGCATGAGTTCACAACTCACTCGGGATTCAGGTCATGTCACCTATGGTCATCCTAGTGAAATGTAAATCTCTATTATCAACGGCGATATATAAAGAGACTAATCATTTCGTGGTCTGGTCTTATACAAACTCTTTGTATAGGATACCCCGCTCACATGTCTCCACATGAATGACAAGATCAGATCATTTGTAGCATTTTACAACACTTGTAACATCTACAAAGCGAGTCGTATCCATAGAGTTACCAAGATAAGGTACCCAGCCTTATTCATATACTATAGACCATTTAGGTTATTATTTAAACAAGATCCACTTGTATATCTTTACATACTTGTTTAAATTACATGAAATAACCTCGGATCTTAGTTTATTGGATTGAGTATATGCTTATAAAATAACACTTATTTTATTAACAAGAATATGTTTATACAAAGTTTACAAACTACGAGATTACAAAAGATTAGGACACCAACCCAACAGGATTTACGTGGGTTTAAACCCTAAATTGATTTTATGGATTATATTCTTGAAGATTTGATATATACTAGAGGTATTTTTTTTGTGTGTGCATTCAATATGGCCAAATTTGCTATGTAGGTTTGTGCATTCAGTACTTATTGTGTAGATTTATGTAGGTTTGTGCATTTAATATTTGTTGTGTAGATTTACATAGGTTTGGGACGTTAGTGAACCTGGACTAGACGTTTTGTATACTTTTTTTTTTTTTTGGGTATTTAACAATACTCCATGTCTTACGTAGGGTTCAAGTATTCAATGATTATATGAAATATATTGGGATATATATGATGGGTTTACGTAGGTTTCAAGTATTCAAGAATAAAACCCATAAAATCATGCTGAAGGGAGCATCCCCATTGAGTGATCGGTCTGCTAGTTCACGCAAATTCGAAGAAGTTATCACAGACGAGCCACATGCAGGGAAACTAGTTCCTGGAGGTAGCTTGAAGAAGATGAGATTACTCTCTAGATTGGATCAGGGGTGCACATCTCAGCTAAAGCAGTAGGAGCTGTTAAGTTAACTTTTGGAAATAGATATCTGTATTTAGAAAATGGTCTTTATATACCTTCTTGTAAAAAAAATTTGATATCTATTTCTTGTTTGTTGGAAGATTTGTGCAAAGTAAATTTTTGTCTTAATGAAGCGTTCATTACAAAAAGAAGTATACAAATCTATTCGGAAAACCTAGAAAGTAACTTATATAAGTTAAAACCATATAAAGTTGAAGTTGTAAATAACATAGAAATGTTTAAAACAACTGAAACTCAAAGAAAAAGGCAACACATTTCTTAAAGTATCTATCTTTGGCACTTGAGACTTGGCCACATTAATCTCAATAGGATTGAGAGATTGGCTAAGAGTGGTCTTCTAAACAAGTTAGAAGATGTCTCTTTACCGCCATGTGAGTCATGTCTCGAGGAAAAAATGACAAAAAGATTTTTTTTTTTTTCAAGAAAAGGTCTTCGAGCCAAAGAAATCTTAGAGCTCATGCATTCGGACCTCTGTGGACCGATGAGTGTTAAAGCACGGGGATGTTATGAATATTTCATTAGCTTTATAGATGATTATTCTAGGTACGGTTACATTTACCTAATTCATTTTAAGTCTGAAGCTTTTAAAAAGTTCAAGAAATTTAAGACCGAGGTTGAGAACCAATTAGGTAAATTTATTAAGACACTTCGATCAGATCGACGTGGGGAGTATTTGTATTTGAAATTCTAGGACTGTGTGATAGAACAGGGGATTCAGTCACAACTCTTTGCATCGAGAATGCCTCAGCAGAATGGTGTATCTGAATGAAGAAACATAACCTTGTTGGACATGGTTCAGTCCATGATGAGTTATGCTCGGTTGCCTAACTCGTTTTGGGGTATGCAGTAGAGACTGCAACTTACATTTTGAATAACATTCCCTCTAAGAGTGTATCAGAAACACCTTATGAGTTATGGATAGGACGTAAAGCTAGTCTACGTCATTTCTAGATTTGGGGTTGCCCGACACACGTGTTGGTGCAAAATCCTAAGAAATTGGAACATTATTCAAAATTATGTCTGTTTGTAGGTTACCCTAAAGGAATGAGAGGTGGTCAGTTTTATGATCCTTAGGATGATAAGGTAATTGTATTGACAAATGCCACATTCCTAGAGGAAGACCACATTCGAGATCATAAACCCCGCAGTAAACTAGTATTGGAAAAGATTTCAAATAATGCTACAGACGAATCAACAAAAGTTATTGATCAGCCTTGCTCATCAACAAGAGTTGTAGATATATCAAGGAAATTTGGTCCATCACATCCTACTCAAGAGTTGAGAGAACCTCGACGTAGTGGGAGGGTTGTGAGACAGCCTAACTGCTATATGAGTTTAACTGAAATCGAAGTCAACATACCTGATGATGGCTTAGAGGATCCATTAACATATAAACAGGCAATGGATGATGTTGATCAAGATCAGTGGATCAAATCCATGGACCTTGAAATAGAGTCTATGTACTTTAATTCACTATGGAAATTTGTAGATAAACCTGATGAGGTAAGACCTATTGGTTATAAGTGGATCTACAAGCGTAAAAGAGTCCATATGGGGAAGGTATAGACCTATAAAGCCCAGTTAGTAGTAAAAGGGTTATACCTAGGTTGAGGGGGTGGACTATGAAAAAACCTTCTCACCTGTTGCTATGATCAAATCAATCAGGATACTCTTGTCCATTGCCACTTTTTGTAATTATGAAATTTGACAAATGGATGTCAAGACTGCCTTTCTAAATAGAGATTTTGAAAAGAGTATTTATATGGTCCAACCAGAAGGGTTCATTGAACAGAGTCAGGAGAAAAAGGTTTGCAAGCTGAAGAGACTTATTTATGGATTGAAACAGGCATCCAGATCCTGGAATATAAGATTTGATACTGCTATCAAATCTTATGGCTTTGAACAACGCATTGATGAATCATGTGTATACAAAAAGATCATCAACTTCACTATAGCATTTTTAGTTTTATATGTAGATGATATCCTACTTATTGGGAATAATGTAGGATACCTAACTGACATTAAAAATTGGCTAGCAACCCAATTTCAGATGAAAGATCTGGGAGAGGCGCAGTATATTCTTGAGATTCAAATAGTTCGAAACCGAAAGAACAGAATGCTAGCCATGTCTCAAACATCTTATATAGACAAGATGTTGTCTAGGTTTAAGATGTAGGATTCCAAACGAGGTCTTTTACCTTTTAGGAATGAAATACACCTGTCAAAGGAACAATGTCCTAAGACACCTCAAGAAGTTAAAGATATGAGACGGGTTCCCTATGCATCAGCAGTCGGAAGTCTGATGTATGCAATGTTATGTACTCATCCAGACATATGCTTTGTAGTATGGATTATCAGTAGGTATTAGTCCAATCCTGGTTATGAACAATGGACTGTTGTTAAGAATATCCTCAAGTATCTTAGGAGAACGAAAAACCACGTGCTCGTATATGGAAATAAGGATTTGATCCTTACGGGATATACTGACTCTGATTTTCAGACCGATATAGACTCTAGGAGATCTACTTCGGGATCGGTGTTCACTCTAAATGGAAGAGCACTAGTATGGAGAAGTATTAAGCAGAGTTGTATTGTAGACTCTACAATGGAAGCAGAATATGTTGCTGCTTGTGAAGCAGCCAAGGAAGCAGTATAACTTAGGAAGTTCTTAAATGATCTAGAAGTTGTTCCAGACATGCATATGCCAATTACTTTGTATTGCGATAAAAGTAGGCAGTAGCGAACTCCAAAGAACCTAGAAGCCTAAGCACGGAAAACATATTGAGGACAAATATCAGATCGTGCTAAGAGGAGACGTTATTGTCTGAGGACATATTGCTGATCCGTTTACTAAAGCCCTCTCGACTAAGATTTTCGAGGGTCACCTGAAGAGTTTAGGACTACGGGTAGAATAAATAGGGCAAGTGGGAGAAATTTTGGGTATGGGATGCCCTAGTTTATTGTATTTAGTTTTCTTTCACAACACCCAACTTTATTGTAACCCACTAGGAGTTTTAGTCCAAGTGGGATTTTGTTGGGTTGTATGTCTTAAAACTCGTAGTTTTGTAAACAGTAAACATATATGAAGTTTATTCAGATAAGTGTTGTTGATTGTTTAATAACTCTAAATCCAATAAACTACGATCCTTGGCTAATGTCATGAATACTTGAACTTTATGTGGAGACATAAACTTGATCAAGTTCGAGTAAAATAGTCTAAACCACCTATAGTACTTGGATTAGGTTGGGTACCTATTTCTGGAGATACTATTGAATACGACCCGCTTTATGATTGTTACAAATGTTGTAAAGTGTCATAAACGATGTGATCAGTTCATTCATGTAGAGACATGTGAGCGGGGGTGTTCTACACGATGAGATTGTGTAAGACAGACTACGAAATAATCACTGTTACGTATTAACACCGTTTACTGTTAACACTGATTAATTTCACTTCTTGATGACCTAGATAACTTGATCTGAATCCTGAGTTGTCTATGAACTCTTGTTTATTCACGATTGTCCCTTGATCTGCATAAGTGATGGTAAGCTCAGCTCGCTGCTCAATATGCCTCCCATTTCAGGGATAAGACCAGGTAGATGGCTGGGAACATAGAATTTGTAAGATGGAATTCACTCCTACCCATTTTATGGATATTAGAAAGGTTGTTCCCTTAAGGGCTGATATTGAGTCTTGAACAAAGGGCCTCATGCTCTCGTTGGCCTGAGAGGGAATAGATTTAGTAATTATGATCCTAAATCAATTGTTCATTCGAGGGATAGTGGTACTTAAGGAGAAAAGATGTAACTTAGGGGTATTTCAGTATTTGACCTAGTTGAGGTTACGAACAACCTGTGAAGGATCAACCTATTGATGATGGTTATATAAAATGGACACATAATATATTTATGGTGAGGAGAGTGCAACTACAGGCTATAGTGGACAATCTTATTAGTTAACGAATGTTGATTAACTAGGTTAAAGAGTTTGACCAGTTAGTCTTGGATCATTGGAGCCCGTGATCTGTAGGTCCATAGGGTCTTCTTGCTAGCTCAATACGGACAAAATTGAAGAACTAGGTGAAGTGAGAATTTGAAATGTTCAAATTCGGTCTTAAGGGAATATTGTATTTTATATGAGTTATAATTTATAATTAAATAATTAATTTATTAATTAATTATTTTTGGGAGTATACTTGATCATTAGCATGAAGGTATTTTTTTAAACTTGATTAATGTGATTAATCAAAGCTAGGTGTCTTAAACAATTTGTTTATTTTTTATTTAATTGAAATTGTTTTAATTAAATATTTTTCTAAAATTTGAATTTTTTTTTCATTTTTTAATTAAAAAAATAGTTAGTGGAAACATCCGATTGTTGGATTTTCCCACTAACTAAGTAGACTTTGGAGTGGCATTTCCCAAGCTTGACACCTAGAGATTACATGCTAATGGAGTTTGAGGTGGAAGACATGCAAAATGAGATTTTGCATGTGTTTTCTCAACAGAAGGCTTTGTTTTTTAAATTTAAAAAACTAATGCTTCCACAACTTTTGACCTAAAAATCTTCCACCTCATTTCTCTTTACTATCCTTCTTTCTATAGTGAAATCCCTTATTTTCACTAACATAATGGTCCCACAACTGTGTTTTTCAACTGAAAATTAGCGGGATTTATCGTTGGTAGTGTCGATCGAGCTCAGGAGAGGAAGAGAACAATAGCCTGACAAAAAGTTCGGTCCATATCGAGTAATTTAACCTAAATTGATTTTATGGGTTTTATTCTTGAATACTTGGTATATACAAGCGGTTTCATTCTTGTTGTGTATTCTATTGGGATATATATGATGGGTTTACATTGAAATAAACTTGGAAAATGTACATATCGATGTATGATGAATAAATTTACATATTCAATTGCATTCTATTAGAATAAAAAAGCAATGCTTTTATGGATGTAGGAGGACAATCTACCTCTTATAACTAAGAAAGAAGCTAGCCAAGGGGACATATAATGGGACGCCATGCACTTGGTCAATGAAGGTAATACTCATATTTTGGTAGGCTAGTATATATCGAATATACTTAAAAATACCATCTATATAGGGTAGGGGGATGAAAGATGTTGAAAGGAACTTTGAAAGAAAGCAACGAAAACATGTTAGGGTGGTTGAAAATCGAAAGTTATAAAATACAACTACTTTGTAGTAAATAATTAATATATTTAAAATATATTGAAATATACTTGGGTATATTTAAAATGTTGTACATAATGTTACACATGCTTTTTATTTTTACTAACACAAACTTATTGTTGGGATTGGTATCCAAAATCTCTTGTAATCTCGTAGTTTGTAAACTTTGTATAAACATATTGTTGTTAATAAAATAAGTGTTATTTTGCATATACTCAATCCAATAAACTAAGATCTGAGGTTATTTCATGTAATTTAAACAAGTATGTAAAGACATACAGGTGGATCTTGTTTAAATAATAACCTAAACGGTCTGTAGTAGATGGATAAGGCTGGGTACCTTATCCTGGTGAGATTATGGATACGACCCGCTTTGTACGTGTTACAAATGATCTATTCCAGATCATTCATGTAGAGACATGTGAGCGGAGTATCCTATACAAAGAGTTTGTATAAGACCGGACCACGAAATGATTAGTCTCTTTATATAACGCCGTTAATAATAGAGACTTACATTTCACTAGGATGACCATAGGTGACATGACCTAAATCTCGAGTGAGTTGTGAACTTCTGCTCATGAACGTGGTCATTTGATTTGCAAGGGTGAGAGTGGCCAAATTTCCAACTCAACAAGCCTGCCATTTTGGGGATTCGTCTGACTGGGGAGTTGGGAACACAACTACACAAGACGGAATTCACTCATTCTCCAATGCAGGGGCAAGTAGATAAATTGTTCCCTTAAGGCCTGATTCCGGGTCTTGAACATAGTGGCCACACCCTCTCCTGGACTGAGAGAGACTTGGTCATAGTTGGTCTATGACTTATTGTTCATTAGAGGGATCAGTGGTACTTAGAGTTAGATGTAACCACATGGGCAAAATGATATTTTTGGCCCAACTGTACTTACGAGCAATTTGTGAAGGGTCATCGCATTGTTGATTGGTTATATCCAATGGACACAAAAATTTATCTGTAGTGCGAAGAGTGCAGCTGTCAGTCTTTAGTGGAATGACCGACAGTTAACGGATGTTGGGTAATTTAATCAAAAAGTTTAATTAATTATCCGGTACTGTTGAGCTTCAATCTACAGGTTCATAAGGTCCTCTCTGTAGCTCAACAGAGATTTAATTGAGAATTATTTTTGGATTAATTTGAAGTGTTCAAATTAATTGAGAGACTTAATTATATATGATATAATTAATTAAATTAATTATATATGAGATATAATTAATATAATGTATTTGATACATTATAATATAAGGTAATATGAAAGGAATTTGAATATGATTCAAATACTAATTATATGAATGAGACTTGTGTAATATGAGATTTATGGTTTATATTAAATACCATAAATAAGTTGAGAAAAATTCAAATATTGAATATGATTCAAATATTAATTATATGAATGAGATTCATATAAGTGAATTTAATATAAATGTGATTTATATTAAATACCGTGTATTATTGAGAGAAAATAAATCTATAGGTTATATTGTATTTGATGCAATATAAAACTATAGGTTATATGTTATATTTGATATAACATATAGTGATATATATAATAATAATAATAATAATAATTTAATTTAAAATAATATATATATACATATATATAAAATTAATTAATTAATTTTAAATTAATTAAAGAGAAGGAGTTACAACTCCCTCCCCCATTCTTTTAGTTAATTTACGTGGATGTGAAAGAATGATGTGGGTTAGATTCATCTTCTTCCTTAATTCTCTTTGAGTGAATAGTTCTCTCTGGACAAATTTATAGAGAAGAAAAGTTCTTTTCTTTCCTCTCCCCCTCTCCATATTATTCCCTCTTCCTAGGATTCAAGTAAAGCCCACAACTCTTACTTGAATCCTTTGTTTCAAGAGAATACAAAGGGCTCTCAAGTGGTGGCGTCCCATTTGGAGAAGGAGATCCGTTCGTGATTTGTTCGAGGCATTCTTGAAGAAAGTGTTCTTCAAAGATAAGGGTTTCTAAAACCCTAAGTTTTCCTTTATTAAAGCATGCAATAATTTATATAAATGCATATCTTGTTCTTGTTTTACTGTAAAATTTAAATTTAATGAAAAATAAAAATTTAGGTTGTTCTTGCTTCTGCTCAAGAATCCCTAAGTTTGAGTTTCCTTCAATTGGTATCAGAGCCAGGTTGCTGGTTATCTAATCCCAAATTCCATTCTTTTATTGAGTCATTTTTACAATGATGGTGGGTTTTATATATTCTATATTCTGGTTCATGCAATGAATGGTTGTGAATATGCCTTTTCTTGTTTGACCGATTTTAATTACACGACGTGGAAAGAATCCATTAAAACGTTTTTCGTGGTAAACGAACTCGAAATTGTCATGATTGAGGATTGTCCTCAAGTCCCAACCCTTGATGCATCACGAGATGTTCGTAATGCATATGAGGTGTGGATTTGGCTAATTCGAACGCCCGAGTTCATATTTTGGCAAGCATACTTGATGAGTTGGCCAAAAGGTTTGAGAACATGGTCATTGCATATGAGATCATGGAATCAATGCAAGAATTGTTTGAACGAAAGTTCTCACGATTCAAGCAAAATGGGATTGATGAAAATGAAACCTGTAGTGTCAGTTCTTAAGATAATCTGCAGTCCATTTTGAATGTCAAAGGACTAACAGAGAAAGCAATCGTTACCAACTTTGATGAAGTTCACCTACGAGGATTGTCCTCTGAGATGAAACTTGGAGTTTATGACTTGGGTTCTGGAGCTGATCCAACTACTCTCCAGAAAAGGAAGAACTTCAAAGAAAATAAATCTGACTTATTTGTCTTGGTGACATGCTTAGTAGAGAATGATGATTCTGCCTAGATAGTTGATTCAAGAGCTACTAACCATGTGTGTTCTTCCCATCAATGATTTAATTCCTGAAAATAGTTAGAAGCTGGAAAGATGACTCTTAGAGTTAGTACTGGTGAGGCTGTTTCAACTATTGTTGTAGGCTAGCTTATGTTATTTTTGGACAAGAAACGATATATGTTATTAGATAACGTATATGTAGTTCCTTATATCAAGAGGAACATAAGTTCTGTTTCCTGTCTAATTGAACAAAAATATTCCATATCCTTCTCTGAGAATAAAGTGTTTATTTTTAAGAATGGAATGAAGTTAGGTTTTGGTTCAATGGAAAATAACTTATATGTATTAAGGTTGTTAGTCATAAAAGCTATGCTCAATACTAAAATGTTCAAAATAGCAACAACTGTAAAAAGACCGAGAATTTCTCCTAAAGAAAATACGCATCTTTGGCATCTAAGGTTAGGTCACATCAATCTCAGTAGGATTGTGAGGTTGGTGAAAAGTGGACTTCTAAATGGTTTAGAAGAAAACTCTTTACCAGTATCTATGTTATGCCTTGAAAGCAAAATGGCCAAACAACCTTTTACTGGAAAAGGTTATAGAGCCAAAGAAACATTGGTGTTTATACATTCAGACCTCTATGATCCGATGAATGTAAGAGTACGAGGTGGGTATGAATATTTAATCTCTTTTATAGATGATTATTTTAGATTTGGGTATCTATACCTAATGCAACATAAGTATGAAGCTCTTGAAAAATTCAAGGAGTACAAGACTGAAGTTGAAAACTTGTTAGGTAAAAAGATAAAAACATTATGATCTGATCGTGGTGGAGAGTATATGGGCTTAAGATTCCAAAACTATATGATAGAACATAAAGTATATGGACTTAAGCCTACCATTTTGGGTATTCGTCTAACTTGGGAGCTGGGAACTCAGCTACACAAGACGAAATTCACTCCTTCCCCGATGTAGTGGCAAGTAGATAAATTATTTCCTTAAGGGTTGATTCCGGGTCTCGAACATAGTGGCCACACTCTCTTCTGGCCTGAGAGGACTTGGTCATAGAGGGACTATGACTTATTGTTCATTAAAGGAATCAGTGGTACTTAAGGAGTTAGATGTAACTACAGGGGCAAAACGGTATTTTGGTTCAGCTGTACTTACAAGCAATTTGTGAAGGGTCATCACGCTGTTGATTGGTTGTATCTAATGGACACAGAAATATATCTGTAGTGCGAAGAGTGCAACTGTCGGTCTTTAGTGGAGTGTTTGACAGTTAACGGATGTTGGGTAATTTAATTAAAGAGTTTAATTAATTATCCGAGTACTATTGGAGCTTCAATCTACAGGTTCATAAAGTCTCTATTATAGCTCAACAAAGATTTAATCTTTGGATTAATTTTAAATGTTTAAATTAATTGAGAAAATTAATGTATATGATATGATTAATTATAATGTATTTAATACATTATATATGAGAGGAATTTGAATATGATTCAAATACCAATTATATGAATGAGATTCATGTAACTAAATATAAATATGATTTATATTGAGAGGAATTAAAATATTTGGATATGATCATAATATCATTTATATGGATGTGATTCATATAAATGGATTTATATCAAATGTGATTTATATTAAATGCCATGTATAGTTAAGAGAGAATAAAATCTATAGTTTATGTTATATTTGATGCAATATAAAATTATAGACTATATGTTATATTTGATATAACATATTGTGTATATATAATAAAATAGTTATTATATATTCTATTTTATTAATTTATTTGAAATTAATAAAAGGTAAGAAGTTATAACTCCCTCCTATTATTCTCTCAATATCTCTTGTGATAAAGGAAGTCAAGAGATCTTTTCTTAAAAGAATTCTTACAGAGAAGTTTTAATATGAAAGAGAAAGGTTCTCAGAAGAAAACTTCCCTCTCATCCTCTCCATCTTCTTCCCTCTTCCTAGGACTCAAGCAAAACCCACAACTCCTGCTTGAGTCTTTGAATCCGAAAAGAGAATACAGAGGGTTCTCGCTTGGTAGTGTCCATGCATGAAGAAGGAGATCTGCGAGGAAGGAGTTTTGTTTGTGGCTCGTACGAGGGATTACTAGAAGAAAGGTTCTTCAAAGGTGAGGTTTCTTGAAACCTGTTTTCTTTGTAAAAGCATGTTGTAATTTAACCTTGAATGCATATCTATTTGTATGTTTACTGTAAATTTTGTATTCAATAATTAATGGAATTTGGATGATTCGTTTCCGCTCAAGGATCTCCTCATGATAAGATTCCTTCAATTGGTACCAGAGCCAGGTTGTAGGTTTCTAATTCCAAATTCTATTCTTGTATTGAATTCGTTTACAGTACTGGTGGGTTTTAAAATTTGTATTGTGTTTATATGATAAATGTTTGTGGATGTATTGTTAATGGATGTTTCGGGATAAAATTCTTGTTTTATGGCTTTCTTTATTTTTACAAAGTTGGTTTGTAAAGGGCCCCTGCACTTTTAGACAATAATTTGCAATTGAGTCTGTATTTGTTTAAGTTTTGAGTTGCTCATGAAGCTTCAAAGAAGAAGGGTTGCAATGCGTTTTGATGGAGAAGACAAAACGGAGGTTGTCACATCGTGTAGCTAGAACTAAACGATAAGATAGCTTTTGTTATGTAACTACACGATCGTGTAACATTTGCTAAACGATCACATAGCTAATGCTACACGATCGTGAAGAGGTTGCTTCACGATCGTGTTGCGTTGACTGCATGATCGCGTAGGCGCTCGCTCGGTATTGGATGCTCGATGCATTGTTGCGTGCTACACGATCGTGTAGACTATTATGCTCATCACATAGTCATCAGCTACACAATCACATAGTATATGATACTCGACGCATGATGTTTACTATACGATCACGTAGACTTTCAAACATATATACTCGATGCCTCGCTGCTCGACGATTAGGCATTTGCTACATGATTAGCTGCAAGGGTTCTTTGTGGAGCGATTCGAGGTGAGCGGTTCAAGACCCGGTTCACTTGTTCAAAACTGGTGGACTCATTTTTGTAATAGATTAGCCTTTTATTTCCTTGTTTAGAGATTTTCTATCCCAGTCCATCAACTCTTAATATAAATATAAATGTGATGTATATTTTATTATATGTCATAATGTATGCCATATAGTTTTAAAACCCACTATAGGTTATGCATTTATTTTCGTGCATCATTTTATATTAGAAGTGTTATAATATATTAATATGCATGATTTAAATTACATAAAGCATGCTCATGCATCATATAATATAAGAGTTATAGTATATGTATGCATGCATTATAGCATATCCATGCATCATTTATATTATAAATATTATAGTTGAATAGTTGTATGGCATTGATCATTACTTAGTTATATAAATATTATATATTAGTAATGAATGAACATTGCATGATGCATGACATTACTTTAGGTAATCTTATAAACGTTATAATTTTATAAAGTATGTCAATGCTTGTAATGCCGGTTTTAATTTGTTTCATTTACTTTATAAGAGTTATAAATAAATGAAATTAGAAATTAAATCAATAACCAAGAGTTGCATGCAAACTTAGGTAAAATCATTTTTTAAAATATGATTGAGATAGACCTAAGTTCACAAATTTCTAATGAGATTAGAAATTAGATTAATCTTTTAAATCAGTTTAATAGGATCAAATTGATTTCAATAAAAGATTAAATTTGCAGCAAATATATCTATAAGGGACCTTTTGTATAAGACAGATTCTGGCTAGGCTGGGGTATCTAAGTTGACGAAAACGGAACAACCCTACCTGGGAACCTACCTGGAAAGGTGAATTAGATACATTTGCTACCAGCATGCAATTGTTGATTAATATTTGTTAAAGTGTTTAATGAATGTTAATCAAAATTGTTTAACTTTCCAAGGTAAGTTTTACTTTTGGGCAAACTTAATAAAAATAATTAGCTGTATTTTTCCTAAGTAAATTAAACCCTAGGTTGTTAAAATATTCAGTGGGAGGAAAAGATGTATATGATATGTCATTTTTCCACTCATATTTCTACCTTAATATTCATACCGTGAGACTCATGCTTGGCCTTGAAGCACCCTAGGAGCATTCCCCTTTGAATGGCATTTGCATGGGCCAATATCAAGGTGAATGGAGAGAGTATTTATAGTAAGTGGGAGAGGGATGTGTGTCAATATGTCCTACGATCTCTTTCATTGGTTTGCACCGTGAGACCTTCTTGCACTGCCTCGAGGCGCCCTGGGAGCGTCGCCCTTCAGATGCTTTGTGTAGTTGGTCAATATCAAGGCGAACTCTAGAAATGGATAGGATCGCTTTAGTTTTTACCCCAATCGATTTTCCCTTCGGTTAGCTCATTGGGGCGGAAGTTTAGAATCTAAAATGAAGGGTCACACTTACGGAAAATTATTAAGCAAGTCAATGATTTCTTGACCAAATAAATTATGACTGATCATTATAGGAATAAGAGTTATTCTGATGTAATGATTAGTTGAGAGTGTCTCGATTCAGTGAAGGGAGAAATTGACTACCCTTCGTTGGCTTTTGTCCTAAATCACTGAAGCATCATTGCAAAATTAGATGTTAAATAGGGATCATTTAGATTTTTGCTAAAATTGATTGTATATTTTTAAAGAGTTGTGCTAAAATTTAATATAGATCAATATGTTTGTTTTTTCAGCAAAATGTAAAATAGTGATTTTCCGTTAGTTGCCTTTTCAAGTTTGATCAGTTTTAATTACATGATGTGGAAAGAATCCATTAAAACATTTTTCGTGGTAAACAACCTCGAAGTTGTCATGAATGAAAATTGTCCTCAGTCCCAACCTCTGATGCACCACGAAATGTTCATAATGCATATGAGGTGTGAATGAAGGCTGATTCGAGGGCCCGAGTTCACATTTTGGCAAGCAAAGCTGATGTGTTGACCAAAAGGTTTGAGAAGATGGTCATTGCACATAAGATCATGGAATCAATGCGAGAATTTTTTGAACGAAAGTTCTCACTATTCAAGAAAAACAGAATTGATGACAATGAAACCGGTAGTGTCAGTTCCCAAGATAATCTCTAGTCTACATTGAATGTCAAGGGACTAACAGAGAAAGCAGTTATTGCTAACTCTGATGAAGATCATCGACGTGGATTGTCCTTTGAGATGAAACATGGAATTTATAATATGGGTTCTGATACTGATTCACTTACTCTTCAGAAAAGGAAGAACTCTAAAAACGATAAATATGATTTATTTGTCTTGGAGACGTGCTTAGTAGAGAATGATGATTTTGCCTGGATAATTGATTTAGGGGCTACTAACCACGTATAATCTTCCCATCAAGGATTTAGTTCCTAGAAACAGTTGGAAGCTGGAAATATGACTCTTAGAGTCGGTACTGGTGAGGTCATTTCAGTTGTTGCTGTAGACAAACTTAAGTTATTTTTGGACAAGAAACGATATATGTAGTTCCTCATATCAAGAGGAACCTAATTTCATTTTCATGTCTGATTGAACAAAATTATTCTATATCATTCTCTGAGAATAAAGTGTTTATTTTTAAGAATGGAACGGAGTTAGGTTTTGGTTCAATGGAAAATAACTTGTATGTACTAAGGCCGTTAGTCATAAAAGCTTTGCTCAATACTGAAATGTTCAAAACAATAACAAATATAAAAAGACCAAGATTTTCTCCTAAATAAAATGCCTATCTTTGGCATCTAAGGTTAGGTCACATCAATCTCAATAGGATCGAGAAGTTGGTAAAAAGTGGACTTCTAAATGGTTTAGAAGAAAAATCTTTACCAGTATGTGAATCATGCCTTACCTTGAAGGCAAAGTGACCAAACGATCTTTTACTGGAAAAGGTTATAGAGCCAAAGAAACTTGGAGCTTATACATTCTGACCTCTGTAGTCCGATGAATGTAAGAGTACGAGGTGGGTATGAATATTTCATCTCTTTCATAGATGATTAATCCAGATTTGGACATCTATATCTAATGCAACATAAGTCTAAATTTCTTGAAAAGTTCAAGGAGCATAAGATTGAAGTTGAAAACTTGTTATGTAAAAAGATAAAAACACTACGATTTGATCGTGGTGGAGAGTATATGAACTTGAGATTCTAGAACTATATGATAGAACATGGAATCACGTCCCAAATCTCAGCCCTAGGTACACCTCAGCAGAATGGTGTATCAGAAAGAAGAAACAGAATCCTATTGGACATGGTTCGGTCTATGATGAGTTATGCTCATCTTCCAAACTCGTTTTGGGGATATGCAGTAGAGAGTGTAGTTTATATTTTGAACAACGTTCCCTCAAAGAGTGTTTCTGAAAAACCTTTTGAGTTATGGAGAGGTCGTAAAGGTAGTTTCTGCCACTTCAAGATTTGGGGATATCTAGTCCATGTGCTTATGGCAAACCTAAAAAAGTTAGAACCTTGTTCAAAAGTGTGCCTATTTGTAGGTTACCCTAAGGAAATGAAAGGTGGATATTTCTGTGATCCAAGTGAGAATAAAATTTTTGTATCGACAAACGCTACCTTCTTGGAAGAAGACCACATGAGGGATCATAAACCACGAAGTAAACTTTTTTTAAATGAGATTTCTAATGAGATTGCTGAGACTTCAACAAGAATTGTTGAATAGGTTGATAGATCAACAAAAGTTGTTGATGTCAGTTCATCTAGTCGCCCATCTCAAGAGTTGAGATTGCCTCAACGTAGTGGGAGGGTTATGAACCCACCTGTACGCTACATGGGTTTAACAGAAGCCCAAAATATCATATCTGATGATGGTGTTGAGGATCCATTGTCTTATAAGCAAGCAATGGAAGATGTTGACAAAGATGAATGGATTAAAGCCATGAATTAAGAAATGGACTCCATGTACTTCAATTCTATCTGGGAGCATGTAGAACAACCTGATGGGGTAAATCCTATAAGTTGTAAATGGATCTACAAGAGGAAAAGAGATGTAGATGGAAAGGTACAAATCTTTAAAGCTAGACTTGTGGTAAAGGGTTATACCAAGGTTGAGAGAGTGGACCATGAAAAAACTTTATCATCTATTGTCATGTTAAAGTCTATTAGGAGTCTCTTGTCTATAGCCACATATTATGAACATGAGATATGGAAAATGGACGTCAAGACTGCCTTTTTGAATGGTAATCTTGAAGAGACCATCTACATGATTCAACCAGAAGAATTCATTGAACAAGATCAAAAGCAAAATAGTTTGCAAGCTTAATCGATCCATTTATGGACTGAAACAAGCATCTCGATCTTGGAATATAAAATTTGATATTGCGATAAAATCTTATGGCTTTGATCAAAATATTAATAAGCCTGGTGTTTATAAGAAAATCATCAACAACTTAGTAGCTTTCTTCGTGCTGTATGTGGATGATATCCTGCTCATTGGGAATGATGTATGTTTTTTTACTGATGCAAAGAAATGACTAGCCACCCAATTCCAAATGAAAGATTTGGGAAAGGTGCAGTTTGTTCTAGGGATCCAGATTATAAGGGATCATAAGAACAAAATGTTGGTCTTGTCTCAGGCATCGTATATTGCCAAGATGCTTGTCAGATATTCGATGCATAATTCCAAGAAGTGTTTATTACCTTTCAGGCATGGAATTGTATTGTCTAAGGAACAGTGTCCTAAGACTCCCCCAAGAGGTTGAGGAAATGAGACGGATTCCATATGCATTGGATATTGGTAGCCTTATGTATGCAATATTATGTACTAGACCTGACATTTGCTATGCAGTAGAGAACGAGGGACTATATGCTCGTGTATGGAGATAAGGATTTGATCCTTATAAGATACACAAACTATGACTTTCAGATTGATCGGGATTCTTAGAAATTCACATCAGGGTCAGTGTTCCCTTTGAATGGAAGAGTATAGTATGGTGAAACATCAAGCAAGGATGTATCGTAGACTCCACTATGGAAGCCGAATACATAGCTGCTCGTGAAGCTGCTAAAGAGGCTGTTTGGCTTAAGAAGTTCCTTATTGATTTGGAAGTTGTTCCAAATATCTCTTTGCCCATCACACTTTATTGTGATAACAGTGGTGCTATGGCAAATTCTTAGGAACCTAGGAGTTACGAAGAGGTAAGCACATAGAACGAAAATATCATCTGATTCGGGAAATTGTGCATCGAGGTTATGTGATTGTCACTAAGATCGTGTTGGAGCACAATGTTGCTGATCCATTTACAAAAGCTTTCACAGCTAAAGTGTTCGAGGGTCATCTAGAAAGTCTAGGTATACAGGATATGCGACACATTGTCTAGGGCAAGTGGGAGATGTTACTAGGATATAGTGTATGCCCTAGTTTATTGTATTTTTGTACTTTATTTGTATTGTACATTAGTCTCTCTAAGCTTTAGGACAAGTGAGATATTTTTGGGAATCATATCCTAAATCTCTTTGTAATCTCATAGTTTGTAAACTCCGTATAAACATATGGTTGTTAATAAAATAATTGTTATTTTATAAGCATATACTCAATCCAATAAACTAAGATCCGAGGTTATTTCATGTAATTTAAATAAGTATATAGAGACATACAAGTGGATCTTGTTTAAATAATAACCTAAACGATCTGTACTAGATGGATAAGGCTGGGTACCTTATCCTTATGACACTATGGATACGACCCACTTTGTAAGTGTTACAAGTGTTGTAAAGTGCTACAAATGATTTGATCCTGATCATTCATGTGGAGATATGCGAGCGTGAGTATCATTACAAAGAGTTTGTATAAGATCGAACTATGAAATGATTAGTCTCTTTATATAACGCCACTAATAATAGAGACTTACATTTCACTAGGATGACCATAGGTGACATAATCTGAATCTTGAGTCAATTGTGAACTCCTGCTCATGAAGGTGGCCCTTTGATTTGTATGGGCTAGAGTGGCCAGATTGCCAACTCAACAAGCCTACCATTTTGAGGATTCATCTTACTGGGGAGCTGGGAACTCAATTACACAAGACGAAATTCACTACTTCCCCAATATAGGAGCAAGTAGATAAATTACTCCCTTAAGGGCTGATTTTGGGTCTCGAACATAGTGGCCACACCCTCTCCTGGCCTGAGAGGACTTGTTCATAGTGGAATTATGACTTATTGTTCATTAAAGAGATCAGTGGTACTTAAGGAGTTAGATGTAACTACAGGGGCAAAACAGTATTTTGGCCCAGCTGTACTTACGAGCAATTTGTGAAGTGTCATTGCGCTGTTGATTGTTTATATCCAATGGACATAAAGATATATCTGTATTGCGAAGAGTGCAACTGTTGGTCTTTAATGGAGTGCCCGACAATTAACGGATGTTGGGTAATTTTAATTAAAGAGTCAATTAATTATCCGAGTACTGTTGGAGCTTCAATCTACAGGTCCATAAGGTCCCCACTGTAGCTTAACAGGGATTTAATCTTTGGATTAATTTGAAGTGTTCAAATTAATTGAGTGAATTAATTATATATGATATGATTAATTATAATGTTTTTGATGAATTATATATGAAAGGAATTTGAATATGATTCAAATACCAATTATATGAATGAGATTCATGTAATTAAATAAAAATATGATTTATATTGAGATGAATTAAAATATTTGGATATGATCCAAATATCATTTATATGGATGAGATTTATATAAATGGATTTAATATAAATGTGTCATGTATAGTTAAGAGAGAATAAAACCTATAATTTATGTTATATTTGATGTAATATAAAATTATAAGTTATATGTTATATTTGATATAACATATACTGTATATATAATAAAGTAGTTATTATATATTTTATTAATTTATTTGAAATTAATAAAAGGGAAGGAGTTATAACTCTCTCCCATTATAATCTTAATAACTAACTTGTGATAAAAGAAGTTGAGAGATCATCTTCTTAAAAGAATTATGACAGAGAAGTTTTAATCTGAAAGAGAAAGGTTGTCTGAAGAAAACTTCCCTCTCATCCTCTCCATCTTCTTCCTTCTTCCTAGGACTCAAGCAAAGCCCACAACTCCTGCTTGAGTCTTTGAATCCCAAAAGTGAATATAGAGGGTTTTCGCTTGGTAGTGTCCATTTATGAAGAAGGAGATCTGCAAGGAAGGAGTTCTATTCGTGGCTCGTACGAGGGATTACTAGAAGAAAGGTTCTTCAAAGGTGAGGTTTCTTGAAACCTGTTTTCTTTTTAAAAGCTTGCTGTAATTTAACCTTGAATGCTTATCTATTTGTATGTTTACTGTAAATTTTGTATTTAATAATAATGGAATTTGGATAATCTGCTTCCGCTCAAAGATCTCCTCATGACGAGATTCTTTCACTTATGACAATTTGAAACAATCACGACATCAACACGATCCCTAATTATTCTCTTCAAGTTGACAAAAAAACCATTGTCATGAAGCATCATTCTCACCCTCGACGACGAAAAAGGTTAGTGAAAAAAATCTGATCATTTGCATCTGGTGTAGTAGCAGTTAACAAAGACTATGTACTTACTCTTTAAAGATGTGCGATCTACAGAAATGACTGGATGACAATACTTCCAACCAGAAATTAATGTAGCAAATGACATGAAAAAAACATACAAATCTGTCATCCTCGTCAATATGGTAATCAATATTTGAACCTACGAAAACATAATGTACTATACTTTATATAATATATACACAAAATAATTAATCATATATACACAATGTAAGAAAATAATATTTAGAATATACCAGAGTTTTTTACTTCCAACATATATATTCCAAAAGAAGGAATCCTTTTGTAAGAATCTTCAGGAGATCCTCTTAGGGAATCCAATGCAGTTTCTTGAGCATGCCAAACTTTCTGATAACTAATGTTCAAACCATGCTCCAATCGTATATAATGTTGAATTTTCGTTGGAGTGGTTAATTCATTACCATAAATGCTAATCTTCTTCAAAATAAATCATTGATGAACGAAAAATTGGTTTTCTTATGATCTATCAAAACAATATTTAACAAACATGTATGCTTGTTGTCAAAATTAGATATAATCCATAAATCACTACCATCATTCCCCAAACGAGTAGCTTGAATCTTCCAATGACATACATCAACAACACATTTTACTACCAAAACATCATGATTTGATTTTGTCGTATTATACTAAAAGTTGTCACTAATTGCAATAGAACGCAAAAAAGTTTGCAATATTCTTCGAAGCATGTCATCCACCTTAACTTGAAAACTTAGGGAAAACTTAGCAACATCAATATTATGAAAGAATCGTCCTGCAAGAGCATAATAATTACTGCTTGATCCAATCATTTATGTGTTATCCATAATTCATGCGAGAGAATTTTTTGCCTCAGAATTATTGAACAAGATTGTTCAACACTAAGGGACACAGAATTGTATGACCATTTAACATTATTATCGTTACTAATGTCTATGTCATTTTTTATGAAATCCTTAGATCCTATAGAAACAAATAATTGCGAGGATGCAAAATTGTGAGAAGACCTAACATCCTAATAATCGATTGCTCGAACTCAATAAAGGTCAGTCTATTTGTTGGGGTTGATGCCCTAAATCTCGTAGGGTTCTATGGTTTGTAAATGTTTTGTATAAACTCATTGTTTGTTTAATAAAATATATGATATTTTATTCTATTTTCAGTTGCATCAACCACAAACCAATAAACTAACATCCAAGGCTATCTTGTAGCTTAAACATGTATGTAGAGACATATCGATGGATCATGTTTAAGTGATAACCTAAATGGTCTGTAATAGATGGATAAAGTTGGGTACCTTATCCTACTAACACTATGAGTATGACCCGTTTTGTAGGTGTTACAATTGTTGTAAAGTGCTACAAATGATCTGATCCTGATCATTCATGTATAGACATGTGAGCAGGGATATTCTATACAAAAGAGTTTGTATAAGATTGGAATACGAAATGTCTAGTCTCATTTTATATAACACCATTCATAATAGAGGCTTACATTTCACCAGGATGACCATAGGTAACATGACCTGAATCTTGAGTGAGTTGTGAACTCTTGCCTATGAGAGCGGTCCTTTGATCTATATGGGTGAGAGTGGTCAGATCGTCGACTCGATAAGCTTACCATTTTGGGGATTCGTCTGATTAGGGAGCTAGGAATGCGGCTACACAAGAAGGAATTCACTCCTTCCCTAAGATCGGGGTAAGTAGATAAATTACTCCCTTAAGGGCTGATTCTGAGGCTTGAACAATGTGGCGTTACACCCTCTTCTGGCTCGAGAGGGATTTAGTCATAGTTGGATTATGATCTATTATTCATTAGAGGAATTAGTGGTACTTAAGGAGTTAGATGTAACTATAGGGACAAAACGGTAATTTTGGCCTAGCTGTACTTACGAGCAATTTGTGAAGGGTCATCGTACTGTTGATTGGTTATATCCAATGGACACAGAAATATATCTGTAGTGCGAAGAGTGCAACTGTCAATCTTCAGTGGAGTGCCCGGCAGTTAACGGATGGTGAATAATTTAATTAAAGAGTTTGATTATTTATTCACGTACTGTTGGAGCTTCAAGATATAAGTTCATGAGGTCCCCTTGGTAGCTCAATAGGACTAAATGATAATCAGTTTTTGGATTAGTTTGAATTGTTCAAATTAATTGAGGAAATTAATTATATATGATATAATTGTTATAATGTATTTGATACATTGTATTATTTATGAGTGGAAATAAATATTTGACTATGATTCAAATATTAATTATGTTAATTGGATTCATATAATTGAATTTAATGTAAATGTGATTTATATTAAATACCATTTATGAGAGGAAATAAATATTTGAATATGATTCAAATATTAATTATGTGAATTAGATTCATATAATTGAATTTAATGTAAATGTGATTTATATTAAATACCATTTATAAGAGAAAAGAAACTATAGGTTATATTGTATATGATATAGTATGAAACTATAGGTTATATGTTATATATGATATAACATATAATTATATGTATAACAAATTAATTATTATATATATAATTATATTTTATTAATTTAAATTATTATTAATTATTTATTAATTTGAATTAATGGGAGGGAACTAACTTCCTTCCACATTTTTCTCTCCACCCACGTATAATGTGGGTGGTTGGCAAATGTTGATCTGCTTCTTCTTTATCATCATGGTAAAGCACAAAACTGTTATGTGACTTCTCTGAGGAAAAAGAAAAATTTTAATTGCTCTCATCTCTTCCTTCCTCCAATCACCTCCATTCCCTCACCAAAATCACTAGAGCCCACACCTCCTGAGTTCTCAGTCTAAGAATACCAAGGACTCCTTCGTGGTAGTGCCCAATTCCAGTTCGAGGATTTTTAATTGAAGACCAGTCTTCAAAGGTAAGGGTATTCTGAAACCTTAAATTTTATATTAATGAGCTTGCTGTAATTTTGTAAACGCATAAACTGTTTTTCTTTTCTGTAAAATTTAGCTTTGTGTAAAAATGGGATTTGGGACGATCCCACTTCTGCTCAAGGTTTCCCTTCAATGGGATCCTTCACCATCATGCATTGCAATATCTGCTGATTTGTAATCCACATAATTGTCCCTTTCATTGTAAAGACCATCATATAAAATTAACATGCAAACGATACCTGATTAGAACGACGTATATATTAGAAACATGCACACTTTTTTACATAATGGCATTTGTTTGACAACAATTGGTCATATTTATGCACCAAAAAATAAACAATGGAATATATGTGATAACATACATATCATATCATAGAGGTATATATTAGAAACATGCACACATTTTTACATACAAGATATACTATGGTATGTGATTGATAAAAATTGGTGATATTTATACACCAAAAAATAAACAATGGACTATAGGTTAAGAAGCACAGACACAAATACGGATACGATACGATACGATGATACATTAATTTCTAAAAAACTAAGATATGGATACATTGAAGATACGTTATATATATATATAATGTCTAATTAATTACTATAGTACTTATTTTAAGTTATATTAAAATAGATTCAAGAAGAGAGTGAAAACTTGAAAAAAAAATCCAGTAACGTCGAGTCATTATTGGGCGACTAGAGTAGACTGTAGGAAAGAAGTAGAAGATGAAGATTCAAGAATGAAGTTGAAGATGAAGGGGGTGTGAATCATGATTTAAATAGTGAGAGAAAAGTGAAGAATGGAGATTTAATTACGTTTTGAGTTTTTTAATTTTTTTTTTTTATCATTTTTAATTTATTTTGTTTTAGATTGCTCAATTTAAGTAGACTTTTATATTTGGCAGTGATTTTAAAATGGTCGAAATCACTTTTTTCATTTTCAAAATCACCGTAAAACATGTTTAATCCTTCAAAACTAATCTTGATGATATGAAAATTACATTTAAAAGTTTAATTTTTAAAATTAAATTAATTTTGAGTAATTAAAAGTATGTTTTTGAGTGATTTTAAAAATGAAAAAAGTGATTTTTGATGATTTAAAAATCACTCTTAAACATGCACTAAAATAAAATGAGTTGTGGGCTTAAATTTGAAAAAAAAAAAAATTGACCCACATATCTCATTCACGTATCTGGAAGCAGATATGGTATCTGAAAATTAAAATTAAAAATAAAAAATCAGATACTTCAAATCACGTATCAGACATGTATCTACCACGTATCTGGATATATCCGTATCGTATTCATATCTGATACCGATTCTTTGCATAATTAGAAGTATCCGTGCTTCCTAGACTATATGTGATAACATACATATTATAACATAGAGTTATATATCACAATTACTATAAAATAAAGTATATATGTGATATAAATGGAAAATAAACATGCACAATCTCAATATATTTCAAATAATAATATAAAACAACACAATGTAATATATCACGTAAATATCAAACATATTCAACCAAACTAAAAAACACACAAACATAAATATTACACTTCAACAATAAAATAGAGTACATATGTGATATAAATGCACAACATAAACATGCACAACCTCAGTATATTTCAAATAATAATATAAAATAAACAATGTAATATGTCACATAAAAATCAAACATACTAAAAAAAATAAAAAAATAAAAACACACACACACAAAAAATAGTTATCAACACGCTCGAAACATACTCATCAATATCCAATTCAATTAGCAACAAAAATATGAAACGAAATTTTGAAAGAAAGGAAAAAAGCAACCTGCCGAAAAATAAAAATATATCAAATGCCAGAAATGAAATTGAAAATGAACGGTGAAGAATCAATAGACGAAGATGCCAGAACAAACCTGCTGGAAATCTTCATGGCATCAAATACTTTCATATTTTTTGCGGTCCGTATTATATATTAGTTGATCAAGATCCAAAGAAAAATATGGGATTCCAAAAGTGATGAAGGAATTTTCTTGGGGTATTATGCAAACAGCGGAGCTTATGTTAGAATTGGTGTCCTAATTCTCCCGATGTCTGGTAGTTTGTAAACTGTACACATTGTTATGAATAAAATAATAGTTATTTTATCTAGCATTTACCCATATCCAATAAACAAATCTCCATGGTTATTGTATGTAAACTTAAGCATGTATATGAGATATACAAACTGTACACATTGTTATGAATAAAATAAGAGTTATTTTTTCTAGCATTTACTTATATCCAATAAACAAATCTCCATAGTTATTGTATGTAAAATTAAGCATGTATATGAGATATACAAATGGATCATGCCTTAAGTGATAACCTAAATAGGTCTATAGTATACGGATTAAAGAGGGATACTTGATCATGGTAATACTATGGATACGGCCCGCTTTGTAGAGGTTTGCAAGTGTTGTGAACTGCTACAGATGATAGATCCTGACCATTCATGTAGAGACATGCGAGCGGGGGTGTCCTATACAAAGAGTTTGTATAAGACCGGACCACGAGATGACTAGTCTCTGTATATAACACCGTTGATACTTGAAACTTACATCTCACCTAAACGACCATAGGTGATATGACCTTAATCCTGAGTGTTTTGGAACTCCTGCCTTTGAGGGCGGTCCTTTAATTAGTATGGGTGAGAGTGGCCAAATTGCCAGCTTAACATGCCTACCTTTTTGGGGATTTGTCTGATTTGGGAGTTAGAAACTCAGTTACACAAGATGGAATTAGCTCATTCCCTGAAGCAGGTGTAAGTAGATAGATGACTCCCTTAAGGGCTGATTCCAGGTCTTGAACATAGTGGCCACAATTTCTCTTTGGAAGAGAGGACTCAATTAGTAGAACTATGACTTATGTTCATTAGAGGGATCAATAGTACTTAAGGAGTTAGATGTAAATATGGGAGCATAACGATTATTGGCCCAGTTGTACTTAGGAGCGATTTGTGAAGGGTTATCGCACTGTTGATTGGTTGATATGGACACATAATATATCTGTAATAAGGAGAGTTCAGCTGTCGGTCTTTAGTGGAGTGCCTGACAATTAACGGATGGTGAATCCCGTGACTAAAGAGTTTAGTCAGTTATTCATGTACGGTTGAAGCTTCGAGCTACAAGTCCATGAGGTCCCTTGGTAGCTCAATGTATTCAAGTTGAGAATCAGTTCTTGGTGTTGATTTGAAATGTTCAAATTGACAAGAGGTAATTCGATTATATATGATATGATCGGTGTGATGTATGAGATACATCAAGTGGAGGATTAATGTAAATGAGATTTACATTAAATACCATGAAATAGAAAAAGAACTATAGTTTATATATTTCATGAGATGAAATATTAAAACTATAGGTTATAAATATAATATGGTAAGTTGGATATCATATATATTTATAATAATATTAAATTTAGATAATTATATCTTTTTCTCTAATAACCAATTGAGTGGGATGTTATTAGTGGTTTTCATGGTAACCGTGAGATAAAAAGAAAATTGTTTTCCTAAATTTAGTAGTTGTTGAAAAGAGATTTTCCATTCTCGAAAAGACTCACGGTTTGCTGTCAAGTGAATAGGATTCACTAAACGATAGCTGAAGAGACATTAAACAATCGTGGAGTGACACTACACGATATTTCACTCAGCTGGCCATTAGCTAAACGATCATAGAGCTTTTTCTAAACGATTGGGCATCGTCTATACGATAGACCTTTGTCATCTCCCACTTGCTCAATCGTTTACACGATTGTTATTCCTCCGGTCTCTTCTTTTAACCATGTCCACACAGAGCCCACACTTGTGGATTCTCACACCGAGAATACCAAGGTTACCATTGTGGTGGTGTCGTACTTAACTCGACTAAGTCGAGGTTTTTGGAGGTCGTTTGCTGTGTTCGTGATCTAGGAGATCGTTGTGTTCGTGGTCACTGTGATGTGTTGTGTTATGGTCGTGGTGTACGAGCCTTCGTGTATTGCAGTCTTGGAGATTGATCGAGCGGCCATGATCGATGGAGTTTGAAGATGAGTCTTCAAAGATATGATGTCACACCCCGTCTCGAGCCTGCCTTATGAGACCGAGGAGAGGCATGAGGGACCACAGATACCACCCTTTTGTGATATCTACTGCCCATCTGAATCTCTTTGCTCTCAGTAAACTTCAAGTCAAGAAGATAAATAACAACTAATTTAGTAGACCCATTTTATTACAACAATTAACATTTATACAACTCCAAGAATTAACTACAAAGTTTACAACAACAACTCTAAAACCCCGGAAGTGTGACTATGGCCTGTGGCAGACCTTGACCTTAGCAGCACCCTGGAACTTCTCACCCTTCGCTACCTGGGAAGAAAACATGAAAGAAAAGAATGAGCTTCACAAAGCTCAGTGAGTGGTAAACAACTTCTAGAGTCTATTTCAACTCATAAAAATACAAGCATTTCACAAATACGAGGTTAATACTCAAACCTTAGCTTTGAATGAGTCTGGTCTCAACTCTATCTACACACACGGTAGATAGTTAAACTGATAACTACTTAGAATGAGTCTATTCTCTACCTATACACACGGTAGATAGTTAACTATTACTAATCATAAACGCTTACTTTGATGCGTTCCCTTTTTTCCCTATGTGCATATAGCTCCCCACATATGGGCTCAGAAGCTAGACCCATCGACCCTTTGACCATCCCATACGAGGTTCCTCCCACAGGCTCAGGAACTAGCCCTCCCGGTCCCCTGACCATCCCGTGAGGTTCCACTTTTGGGCTTAGGAACTAGGTTTATTGACTCCCTGACCATCCCGATCAGATAATCTCATTCTCATGCTCATTACTTATTCACAACATAAGAATATATACTTTACTCTGAAAGATATGCTTTAAGACTTAAAGGAAAGTACCACTCACCTTGGTAATGTAGGAATCTTCCTTTCTAAAAGTTCCTTAGTCTTCTCGGGCTCCCTTTTGAACCCTAAATTCCAAATTCAAATCAAATTATTCATAGTTCTAAGCCTTATCTCGAGATACTTCCTTCTACTAAAATGCTCTAAAATGTCTCAGAAATATTACCTTAAAATATTAGCTCAGAAATCTCGTGGTTTGGTTGGAATCATCAAAACATCAAGAATAGCCCAAGCTTACCCAACAGCTTGACCCTTCTCTCTTTTCTTCACTCTCCAGCCAGATTCCTTGGAGCTTCTTCTCTAGAAGCCCTACTATGAATACTAGACTCTCAGAGCTTTTAGATGGCTTTGGAATCACTCTAAACGCACGAGTATTCTGGGAGAAATCCTCGTCCCAAATTGATGCTACTTCGAGACTTCACTGTTCGACAGCATCTCCTTCTTGGAACTTCATGACCGACGCATGCCCTTCATGATCAACGCATGGTCTCCTTCAAATCTACCTTCTAACACTCTTCCTTACATTCTTTGAAGAATATTTGACTTATGAACTGAAGAGGCATCTTGTGGTGGTATTTATAGGCCAAAGCAAATGATCCTTTTCATCTTTACCAAGCCTCCAATGCAAGACACCTCCTACTCTTGAAGTGTTTGCACCATGTTTTGCCACTACCTACTTCCTTTCCATTCATCTACTCTCATGCCATACACCTACTTGAGTTGTCTTCCTCATGAGACCTTTTTTGCATAACACTTAATCTGTCCAGCTCCTACTAACTCAAGTCTAACCATCTCTTGGTACAACCATTTGTCCAGATGAGTTCACTAGCCTTGCGTAACGCAAGCCTCAGCACCGCTTCATCGTTTAATCCATCGTGTAGCTCTTGTACATCATCGCTTAGCTCCATCATTTACTAAACATCTCGCTGTCGCTTAACAACCAGCCTTCTCGCTATCTCTCGCTGTAATCGTCTAGTGCCTGCGTCCATTGCATAGCACCAACGCCCCATCGTGTAGCTCAATTGTTTAGTAAACATCTCGCTCTCAACGATCTTTGCACATAGCCTATCACTTAGCTGCCACGTCCATCGTTTAGCTCCATCGTAGCGTTGACGCCTTATTGTCTAACGCATCTGCTCATCGTATAGCATCATCGCCCAACGCCTGCGTCTATCGCGCACACCCATCGTTTAATGTTTGGCCTATCGTGTAGCACTCACGCTCATCGTGTAGTCTATCGCTTAGTGTCCGCGCATCGTCTAGCATCTACGCTCATCATCTAACGCCCACTCAATGCTTAACGCTATCGTATAGTGCTATCATATAACGCTATCGTTTAGCTTTCACGCTCTGATCGTTTAGTGTCATCGCTTATCGTGTAGTGCTATCATGTAGTGCATCCCTTCACATCGTTTAACGTCGCCTACAGCTACACGACCGTCTAGTGTATCACTCAGTGCCCACACATAGCTATACGATCGTCTGCCTAGCGCCTTGCGCTCAAGCTTCTCTCGCTTTCTCCACTCTCGCTCACGCAGCCTCAACGCATGAGCAACTCTAAGCAACGCCTTTTGCCAACGCTTTGGCCAACATGCGTCCAACCTCACAAATGCATGGTTGCCTTTGCTTCAATGCTTAATCCCTTTTAAACCTCTACTTACTCAACCTCATCTCATGCGTTTAATGTTTCCTAACACCCAACACATGGTTTCTTTTGACTTTACACTTAGCTAAATTTCACTAGTAAAAGCTTATCTCCAAACCACTCAAGGAAAATCTATCAACACTTAGAAACTTCCTTCCCTTTATCATAGGATTTAACTTACACTTAGTTAATTCCCTTAATCACCTGCTTAAGTAGGAAAAATGGAAATCTGGGTTTCACATATGATACTTTATCCCTTGATCTTCTTGAAAGATGATGCATTGTAAATGGTAATGCAAATATGATGTGAGTTGCAGTGATGTGTTATGCATTGCACATGTAAGTTTTCCTAATAAGATCCAAGTATAAATCTCACTAGGTTTCCTGATAAGTCCAGGGTCGAACGTAGGGACTACTAAGTTACTATGCAATAGTAAATTTGATTCCTTTGCAGTGGCAAAAACAAATAAGTTGGCTAGTGTTTTGTTTAAGTATATTTCCTATGCAACGGATTCGAGTAAGGAGTTGATGAAATCGAGAATTACAATGAGTATGCGATGAATGGGTTGAGAAGGGATTTAGCTAATACTTCCTAAGATTGTGTTCACGTTATGCGATCATGCTATACACAGACAACAACATGTCATCTCTTAATGTAAATGCCATAGTTTCTATTTTTAGGACACATGCGATGTATACGATAATGTCGATAGGACTTATGTCTAAGCCTCTATTCTTGTCTATGCGATGATGAATGATGCACACATACACAAGGTGACCGCATACTATTATATCCTATTTCTAGGGTGCATGCGATGCATAGTAGTAAACAAAACTTATGTCTAAATTTCTATCTCTTACTTATGCGGTTCTAATCTGAATCTCTCAAGCCTAGATTCTAATTCGACTCTCTCAAGTCTAGATTCTTTCTTTAGATTACTCTCTCAAGTATCTTTAAAGGGTGAATGACGCATACACAAGATAAGATGATCGCATAAAGTGAAAATCTTAGGTCATGCTAGCTAAGTACTTCTCAACCCATTCGAAAAATTAGCTACTCATGCGAAGTATGGAAAGATTGAACGTAAGTTGAAATGAGATTTCCATTGTTTATAAATTAAATGCAAAATATAAAATGATAATAGAAAGTAGAGATAAGAAGCTCAGTAGCAATGTCTTGCTTCCCGTGGCCTTTTACACCGTCTTTCATTACAACTCTGCCCAGATGAATATCCTTGCTTTCGCAAGTGTTGGTCCTCTCTCCTTTTGTAGTGCTTCCCCGCAGTCTTTCGAGCTATCCAGGAATGATCTCTCGGCGTCTTCTTCTCTTCACTCGTTTCCATCTTCTCAGTATAAGAATAACTATGAACAGACTAACGACTATCTATTGTTTATATGATCTCTATTCTATATATGGTGAACTTCTTTAACGATGGTGGCCTTCAGTATTTATAGAGCTCAAGGTGAAGAAGCTTTTCTCTCTAATGATGGGCGGTCATAAATCTCCTGCTCTGATGCGCTTATTAATGGTCACCGAAAGTTGAGTGTACTTGCTACAGTTGTCGTTAACAGCTTGTCAACTAAATTCAGATTCGACTGTCATCAGATTTCCGTTCCATCATGATTTATTATGCTTTCACCTTGATGCACCGTCTTTATGCGGCCACCTTCTTGAGCAACTTCTCGCAATCGCATACGATCGCATGACTTTGCGATCGCAATCTTTCAATGCGCGCGGACACCTAATTCTTTGGATCACAATTTTACTTGCGCCAACGCATTTTTCCTGCACAAAAATAAGTAAATTAGCTGCTTTTATGCGTTGGGCACATGCGATCGCAATATTCTCAGTTTAACGCTTTTGGACATGATTTTGTATATTTTTACCGTCGCTTTCCCTCATTGTTTTACTTATTTGCGCTGTAATAACGTGCATTTCTACCCGTTATCAAAAGCATGCTGTAATTTCGTTTTGTGCATGACCTATAAGTTTCTGTTTCTTGACTGTAATTATGTGTGTTCAAATAAATGAAATTTGGAACGATCATTTCGCTGCTCATGGATATCCTCATGTCAGATTTTTTTTAGCTTATAGGGTCTATAATAAGCATACAGAGTAATGAAATCTCTCATTGTTATCATAGATGAGGCAAATGAAGATGATGCTGAATCTATTTTGTCAAATGGGCATAAATCAAAATTAGTTGTTTCACCAATTGATGATGAAAATTATGAAGGAACCATTGAAGGTCCTTGAGTAGAAACAAGATCGGATCTAAATCTCAAATTTTACAAAAACCATTTTACAGTAGAAACAAAAAATTATGCATAAAATTTAAAAAACACCGCATGCTTATAGAAATTGAGAAAAGGGTATTAGGAACTCGGTCTTGAAGATTCAATTTTCTTCGTGTATCCTCTTCTCCGAAATGTCACGAACTCGAAACCCCACAATGGACACCACCACTTGATTTCTTCCGTATTCTCTGAGATGAGAATCTAAAAGTGTGTGGGCTCTGGATTTTTGTTGAGGGAAATAATTAAGAGAGAAGAAGAGAGTTAAGAGATTGTGAAAGATCAAAATGTTACAGAACTCTTTCTGTAAAAACCTAAAGGAGGAAGAAGATGAAGAAAAAGAATTCAACCCCTCTAGCTTCCTACTAACACGTAGTAGAAAGAAAATTAATTTTAATAAAAACATTAATATATATTTATATTATAATCACTTTATTATATAATATATATTAAACTATATGTTATATCAAATATAACATATAACTTATAGTTTAATATTGTATCCAATATAATATAACCTATAGTTTAATTCTCTCAACAACGATATTTAATATAAATCTCATTTATAAGATTTATATTAAAATTATTTATATGAATCCAATTCACATAATTAATATTTGAATAATATTCAAATATTTATTTCCTCTCAAATAACCTTTTCATTATAATGTATCAATACATTATAGTAATTATATCATATATAATTAAACTAAATGAATTATATCGCATATAATTAATTCTCACAATTAATTTGAAGAAATTAAATTAATCCAAAATTGATTTTCATAAATCCCCGTTGAACTACATATGAGACTTCATGGACTTGTAGTTTGAAGCTTCAACAATACTTGAATAATTAATTAAATTCTTTAATTAATCTACTCAACTTCCATTAACTGTCAGACACTCTACTAAAGACTAACAGTTGTACTATTCGCACTACAGATATATTTCTGTGTCCATTGGATATAACCAATTAACAATGCAATGAGCCTTCACAAATTGCTCATAAGTACGTAGTTACATTTAACTCCTTAAGTACCACTGATCCCTTTAATGAACAATAAAAATCATAGTTTAACTATGACTGAACCCCTCTCGGGTCAGAAAAGAGTGTGGTGTCACATTGTTCAAGCCCTGAAATCAGTCCTTATGAGAACAATTTATCTACTTACTCCCACATCGGGGAATGAGTGAATTTCGTCTTGTATAACTATGTTCCCAACTCCTCAATCAGACGAATCCTCAAAATGGTAAGTTTGGTGAGTTAGCAATTTGGCCACTCTCATCCATACAAATCAAAGGATCGCCTTCATAGGCAGGAGTTCACAACTCATTCAAGATTTAGGTCATGTCACCTATGATCATCCTGGTGAAATGTAAGTCTCTATTTTGAACGATGTTATATAATGAGACTAGTTATTTTGTGTTCTGTTCTTATACAAACTCCTTCCGATCACATGACTTCACATGAATGATCAGGATCCGATCTTTTGTAGCACTTTACAACAATTGTAACATTTGCAAAGCGGGCCGTACTCGTAGTGTCCCCAGGATAAAGTATCGATCCGTATCCATCTACTACAGATCATTTAGGTTATCACTTAAACATGATCTACCTGTATATCTCTACATACATATTTAAGCTATAAAAGATAACCTTGGATGTTGGTTTATTGGTTTGTGGGTTTAATGCTACTAAATGTCCAATAAAACATCTCATATTTTATTAAATAAATAAAATGTTTGTATAATGCAATTACACACTACAAGACCCTACGAGATTTAGGACACCAACCCCAAAATATTTTTGTTACAATACTCAAAATTCTTAAAATAGCAAAATCTATGATAATGAAGATGATTAGAAATATACCAAGCACCCTTATAGTAGAATTATGAAGAATCATCCTTCCAGTAATATTATAAGAGATATTGGGTCTAGAATTTTCATTGGGAAGAAAGAAGAGGTGGACTATCTCTAAATGATTGGTAACATTTTTTTCAATCCACTATGGAGCCTAAGAATGCTACTGTAGCTTTAAAAGATGGGTGTTGGGTCAATGCTATGCAAGAAGAGTTGGTGCAATTTGAAAGACTTTAGGTTTGGATGTTAGTGCCTCGTCCTGTTTCAACGAATGTTGTTGGCACAAAATGGATCTTCAAGAACAAATCTGTCGCAAATGGAATGGTCACAAGAAATAAAGTTCGTTATTGCTTAAGGATACTTTCAAATAGAGAGTATTGACTTTGATGAGGTGTTTGCTTTTGTAGCTTGTCTGAAAGGCAAAAGAATTTTGCTAAGTATTGCCTACTTACTAAAATTCAAACTTTATCAAATGGATGTCAAAAGCGCCTATCTCAATGGGTACTTGAATGAAGATGTTTATGTCGAGCAACCCAAAGGCTTTTTTGATCCAGTTTATCCTGATAATTTGTATAAGCTTTAAAAAGCCTTGTATGGCCTGAAGCAAGTACCTCGTGCTTGGTACGACCACTTATTTAATTTTTTTTTTCTTAAACAGAGATATGTGAGATGGGGAGGTGGAAAAATGCTATTTGTAAAGAAAGAAAAAAGGAATCTTATGATTGCCTAAGTTTGTGTGGATGATATTGTATTCGAAGGAATGTCTCAGCATCTCGTAGATCGTTTTGTAAATCAAATGCAAACTGAATTTGAAATGAGTTTGGTGGGCGAACTGACATATTTATTGGGTCTCCAAATCAAACAGCTTAAAGATGGAGTTTTCATATCTCTAAGCAAATATGCAAAAGACCTGGTAAAAAGGTTTGGGCTTGAAAAGGTTCGTAAAAGAGAACCCCTACTCCTATTCATGTTAAAATGTGTAAAGACCCCGAGTGTTCATGTACTGATGAGTTTGTACCGAAGCATTGTTGGGAGTTTACTTTATCTCACCGCTAGTAGGTTTGGCATTACTTTTGCTATCGGAGTCTATACTAGATATCAAGCTAAGCCCAAAGCAAGTCATCTATTGGGTGCCAAACGAATCATAAAATATATTAATGGTACATGTGAGTATGGTCTTCTCTATTCTTTTGATACTAACTGCTCCTTGGTTGGTTATAATGATGCAGATTGGGCTGGTAGCTCAGAAGATCAGAAAAACACTTATGGTGGATGTTTCTTTTCGGGAAACAACTTGATGTCCTAGTTCAACAAGAAGTAGAACTGCGTGTCTCTCTCCACTACTGAAGTTAAATACGTTTGCTACTTGAAGCAGTTGCACTCAACTTCTCTGGATGAAACAGATGCTTATAGAATACGATGTCTCGCAATATGCTATGACATTGTACTGTAACAACTTGAGTGCCATAGATATTTCTAAGAATCCAGTCCAACACAGTAGAGCAAAACATATTGACATTAGACAACATTTCATCCGAGTATTGGTTGAAAGTAAATAGATTGTTTTGGAACATATTTGAACTGAAAATCAAATAGTTGACATCTTCACAAAAGCTCTAGACGTTAAACAGTTTAAGGCTCTTCGAATTGCTTTGGGCCTCTGTATAATTGATTTATAGTAACTAATCAAGTCTTGGAAGTGGACTATGAAGGGATTCAGGCTCATTTCACAAAACTGGACATGTGGCATAATGCATATCGTGGGGTAGGTTAGTGTAAGTTGAGAAATATTTACTATTTGTGCTTTTACAATAACTCCCGTCAGTTGTGTTTTGGTAGGAAAGAGGTTTTTGAATTCTTGCATGTTCATATTCTTTTCTTCGTCTGTGATTGTGGTTTCTCTCTGGCGATTCCAAACTAAATGGTGAGTACTTGAAGAGGAACTCACACTTCTAAATTGAAAATGGTGCGCTACAAAGAAAAGACAAATAGAAAAAGGATCGATGAATCTATCGATGAGAATGCTCTAACGAATGTTATAGAAGCTGATCACATTTCAAACCCTAATGCTGAGACTTGGGGTCAAAATAAGGTTGTGTCCACTTCTGTTGAAAAGCGTAAAAGATCGCATCACATGACAAAAGGTAAAGGTAAAAAGAAGAAGAAGGGGGAGACCACAAATATATTAATGGTACATGTGAGCATGAGTGACCATGGAGGACCTTGTGGGTTCTGAAGTTGAAATTGAACCTCTCAACTTCCATCTGATCCTCAGAAGTCTTCAAGTACTGATCCTTCTCTTATTAAATCAGGAAATGAAAATGTTACTTTGACTAGCGATGTCATGCATGTTTCAAATGATGAATCGACACAAATTGATGAAAGTAGAGTAAAAGAGTCTAGGGTTTCTAATGTTGCAGATACGTCAAAAGATAATTTGACTGAAAGCAGTGCATTTGAGTTGGGTATTGAGTCTAATTTCAAAAACTATATTCAAAATATCGAGAATGTTGAGACTGAAGCTTTAAATGTGTTGTTAAATGTTATTACATCTAGGGTAGTTAATGATTTTGAGTTTTGGAAAATGAAGATGATCATGATAATTATGAATATAGAAATGATAAAAGTAACTCGAGTAAAGCTAGTTTTGAGAATGAAATTCAAGATAATATGTCTGATAAATGTAAGGATGAAAATGCTCATGAGGGGGAAAAAGCTAGGAAGAGCTCCTTTGACTCTATTGATGATTCTTCTGATGACAATGTGCCTATTAGTTAGTTGAAGCTAAAAGGTAAACAAAAGTGTGTTAGTGAAGGTGCTGGTTTCTCGAAGCCAAGTGCTCAAAATGATGCTGCTTTTGATTTCTAATGGGTTGATGAAGAAGAAAATGTATTTGAAAAAGATCCTCAGAATGTGCCTGATGAGGATGTTCAGAAAATTTAGATCAAGAAGAGATTGAAAAAGAAGGATATCCCTGTCGTGCTGTTAGATAATATATCTTTCCACTCTGAGGACAGTGCTAAAATGTGGAAATTTGTTGTTAATAGGAGAATCATCATTGAAAGAGACCTTTTTGAACAAGCTCAAGATTGTCTGAAAATTATGAGTTTACTTGTGAAGGCTGATATTGTTTACACTGTGCTGAATCTTGGGCCTTACTACCCTAATTTGGTTCATGAGTTTTATGTTAATCTCTCCCACCAGTTTAATAATGTAGGTAGCTCAGACTATAGAAAGGTTCATGTGAAAGGTCATTGCTTTGTGTTTTCAGCCTCTGTCATTAACAAATTTTTGAATTGCCAAGTCCTTAAAGATGTTACTGAGCAAGACCTCTGCGTCTAATTTGGTCTTTGAACTTACAGGGGGTGTCAAATGTGCTTGGCCTAAGAAAGGTCAATTGCCTTACTCTGATATTAGTGTGAAGTATCTCCTGCTCTATAGGGATTGAGAATTGGTGCCCATCTTTTCACAAATATGGTCTCTCTACTACTTTGGTAAGTCTTTTGTATCAGATTGACACAGGGGCATAATTCAACTACTGTGTCTTTATTCTTAATCAAATTACATGTCACTTTGGGTCTTGATGCGTGAACGCAAACATACGTGTCGAAGTAATAAATCCCAAAATAGTGTATTGTCCTCAAGGACCAACGAGAGCAATTATTCCTAAGCTTAGCTATCATAGTTCTTCGTCAATTTTATCCAGGCAATCAAAAGATGATTTTTATTAATGACTACAGAGGAAAAAAAATTCAATCACACACAAATACAATTCAAAGCAAAACTAATCCAGGGTATTGTTTCATTTAGGAAGTACAATGAGTTATGACATGCAATTGATTGAAATCGATAGACTGAGGCTAGAAGTTCTAAAATCAGGAAATCTTCTCCCGAGCTCAAACCTTCCTAATAACTAACCATCGACCTAAATCTCCTCTATCGCTTGATTAGTTACAATATTAAGACCCTTCATTCGCACCCCTTATTATTCTAAATTCATTCTCATGCAATTTCGAATAATAATCTAAATTATTGGGTCCAACGAATTAAATTCTCTCTCGAGACATTTAATTAACTTAATTTTATTCAATTAATGGTCAGTTAATCAAAAGCATTAAGCACAAAAAATTTAGAAATCTATGTAAAATCAATCAATTGTAAATTCAAATATTCAATGTAACATCCCTAAAATCGACAAACACTCTAGAAACAGAGTTTAGCCACACATGATTCTAACAACAATAACCGACAAATAATCAGTCATCATGGCAAAACAATAATATAAACGTAGAAAAACAATCTCCCCTCAATAGGATCAAATCCCAATCACGATCTTCTTAACTCTCGCCACGAATTCTGGATTGGTTTTCAACAAAACACACGTTCTCGATCAATTCTTCCTGTCACATTCTACCCAAAAATGCTCTTGGATCAATCTTCAATCAAAATCTTGAATCTTAAGCTGAAATGGTTCTAAATCGCTTTGATTTTCTCTGTACGAACTTGAACTTTTTAGTAAAAACTTCTAAAATTTTCTCTTTTCAGACCTGACGGCACAACATCGTTTTTATAATGCCCTCGCAGTGTTGCAATGCTGCAAGCTGTCGTCGTGCCAACCGCATGTAGAGTTCGTAGCGTTGCGACATTGCTTTGTTTCCAATTGCTCTCGGGTCTATAGCATCAAGGGGCAGTGTTGTAACACTCGTCCAACGCTGGCTCCCTCGAATTGTCTTCCAAAATTGCCTTTTTTCTTGCCCCTTGATCCTTGGTTTCTTCCTAATTCCATAGTCAACCCGTAATTGCTCAAATTTGGAGTTTTGCCCTGGTTTTTTTTTTTTTATATTTTTTTTTTATTTATCATTTTTGCAAAAATTCTCCTGATGCTTAGTATTATGAAATTACTCAATAAACCACATCATACTAAACAAAACCAACAATAGTAATTCTAAATTTAAAGGTAATAAAAGCACTTTTTAGATGCTTTTCAGGTCTCAAGCCACCAAAGTTCTCTTGTGCTTTACTAGCCTTATTTGTGGGATTCTATTTGCTTAAAAGCCTTATCTTCTTCTGAACTCTGATGTCCCTAGACCTCTTCCCTCTACTCTGTCATTCAGCAACATATTGTATCAGGGAAAACATGTTCTTGACCTGGTTCACACTAATGATCCTATAACTGAAAGTGGTCCAGTTAGAAAAGGAATCTCGATCTTAAGAGAGCCTAAGATTTGCTTCACCAATTATTCAACTTAGAGGGAGCCTAAGAATTGCTTCACCAATTACTCAACTTAGGGGGAGCCTAAGATACCTTATGTGATGCCCCAAAGTTTTGTCTTTAAAAAATAAAAAATAAATGGGGGGTGGGGTGGAGGGAGAGTTGGTGGTTAATTTTAGGAAAAAGAAAAGGGGTTTAGAGTTATAAAAGGTTGGGGGCCTTGGGATGCGTGCAAAAAGAAAAAAAAAGAAAAAGAAATTCTTTTTTTTTCTTCTTCTTCTTTCTCCAGTTCGTGAACCCCCCTTTCACTGTGCAGTCGCCCTCACCGTCAACCAAGCCGCGATCGCCCTTGCCGTTCCAGCCGCGCTTCTTCGCCGATCGTTGTTTCCATTCGTCAAGAGCGTGCCTAGCTGAAGCCACCGTCGAGTGCACACCAGAAGACAAAGTTCCATCGTCGACCATGCGTCGCCTAGCTGAAGCCTTGGTTCATGCCTCTGCGAAGCTCAACCTTCGACAACCCGTAGTTGAGCCTCCCCGCTGTTTGTCTACCGCGCGTCAGACCTCCAGCTAGCTGTGTCGCGCGCCAAGTTCGCCAGCCGCCGGCCTAACCTAAGCGGCGGTCACTAGTTCTGATGTGGGCAGTGTCGGTTGTTGTCGAACCGTGGTTGGTTCCGCTTGATTCTTCTGTTCGGGGTAAGTTTAGTTCCCTTTTGGTAGCCCATTGTCTCTTGGGATTCTGGGGCCTAAGATAACCTTCACTATGGAATTTGTGATTTGGTTTCAGGAACGTGTGGCGGTGAAGGGAGTTTTCGAGTAGATTAAGGTTTCGTTTTGGGACAATTCGTTATCCTGAGGTAAGTGGTTTACTGCCGGTTGCCTTAAGATCTTGTTAAGCCTGCTGAAAATTCTTATGTCATTTATGGGTAAACTGTGATGGAATTTGATATGGGTAATTGTAGTTGACGTATGAGAATACGGTGTAAAGTTGGATGTAAGAGTAAACTGAATACTGTGATAAGGTTTGATGCATGAGTAGGCTAGGGATAGGGTGCTAATGTTGATGTATAAACAGACTATGATAAGGTTTAATGTATGAGTAAACTGTGAAAAGTTGATGTATAGGTAGCAGTATTAAAGTTTGATGCTGACTCATGGCCTTGATTGCATGCTTATGTCTGAGATTGTACTGAATGTTTGTATGCTTATGTCCATATGAGATTTTAATGATTGTTAGTGTACCATTGGGCTATGCACATCGCATGTGTGAACCTTCGGGCCCACACCCTATGCTGATGTACGGTGTCCTTTTTGGGATCACTACTTGTATTTATGCCTATGACCTTTGTGTCACTACTTATGAAAGGTTCGCCCCTTATGCCTATGCCTATGCCTATGTCTATGATGCCCTTGTGTATTTTGGTCTAATGATAGACTAACAGATCATTGAGTGGACCCAGTAATGGGCTGCTTACTGAGTATATCTTTATACTCACCAATTTCTTTCCCTATTTTTCAGGTAAGGGTAATGACAAACTAGCACATGACAAGAGAGGTCCGTGACCTGGCCATTAGAACGATTTACTGCTTCCGCACCTAGTATCATGTTTTGAAATATGGTTTAGGAGTTAGGCGTCTTACACTTTCATGCAAAATACATCAATTTTATTATTTGACTATTTAATTTCCTTCATTTTAAAGTAGGGTTTAGGGGTACCCCAAACGGTAAATTTTTATTTTATTTTGTTTTAGTTTATTTATTATTATTTAATTATGTTTTCATATCTTTGCTCATTTGAGTATTATTAAATAAACTTTGACTCTTTTATTTGATGGTTTAAAAGAAAATGTAGGGTTAAGCCTATGCATGCATGAAGTAGCGTCCTAGAATGTGGTAGGAAACTAAGGTTGTTACACATTGAGAAGGAGTCTCACACTTAGGGGGACCCTAGTTATTAGTTGAGTGATAAAGTTATACGAAAATCATTGTAATCATGCATTTATTACGGATAAATACTACATTGTAATTGCTTATCATTGATATTAGTGAAGTTATCTTTCCCAGGCACTCTACCCCTCAGACGTAGATGATTTACACTGAACTAGGTTACTAATCTCTGGTGTTATCTTTCATCTTTTTGCATTTTTGATAACTGTCTTGGAAATTGCTGTAACATAAGTCATAACATTGTTAATTTGCAATAAATACATCCTTATTGTTTCCACTCAAATTATAAATTTCACACGATATTTATCAAATAAATCTAGATAATGATGTATAATGATACATATATGAAAACTAAATTTATATGGATAAAATAATTAGTTGATAATGTTAATTAACACAAAATCTCCAAAATTTAGGGATAAAAATTGACATTTTCTCTATTATATATCTCAAAAGTCCACTTTATCAATTCTCATTTTCAACAACTACTTTCAATTTGCCTTTTTCATGTCCCAAACGTTTCAAATAATTAGTAATTTTTATTTTTCGTCTAATTAAAAGTATAAACTAAACCAGCACAAAAGAATTATATTATTTAAAAAGAAAAAAAAGTTAAAAACACATTTTTTTTCCTTTTATTTCCTTTTCTCTCCACGTTCTTAAAAAATTAAATTATAAAATTCAACAACTTGGCTGCTTTTGGGACTTTTTCTTTTCTTTTTTTTAATCAAAACTTCCCTTCTATCTATAAAGCTCTTTCTTAACCTCATCTCATTAACTTTTCCACTCCAACAATTTATACTTTTGCATTAATCTTTTTTTCCAAAAAAAATACATTAATTCTTCAACATATGTCTACTTTTTACTAATTTCCCTGTATTCTTTTCCCTTCTTCAAAGTTAATAATTTTGACATATTTATATCAATACGAACTACACTAAAAAAACAATAATAAAATTATAAACAAAAGTCGTAAAATTTGAACTATTCCTCAAATTTATTAAAAAAACTCGAATTAATTATTTACAATAGCCTTAATGTATAAGAAATATACGTGATACACGCGTATTCAATTATTATTCTCACACGATTAGGGAAAAAAATCAAATTGCAAATTATCTAAGGATATTCCAAGACCCATTCACAAATAGGTAGGGATTCCAGCAGTACCTATAAGAAAAATTAGTTTTCAACTATTTATGATATGTATTTTTTTTCCCAACTACATTGATATTAAAATACAAGTATTTGTTTTAGTCAATAATTGAAGTGGCTAAATCCCCCTACAAGGGGTCAGGTCAGCATTGAGACAAAAGACGACCAATGGGAGTCTAATAAAAACACCAAGTTGATGAAGTTTGAATTTATTTTCAATATTATTATTGTTTTTTCTTAAATGGTAATTATTTTTTATTTTCCATTGGTATAACAATCTGAATTCTCATTAATTTATTAATTGGTTTTATGACGTGGGCATGTGATGATATGAATCTTAAAAAAGAAAAAAAAGGAATAAGATAAGACTTGTCTCTTTTGACCTAAAAAAAAAAAAGATTTTTCTCCTTTGAAAATTAAAATTAAATTTTATTCTTTTAAACAACAATTTAAGTTTACCGGTTTCTAGGTACTTTTAACATTTAATTTTAGTCTAAACTTTTAGAAATATCTACTTTTAATCCTACGATTTTTAAAAACAATTGTTTTTAAATTTCTAAAACTATACTAAGTTGTAAGATTTTAAAGTCTAGTATTCATATGTTAAACAATTGGTAATTAAAATTAAAATAAACTTAGTTCAATAATAATTGATAATATCAAAAAGTCTAAATGTGCATAGTTCAAAATTAATATATGGATTTATAGTCATCCATCGGTTTGAATTCTCCTATTTTTTATTGTACTAAAAAGGAATGGTAAAAAAAATAATAAGGATACTTGATTAAACAAAATGACTATAAAGTAAAAGAATTAATGTATATATTTTGGAAGTTTAGATATCAATATATGGTAAATTGAAAACTTTATGGTTAATATAGATATTTTGAAAATTTAGGTCCCGTTTCGTAATCATTTCGTTTTTTATTTTTAGTTTTTGAAATTAAATCTATTTTTTTCTATTTTCTTATAATGATGTGCATCTTTCTTAAATACAATGTTTGAATTCTTAACCAAACTCCAAAAATAAAAACAAGTTTTTGAAAATTATTTTTTTAGTTTTCAGAATTTGGCTTGGTTTTTTGAACCGTTGATAAAAAGTAGATTATAAAATAAAAAACTTGAAGACTAGGGAGCACAGATACTTTTAATTATGCAGAGAATCGGTATCAGTTACAAATACGTCCAGATACGTGTCTGATACGTGATTTAAAGTATCTGATTTTTTTTTATTTTTAATTTTCAGATACAGATATCTGCTTCCAGATACGTGGGTCATTTTTTTTTCTTTCAAATTTAAGCCTACCCACCTAAAAAGCCCAACCCACAACCCATTTTATTTTAGTGCATGTTTAGGAGAGATTTTAAAATCATCAAAATTCATTTTATTTCATTTTTAAAATCACTAAAAAACACACTTTTAATTACTCAAAATTAATTTAGTTTTCAATTTTATACTTTTAAATACAATTTTCATATCATCAAAATTAGTTTTGAAGAATTAATCATGTTTCACCGTGATTTTGAAAATGACAAAAGTGATTTCAACCATTTTAAAATCACTTCCAAACATAAAAAATCCACTTAAATTGAGCAATTCAAAACAAAATAAATTAAAAATGATAAAAACATGAAAAATTACAAAAAAAAAAAAAACTCAACACATAATTAAATCTTCATTCTTCCCTTCTCTTTCACTATTTAAATCATGATTCATACCCCCTTTATCCACAACTTCATTCTTCAATCTTCATATTCTACTTCTTTCCTACCGTCTACTCTAGTTGCTCAACAATCACTCGGCGTTACTAGATTTTATATATATACACATTATATATATATATATATATATGTACATATGTATATATGTATAACGTATCTTCGACGTATCCGTATCTTAGTTTTTTAGAAATTAATGTATCGCCGTATTGTGTCGTATTCGTATATGTATCTGTACTTCTTAGCTTGGAGGTGAAAGTAGTGCCTATAGACTTAATTTTAAAAAATAAAAACTAAGAACCCTGAAATAGATTAATAATAAAAATTGATAGATCAAAACGAGCTAGATTTTAATTCCTTCATTGAAATTTATTTACTTAAAAAAAAACTGAATATATAGTTAAATAATTACATTTTTTTTAGAATTGCTAAATTATTACTTAACCAAAGGCAAGATGAGGAAATTCAACTTTAATTAAGATGGATTAATTTGAAGATCAATTTGATTAATTCAAATTAATCCCCGGTAGTCCAAATAATTGATTACAAATTTAACTATCACTGCCATTTGTTATATCTGTCGCTAATAAACTTAAGTTAATTCGTATATTAAAAAAAAACTTAAATTGATTAAATGAAGTCATCCATTTTCATTATTTTAAAACAAAGAAAGAAAATCTAATGTAATGACAACTAGCGATTAATTAATTAATTATTTAGTTGAATAACGGTAATTAAGAAAATCTTTGATGAAGAACAATATTTAATTTAAGGAGGGTATGTAAGTGTACGATTTCAACTTTAGTTTTGCGTGAATATTTAAATACAATGACTTTGAAATACGGTTGATTGATTCATTAGTACTAAAATAACTTATATGTTATAATATAAAGTTCGTAGTTTGCATGACTGATTGGTAATTAAAAAAATGAAGGATATTGACCCGTTATTATTTCAATGTATTTGTATGGATCATGTTCTAATTAAACTAAGCAATTTGCTAAAGTAAGACAATCTAAGAGATTAAAGATATGATGTAATTTGTAGTAACATCATTTACATTAAACTATATATTATTACATTGACATGAGGAGGATGCCTTGAAATATCTACTCTCTCCATCTCAACCATATTAAAAATAATTAATTAAATCAAATTAAAGACCTTGTGGTAAACACAATTTATAGAGTTTTGACATTTTTTGCCCTATTTATTTGGATTGTTTTTTTTGTACTCAGTTAATGAAATAAAGAATAATTAATTAAAGGGATGAGGAGTTAGAACAAACTTTTTCATGTCTTCATGTTGAGAATTTGGTATTGAAAAGATACGGATACCTCACGATCTTTAAAATGATACATGAGTTGCTTCTTTATTTATCAATTAACTTTAAGATAGAATACTGTATTTATCTTATATGATATTAGAGTTCACGAAGTCAAGATCGAGNATCACTGATAGAAAGTGATAGAACTCTATCATTATCTATCAATGGTAGAAAAATGTTCACATCCTTACATATTCATAAAAATATATATATATATATATATATATATTAAAAATAATATTCAACTAAAAAAATGATAACGAGGAAACTAAATTGAGAGTTTAACTTAGAAAAAATAATTGTATAAAACTCACACCATCGATAACAGGATAATGTTTAAGAAATGTGTTTACATGATAAATTAACTGGTGTTTCTGTATATTAAATATATTATATTTAAATTTCTAGATTTTACATATATTTTTTTAAAAAATAAATCATATTTTTATATTAAACATTAATTAACGTTATTAAAATTATTTAATTATCAAAGATAATCTAATAAATATAAATTAATTATAATAATAATAATTAATTATTAATTTTATATTAAATAGTTTAAAGAATGTGAAATATTAAACGTCAATGTATTAATTGAAAATTCTATCTAATATATTTTAGATTTAATAATTAATTAAAATTAATAGTGACGACTAATTGATATCAATTTATTAGTCTAGCTAACATATCTCAGGTGTATGGATGATATTAGAAAATTCATATCCGATGAGTTTTAAAGTTTATTGGACCTTTCTGATGTATTCTCTGTTGGAGGCTGGAGGAAGACCTAGATCACCTCCTTTAGGGCTATTCGTTTGCATGATCTATGTGGATTTTCTTTTTGAAGTCTGACATTCAGATTGCTAGTCAGAGGGATATTTGAGCTATGATCGGGGAGTTCCTCCTCCATCTATATTTCAGAGAGAACAATCACTTTGTTGTGGTTTGTTGGGGTGTACACTGTTTTGAGGGTCTTTAGAGATATGGATAAAGATCCTTGTAAGGTTTGGTCTTGAGATTTCATGTTTTGCTTTCGGCTTTAGTTTTAAAGTTTTTTTTTTTTTTTTTTTTTTTTTTTTTTTGATTTTTTTTTTAAATTTTTTTTTTTTTTTTTTTTTTTTTTTTTTTTTTTTAATTATTCTCTCAGTAATATCTTACTTAGTTGAAAACCCTTTCTTGAAGTTGATGGTTTTTTGTGGGCTGTTTTTTTTTTTCCTTATATATATAACCTTGTATTCTTTTATTCTTTTTCAATGAAAGCTATTATTTCAATATATATATACAAATTATAAAAAATGAAATATTGGCAAATAATAATAATAATGATAATGATAATAATAATGATATTAAATATATGCTTAAAAACTGATGGTAAAACCGGTGAAATAAACAAATCCAAAGTAATATTTTGGAATTAGTTAGGCCGTTGTCTTTGTTATCCTTTTTTAAATAAATATACCATCTTATTTTAGTTTTTGACTTTGATAAGTAAATTTATTGGGTTGAAATAAATAAAATGTTTTTATTTGATGTTTATTTATTAATTATTATTATGAATTTCAAGAAGTAGAGTTTTGAACCTTTCAATAATTTTGATCTTAAAGTGCTAAGCTATCTCATGTTTGTTATTTTATGTCAACAATTTTATTTTAACTCATAAAAGGAGTACTTTTAAATAAAAGAAAATTAGTTAATTTATTTATAAATATAGTAAAATTTCATTATCAATAAATGATAGACCATGTTAGACATTAATTAGTATATGTGATAGATGTCTATCACAGTCATCAATAGATATAGGACATTTTGCTATATTTAAAAATATTTTAACAATTTTACTATTTAAAATAATTATCTATTAATATAAACAATCTGTTATTCTAAATATTTTTTAAACAACCATTGAAAAGCAAGCACGTCAAAATAAAAAAGGTTGATATACATAGGACGTATTAAATTGACTTAATCAAAATATTTATATTAAAAAAATACACACACACACAGATAGAACCACATTATTTTAAATTAATTTGGTTGGATTTTAACCAAGGTTAATGGAACCAATCAGTCGTTGAAAATATTATTATTATTATTATTATTTGAGTAAAGTTGAAATAATAATTTTATTGTATTAATTGGAAAAAGTGGGCATATGGTTTTAGAAATATTTATTCTAAAATTGTCACTAATTTCTCCCAAAAGTCTCATCTCAGTGTATGAATTTGACGAAAATCATTGAACTTTGACAGCCGACTTCAATTAATTTGATTTCTTTATTGTGTTTCTTCCATGTGTTTTTGGCAATAATTCAAATAAATCCACAAAATTTCAAGAAATTTTAGGCATTTATCTTTCTATATTGTAGGTGATCAAGTGCTGTGTTTGAAAAAATTATACTCAAGCTCATTTTTAAAATAATAACTAAATAAATAAACAAAAACAAAGTAATAGATTAAAATAATAAGAGAGTAATAGCATATTTGAGAGTGATTCTCAAATGGTTGAATCACTTTTATCTTTTCTAAAATCACTCGAAAAATGCTTTTGATTATTTAAAATCCATTATTTAGTACAAAAAGTTGTAGTAATTAAATATTGAATTGATTTTCGGTGATTAAAAGTATTTTCAAATTAATTTTGAACACGATAGCAAATATTTTCACCATTTTAGTATCACACACTAAAAATAATTATAAACTCATAACTTAATTATATTTCATACATTCACATACGCACATTGCATATGCATAAAAAAGACCAAATTAAAATAAAATATAAATTATAGAAATTAAAATAATATATAAACGTAAAAAGATTTAGAATAGATGGGAGAAATCCTATTAAAACAACATTAAATAAATTCAAATTTATAGATTTATAAATATGATTGATGTACAACTCATACATATGTGTATGTTGATGAATCAAAAGTCTTCTCAATTCACTTTGTAACACAGCTATAATAAGGAAAAAAAGAAAGAGTAAATGTTAGGCTAGTTGGCTTTAAAGTCAAAAGCTCAAACTTTAAGCTAAAATAATGTTATTAATGTGTTGACTTTCATATATATATATATATAGCGGCTTTAAGTTGAATAATAATTAAAGATGGCCAATAAAATTACTTTTTTTTTTTTTTTTCATTTACAAATTTTGCATGCATGCTCTCTATGTACGTTGAAATTTGAAATACAAACTTTAATTGCAAAGAAAAAATCCTTGAAATAATTTACGAAATTAATATTGTAAAGATTGATTTTTCAGAAGAAAAAAAATGTAGAGGGTAAGTTAAAAGCGCCATTTACACAACGGCGTGTAAATTTCCATATATTCGGTCTATTTCGAATATTCTGCGGTTTCTTTTTTATTCTTTTCAGATAGAATTTTGAAATGTTTTCTTGCATAAAAAATAAAAAATAAAAATAAAAATAGAGAGAGGAGACTAATAATATTCTTTTCCAACGACAATGACTGAAATTTGAGAAAATTAAGCATAACAATAATAGGAAAAAAAAAAAACTCTTTTAGTCTATAAATTTTGACTATCCCTTTCATTTTGGACCATAAATTTCAAAATATTATGTCTCGTTTTTTGACTTTTTGTTTTTTAAAATTAAGCCTACAGATATTATTTCTACTTGTAAACTTTTTTCTTTTTGTTATCTACTTTTTACCAATAATTTAAAAAGTCAACTCAAATTTTGAAAACTAAAAAAAGTAGCTTTTAAAAATTTGTTTTTGTTATTAGAATTTAATTAAGAAGTCAACCATTGTATTAAAAAAATATGCAAATCATGGTAAAAAATGAAGAGAAAATAGATTTAATTTTGAAAATAATAATAAAATGATTACCAAACGAGACCTATATTTTTATCTTTAATTTTTTTAGTTTAACTTCCATTTGATCACTAGATTTATAGATTTTATGATTTTATCCTTTAGTAAGTAAGACTTGACTTTAGTTCTTGGTGTTAACTTCTAATAATTACTTTAAAATAATTACAATGTGGATGTGTCAAATTAATTTTAATAATGGCTGAAAACTAAAATTAATTTAATTATAAGTAGTTTAATTATTTTACATTAATTAATAGAAATTTGATAAAATGATTAAAAAACAGACATGAGTGGATATTAAAAAGTAAAGTGTAAAATATCGAAATTTATGAATCAAATAAAAATTAAATTCAAAATCAAAAGATAAAATAATATTTTGGAATCTAAAGAACAAATGAAAATCATACTCAAAATTAGGAGACAACAAATAATTAGGTATTTGTTTCAAATTTCCATTTTGGTTGATTTAATTATTTCACTTAGTTCTAAAAATTTAATTATCTTATATTGATTTTTAAATTTAGATAAATAATATTTCCATTCGTGGCATTACTTTTACAATTAATTATTTAACTTATAAATGTATTAACAAGTCGACATAGATATGAGTAGTCTTTAAACTTTACAAAATACGTCAAAATGATTAACTCATAAACTTCAATCTTTTTTTTTTTTTTTCTTTTTCAAATAAGTTTTTTACTTTATTTTTATGCATTTTAAAATTAATGGAAATACTGCACAAACTAAAATTAAAAGATATTCAGAAACTTATTAGACGATTTTAAAATTTATAAACCCTTTTTAAGTCAACTTATTAAACACAACCTTACAAATTAAACCTCAATTTTTATAATTTTATTATTTTTTTAAGAATAATACTTGAGAGTATCTTAAGATACACTATCTTTATGCATTTCATTCTTGTCACACACAAATAAAAATAATTAAAATATTCCAAAAATAAAAGTGAACTTGTCGCGTGGAAAATAATTGATTGAACAATTTAGTGGGATGTACAAATAAGAGATAGCTCAGGATGTGCATCGTAATCATGGAGGACATTTGTCTTTATTTTCCTCTTCATTCTGTTCCTACTAATAGTTAGTCCATTTGAACATAACTCAATGAATAAAATATTACTTACTATTTCCAAAGTCGATAATTTAATATTTTATTTAATAATGGTTGAACTAAAAAAAACTATATATATACATATATATAAATTTGTAGGTTTTTTATTTTCAATTGCCACGGTGGAGGATACCCCACGGGGGCACAAGTTGGTGTATAATACAAACAAAGAACGGATAAATCTCAGGTTCCATGTGTCGCTATTATAATTTGTGTATTTTTTTAGGGAAAAAAATAATAAAAGTCAAATTCAGGGACCAATCAGCAGGCTTCTTAATTGAATCCATACTAAAAATTTGACCTTACCGTTATTAAAATTTGTAAATGTAGAAGAGAAAAGAAAAAAAAAAAGAAAAGAAAAACAGAAAAAAAGAAAAAAAGAAAAAGAGAAAACAATGAGGTGGACGACGGTAGCACGCCGGTGGCTAATCTAAGGATATTTGACTCTTAAAATTAAAAATATCCATTTCTCAATCTCACTTATTTATTATTGTATTTTGATTTTTGTACGTACGAAACTTCCACCTTCTCTCTCTTCAAGAAAAAACCCCTCCAATTTCAATTAATTATTGCCAAATTTTCATTTATAATTCAATATAAATAACCAACTTCGCCAACATGTAAAACCAAACATAAATCAAGGATAATTGACACATATTCATCTCTCGAGACAAAGATTCAATACTCATATTCATACTTGTGTGTACTCAAAAAGCATTGCTAACCTCTACACAACTCAACTATTTCAAGGATATACTTTATACTTTTAAATCATTTTTTTTACCCAAAAACTTTAGTTGATAGGTAAAGACAATTTAATATTATATCATTTAACATATACCCTTGTTCTAAAACAGTATAGTAGGTTCGAGTGTTTTTGAGGTCACCATGTTGTTGAATTAAAAAGAGAAACATAAATAATCAATATCGATATTGGAATAATGAATTTAAATCGACACGATTTTTCTTTTGAAGTTTGATACTAATGACTAAAGTACTATCAATATTGTGTGTATACTATCAATGACTTTGTATTCCAATAAATTATGTAGGTTTTTTTTTTCTTCTCAAGCCTAGTCTTGAATTTTAAAAACGTTACATTTAATATAAATGTTCTAATTTTCTAATTTCGTGTACAATAGGTCTAGACCATTAGATGCATTTTGTGTAATCTCTATCTTTTCAATTTGCAATACATTATTTTTTAATCGAAGAATTTGGTAGAGGTATAAGAATCTATTAGACGCATTTCAAAATTGAAAAATTGAATCGACACAACTTTCAATAATTAAAATGATGAGATTAGATGGGCATATATAGTCGTCGTCTTTTAACTTGTCGGATAAGAAAAGAGGAAAAATATGGATTATAAAAAGAAAAAAAAGTAATATAGAGAGACTTGTTGTTGGGGCACATTTTATCCAAAGAGTTGACGTTTGAATTCTTTGGCTAGGTAGTTTAGGTTTGATTAACATTTAAGAGTGAATTAAAAATAAAGTCTTTCTCTACGTCCTATAATATGAAATTAAAAATAAAAAAATAATAATAATAAAAATAGGCAAGTTGAGGGTTTTGAATATTGGACTTAGAAATGGGGGGGTTTGACATTTAAAGAAGAAAAGGGGTGCGTTGAAAATTTGAAATTCCCAAATTTAGAGGTGTGATCGGCAAATTTGTATATGGCTTAGTCAAAATACACCCTCTTTCTCTTTAATTTTCCTTTATATATACCTTCTTTACAACTCCCATAAACTTCATTCATTTTGGAAAAAGCCCCTTTCAAGCGAAGAAGAAGAAGAAGAAGATTAGGGTTCTTTCATGGAGGCTGCTGCTGCTTTTGGCCGCCTGAGGCCGGTCGTCAAGACCGAGAAGCCCGCCACTGGCGATGGCGAAGACGATCGGGATTCTCCCTCTAAACAACATCTCGTCGTCAAGGTATACCGATCTCGCTTTTCAGCTTTAAAGATGACGATTTTTTATGCTAATATATGGAATTTTGGATGTATATATCAAACTATTTTAAAGAATTATATGAAGTTGGTAAGCAAACAACGAATCTGAAATTCATTTTTATGTATAAATAAGAACTTCTTCGTATATATGAAATTACTACTTTATTAAATTAACTATGGTTGATAAATTTATATCAGAGAGAGAACTATGGAAAACAAGAGCATGAAACTGGAGATAAAACAAGCAGCTCATCTGATCAAAAGGATTTAAGCTGCACCCAATTTCAGGTTAGCTTATTTTTTATAATAAATATGATTCAATCCATAATTATTATGGATGAAAAAAAACTGTGGGAGAGTTTTTAATAATAATAAATAAAAATTTTCTCTAATATTTTCGATTAATTTTTATTTTTTAAATAAAATGGTCAAATATACACGTAAGATTAAAGAAAATAAAATTCTCTCTCTCACCGCTAATTACTTCTACAATAATCACCACTTTAGATAATTAATGTTTATCTCAGACTTTGAGACTTTTTTTTTTTGAAAGGAAAAACTAACAATAAATAAAGAATTTCGAAGTTTGTAGTTCTGGGAATCTACCCATTTAATTAATCAAGTGGTATAGGATTCCTATTCTTTCTAGTTTACCATTAAAATTTAGTATTAAAATGTCTAGAAATAAAGATCGCCAGACGCCAATTACCTGGTCAAAAGCTAGGTAACAAATTACCATCTTGTTTAATATATTAGTATTTTCAAACTAAAAAGAATTAAACTAAAAAATTGTCTAAAAATTTCTATTGATTTCACCTCAACACAAAATTGAAAGTTTAGATTTACTTTAGATATAAAGTTGGAGAATTTTCAAAGATAAAAAATAAGAAAAACTATTTACACAAGATAACAAAATTTAACATTTTTTTATAGAGACTGATGGAAGTCTATAAATGATAGAAAGTAATAAAAATCTATTATTGATACTATCGTGATAGAAACTGATACAAATCTATTGTTTTTTTTTAATTATTTTTGTAAATAGTTCGATATTTTTTTAATCTAGGAAAAATTAAATTAAAAATTTGATAGAAAGTTATAATTTAGTTTCTAAGATTATAAAATTTAGAATTTCATCTTTTACCTCATAAATTGTGGTTAACGTTTAATAAAATCCTTTTAAATACTATGCGGTAGAAAAAGAAAAATCTAACTTCTAAATTTGTAATTTGGTCCAAGATTATTAAATCTAAAATTTAAAGTTTAGAGATGAAATAGACATAAATATCAAAATTCAAGGAGTAAACTTGTAATTTTAATTTTTTTTTAAAAGACCAAAAAAAAAAAATGATCTGATTTGGTGTGGTTGAACAGGAAGATCAACTGGAATCCGCTCGAGCAGAAATGGGGGAAGTGAGAGAAGAAAACCAGAGACTAAAAAAGAGTTTAAATCAAATTATGAAGGATTACGAAGCCCTAAAAATGCAATTCCTAGGGATTGTCGGACAAGAATCCAAAAAAGTACTAGAACAGGACAAGTTAAACAAGGAACAACAACAAGACGATGATCAAATTGAACTGGTTTCATTGACCTTAGGGAGATTTCCGGTGGCGGAGAAGAAGAAGGCGACCGATGAGAAAAGCTCTTTGAACAATATCATTGGTGGTCACGACGAAGAAGTCGTCGTTAAAGAGGCTTTATCTCTCGGTTTGAACTGCAAATTTGAAAGACAAGAATCATTGACGGCTGTCGTTAAAGAAACCGATTCTCCGAATAGTTTCGATCATGAGACCAAGGAGGAAGCTGGAGAGACGACTTGGCCCCCCAATAAAGGGGTGAAGACGATGAGAAGTGTTGATGATGATGTTACGCCGCAGAATCCACCCAAACGTGCTAGGGTTTGTGTTAGAGCTCGATGCGAAACCGCTACGGTTAGTAATATTATTGTTGATAAATTACATGTTTAGTCCTTTAGTGAGTTAACACTTTTCAGTAGTTCATTGACATGAAATTGAAAAGTCAGAAAATACTTATCTTAGTAAGTTAAATTAGACAATAAGAAACTAATTAATTTCAAAATCTAGTATCCATAGCTTTGGAAGTTGTAATTTGGTCTTTATAATCTATTTAATTTTATAAGGGGTCCAAAGTTTTAATTTCATGTGTATGATTTAGTCAAATATTGAAAAGCTGAGATTGATGATAAGATTATGATAATCGATGCAGATGAATGATGGTTGCCAATGGAGGAAATATGGACAAAAGATAGCAAAAGGAAACCCATGTCCACGGGCATACTACCGTTGCACAGGCTCGCCGACGTGTCCCGTTAGAAAACAAGTTCAAAGATGCGCTGACGACATGTCGATCTTAATTACCACCTATGAAGGTAATCACAACCACTCATTACCTGCCTCCGCCAACGCCATGGCCTCCACCACCTCCGCCGCTGCCTCCATGCTCCTTTCCGGCTCCTCCACCTCCGCCACCGCTGCCGCCTCCTCATCCACTACTACAAATAATCTCCATGGCTTAAACTTTTACTCAAATAATTCTAAACCCAATTTTTACTTATCCAATAATTCTTCTATCGTTTCATCCACTTCCCCTACTCACCCTACAATCACTTTGGACCTCACTTCAAATCCTTCCTCCACTTCCTCAAATTCCACGACCCATTTTGGTAAATTCACATCAAATTTTCCTAATTCTCGTTACCCTTTTACTAGCCAACTTGATTTCGGATCTTCTAGAAACAATGTGTTGTCGTGGAATAACGGCCTTCTTAGTTACAACAGAAATAATAACCATCCAACTACTACTACAACCACCAATAATATCTATCAAAATTACATCCAACAACGGAACCCCACCACGTCACTACCACATCAGCAACCGCCTCTACCCGACACTATTGCCGCCGCTACCAAGGTTATCACGGCGGATCCAAGCTTCCAATCTGCTCTCGCCGCCGCTCTTACGTCGATCATCGGCACAGGGGCCGTTAATGCCGGCTCCATCAAGTCCTTCTCAACAAGAGGTGAACAACCGTTGTTTCAATTGGCGGCGACGACGACAACGAATAAAGGGAATGGATGTGGAACAAGCTTTCTGAACAATATTACGACAGCGACAACGACGACGAGTAATTCGCCACCCACAGGAAACATGGTGTTTGTTCCGTCGAATTCGTTGCCGTTTTCGAATTCGAAAAGTGCATCGGCTTCTCCAGGTGATCATATTGATCTTACCAATTAATTTGATTAATTGGGTTTCTGTTCGATTTGGGGGATTTTTTTTTGGATAATACAAAAGTGTAAATTAATAAATATGGTTTAAAGTGAAATTAAGTTGTTGATTAATGGGGATTAGATTAGCCATTGGAAATCATAAATTTTGTTAATGTTTAGTAATTTGCCTTAACATTTGCTGAATTTGTTGATAGGTGATTAGAAGTGGTTGGAATTGGAAGCAATTCTTAATTGTAATTCTGAAAGTCTTTGTAAATGTAAATTCATCTTCATAATCCTCACTTTTATTTATAAATGTCGTAGTTCCCTCTTGAATTCTCTATTTTTTTCTTAAAGGAAATTCTAAGTTGAGTAATTTATTGAATTAAGAAATTTCTTTGTAGATTTTTAGTATGAGAAATTAACTATTTTTCACCTCACTATTATTAATTACTATGTTAATGGTATAGAAATACAAATAAAATACAGGTTAATTAAATATTAATACTCATGGTCTCTCACTCCCTAATATTTTAGGTAATTTCGAAATCATATTATTGTTTGAACTATTTAATTTTAACCTTTGATGTATTAAAAGAAGTTACACCCTTTTGAAAAAATTGTGGTTCACAACACTACAACAAATATCACGTACGATAGCATTAAAAAACATTATCGTAGACTTTTGTTAGCGTTTTCGAAATGTTGTCGTAGTCCATTAACCCCGTGGAAACGCTCTTTAACTTTCTATAGCGTTTTTTTAACGCTATAAAAAGTCAATTTAAGATAGCGTAAATCTAATGCTATGGAAACTTTTCATAGCGTTAATACAAAACGCTATAAAAGTACTTTATAGTGTTTTTTATAGCTGTAAAAAATGTGATGAAAGACATTTTATGGTATATTTCATAGTAGTAAAAAATGCTATAGAAGACTTTTTATAGCGTTTTAGACGTGCTATCGTAGTCCATGCTATTAAAAGTCTCTAACGTTCCATAACATTTTTTTAACACTATAAAAAATCTTATATTGCATAATTTTAATGTTATGATTGTTATTTAATAGCATTTTTCATAACGATAAACTTGTTGCAATGCTTGTTTTATATATGTTTTTATAGCTTTTAAATGCTATTGTAGGTTTTTATAACAATTTCTTATTGCTATTTATTATTAATAATAACTAAAATCGTAAAATTCTAGAACTTTGACACAAATAAGTTCATGTGCATTCTTTAAACTATCATATAAAATTACTTAATTGACTTACCACACCATGTTTGTTTACAACTATCCAACAACGAAATAAATTCAACAAGTAATTTTCAACAAAAATGTTACAAAACTTACTAAGTAGAGTAGCACAATTACAAAATACATAAAGTTAAGTGAGTTTGAAGCAACAATGATCTCAACGGCTAGTGTTTCACTACTTTACACTGTCTTTAGCAACTTGTAACAATCTTACATATTTAGTATAAATAGATCTACATACAAATCTAGAGCTACATCTTTACTGTGAAAAGAAAATCTATAAGTAGAAGACTTATCTTTTTGTAAAAGGCCTTCAATAAAAACGTGTGTTTTCCCTTCCCGTACCGAACCACGTACATCAGCCTGTTCAACTTCTTCTCCTCTTTCAACTTTTTTGCCTGCATGTTAACAATCAACAAAATCTTTACACAAAATCACCATTGAAAGCATAGGAATCCAGAGAGAGTTTGGGAGTTTCAGTCAAAACTTAAGTGAGAGAAAGAAAATAGTTTTACCAGAAAATAATTGTCACTTCTGTTTCTTCATTTACTTGACTGAAGAAAGGAGATAGGAGTTCTCCATTAAGCTACTCTTTGTGGCCCCCTCTCAACCTTTCGTTTCACCTACCAACTTTCTTTGGATAAAAAACACTTCTGTTTGTGCCAAAATCTAATATCCAACCCAACAAAATTAGTATCAGAGCAAAGACAATTAAAGATTTCAGTTCTTGGAGAGTCAAGATTCAAGATTCAGAGAAATAATGGCAGTAGCAAGATTTGAAGTGGAGAAATTTGATGGAAATGGTGATTTTGGCTTGTGGAAAGCCAAAATCAGAGCTATTCTTGGCCAACAGAAGGCTCACAATGTCCTTCTTAATCCATCTACCCTACCAAATACAGTCACAACTCAAGAGAAAGAAGATTGGGAGCTTGCAGCCTATGGTACCCTAGTTCTAAATCTAAGTGATAATGTTTTGAGGCAAGTCCTTGATCAAGAGACAACCTATAGGATTTGGACTAAGCTGGAAGATTTGTATGCCACTAAGGATTTTCCAAATAAGATGTATCTTAGGGAGAGGTTTTTCACTTTTAAAATGGATTCATCAAGATCTCTTTCTGACAACCTTAATGAATTCAAGAAGATTGTTTCTAAGTTTAAGAACATTGGGGAGAAAATTGGAGATGAAAATGAGGCCTATATGCTTCTAAACTCCTTACCAGATTCCTACAGGGAGATTAAGAATGCATTGAAGTATGGAAGGGACACCATAACTAATGATGCAATTATCTCAGCCTTAAGAACCAGAGAACTTGAGCTACAGACTGTAAAGAAGGAACAACTAAGTGGTGAAGGGTTGTTTGTGAAGGAAAATTTTAAACTAAATCAGTCTAAAAGAGAAAAACAACAGCACACTCAAGAAAATAAGCCTAAACATAAAATCAAGTGTAAATACTGCAAAAAGAAGGGTTACCTGATTAAAGACTGATTCATTCTAAAAAGGAAGAATTAGGAAAAGGAGAAAGAAACTAAAGGCAAGCAGCTTGAAGCCTCTGTTATAGAAGGCTCTTTTGTCTACTCTGATGCACTAGCCTCAACATTTGACAAGGCCAATCATGTAAACCCCCTTGGAAAATATGATTGGGTCTTGGACTCCAGATGCACCTACCACATGATCCCTATGAGGCCTTGGTTCAACACCTATAAGGAAATTGGTGGAGAAATGATTTACATAGGAAACAACCAAGGTTGCAAAATTAAAGGGATTGGCTCAGTGTCTCTGAAACTCAAAGATGAGATAGTGAAACTTCTCATAAATATCAAATATGAACCACTTCTTAAGAGGGATCTAATTTCCTTGGGAATGCTTGATGCTGTAGGTGTGAGTACAGAGGAAAGGGTGGAACTTTTGAGGTTCTAAAAGATTCCAAGGTGGTTCTTGTTGGGGAGAAGGTTAATGATTTATTTGTGGTTAGAGGAGTAGAAATGATGACATAGGTATATGTTGTTACTCGTAATCAACTGAACAGAAGTTGACCTATGGCATAAGAGGTTATCTCATATCAGTGCTAAAGGACTGGAAGTTTTACCCAAGGGAATTTCAGACCAACTCACATTTTGTGAACATTGTGTATTGGGGAAAGCTACTAGGCATAGTTTTACTAAGGCTCAACACTTAACAAAGGCTATTCTTGACTACATTCACTCAGATCTTTGGGGGCCAGCCCCAACACCTATCCTAAGTGGCTCAAGGTACTTACTTTCCTTTACTGATGACTTCTCAAGGAAAAGTTGGGTTTGATTTCTTAAATCAAAAGACCAAGTTTTTGATAAATTTAAGAATGGAAACTCATGATTGAGATGCAAATTTTAAGGAAATAAAATACCTAAGGACAGGCAATGAGTTGGAATTTTGTAGCAAAGAATTTAATAAGTTTTGCGAAGAGACGGGAATTACAAGGCACAAGACAGTTAGATATACACCTCAACAGAATGGGGTGACAGAGAAGCTAAACATAACCATTATGGAAAGGATCAGATGCCTACTGTCTGATGCCATTCTTAGTGAAAAATATTGGGTTGAGGCTGTAGCCTATACTGCCTATACCCTAAACAGGCGCCCTTACACATCCCTAGACTTCTTAAAACTTGAAGAAAAATGGTCCAAACATCATTCTAATCTAGAAAACCTATGGGTATTTGGATGTATTGGATACATACATCAAAATCAGGGGAAACTTAAGTCTAAAGCTGTAAAATGTATGTTTTTGGGGTTCACAGAAGGTGTTAAGGGTTTCAAGATGCGGAATCCTATTGAGAAAAGATTTGTGGTCAACAGGGATGTTACCTTTAGAGAAAAGAAAATGTTTATGCAAAGGGAGAAAACTACAGTTGAGATTCCTAAGAGCCTTACCACTAGAATTGAGGTAGAGACACCTAAGGAGACATCCACTAGTATTAATCCTCCAAATGATTCAGAAGAGGAAGAGAAAATTGTTGGGCATCGTAGGGTCCTGTAGTTTGTTAACCTTGTATGAACAAACATTTCTGTGATTGATAATATATGATATTTTATCCACTTTTGTCTATGAAATATATGATATTTTAGTTGCATTAACCACAAACCAATAAACTAAGATCTATGACTATCGTTGTAACTTTAACATGTATGTGGAGACATACAAGTGGATCGTGTTTAAATGATAACCTAAATGGTCTATAGTATATGGATAAGGATGGGTACCTTATCGTGGTGACACTACGTGTATGGCCCGCTTTATAGGTGTTACAAATGTTGTAAAGTGCTACAAATGATCTGATCCTGATCGTTCATGTACTTGACATACGAGCGGGGATATTCTATATAAAAGAGTTTGTACAAGACCGAACTACGAAATGTTTAGTCTTGTTATATAAGGCCATTCATAATTGAGACTTTCATTTCACTAGGATGACCATAAGTAATATGACCTTAATCCTAAGTGAGTTGTGAACTCCTGTTTTTGAAGGCAGTCCTTTGATTTGCATGGGTGAGAGTGTCCAGATCGCGGACTCAACAAGCCTACCATTTTGGGGGATTCGTCTGATTGGGGAGCTGGGAACTTAGCTACACAAGATGAAATTCACTCCTTCCCTGAAGCAGGGGTAAGTCGATAAATTGCTCCCTTAAGGGCTGATTCCGGATCTTGAACAATGTGGCGCCACACTCTCTCTTGGCCCGAGAGGAGTTTATTCATAGTGGGACTATGATCTATTGTTCATTAGAGGGATCAGTGGTACTTAAGGAGTTAGATGTAACTACAGGGACAAAATGGTAATTTGGCCCAGTTGTATTTACGAGCAATTTGTGAAGGGTCATCGTACTGTTGATTGGTTATATCCAATGGACACAGAAATATATCTGTAGTGCGAAAAGTGCAGCTATTGGTCTTTAGTGAAGTGCCCGGTAGTTAACGGATGGTGGATAATGTGATTAAAGAGTTTAATCAGTTATTCACGTACCATTGGAACTTCAAGCTACAGGTCCATGAGGTCTCCTTGGTAACTCAATGGATTTAAGTTGAAAATAATTTTTTGGGTTAATTTGAAATGTTCAAATTAACAAGAGGGGATTTGATTATATATGATATAATTAAATTATATATGATATAATTGATATAATGTATTTGATACATTATTGTTTAATTGAAGGAATAAAATATTTGAATATGATTCAAATATATTTTCTATGAATAAGATTCATAGTTATTAAATTTAATATCAATATGATTTATATTAAATACCATAAAATAGAGAAAAGAATTATAGTTTACATATTATATATGATGCAATATTAAAACTATAAGTTATAATATGATAAGTTAGTTATCATATTTACTTATGATTTATTAATTATTTGATAATTAAATCTTTTTTCTCCACAACCACCCTTAGTAGGGAGTTATTCGGTTGTGTGGAAAAATGGAAAAATTAAAATTGATTTTTAACTATTCCGTGTGATAAGAATATTTAAGCGATCAAGTAACTACACGATTGGAGTTGAGAGCCTATGCGATAGTCTTACTTTCTCTAAATGACAGAGTATCTTTGCTATACGATAGCCTTGTGCCTACTCTATCGTCTTCCTCCTCAAACTCCAAACTTCCCCTCTAACCAAAATTAGCCAGAGCCCACCACTCTTGGATTCTCACACCGAGAATACCAAGGTCACCAAGTGGTAGTGTCCTGTTGGTTAAAGGATCAAGTTTTTTCTTGCTGCTTGTTCGAGGAGTGTTCAAGTTCGTCGATGCGTTCGTGAACGAGTTCGTTCGAGGGATTAACTTGAAGAACGGTTCTTTAAAGGTATAATCTCTAAACTTTGTTTTTAATTCAGGAGCATGCTATAATTTAGTTTCTAATGCATAATCTGTTCTGTATGACTGTAAATGTATGTGTTCAATCATAATGGGATTTGGACGATCCGCTTCCGCTCAAAGGTTCTCTGTAAATAGAGTTCCTTCAATTGCAGAGTCAAGTTTTGTTCTGATTTCCACATTCCGTTTGCTGTATTGAATTTTGTTTACAGTTTGGTGGGTTTTAAGTTTCTACAATGCGTTTAAATGTTAAATGTTAGTGGATGTTGTTGATGGATGTTTCAGGATAGTTGTCTTTGTTTAATGCCTTCGTTTTACTTTTACAAAATTTAATTGTAAGGGTCCCTGCGTTTTTGGGCATAATCACTTGCAATCGAGTTTGTATTCTTTTAAGTTTTTGAGTCATTCATGAAGAAGCTTCAGATGCAAGAGTTTCAGTTCACTTCGATGGAGAAGACAAAATGTTGGTGATATTGTGTAGCTCAAGCTAGACGATCATTTAGATTTGGCTATGAGTTCGTGTAGAATTGTTCTACTTGATTGTGTAGTATTTGCTAAACGATCGCATAGCTAATGCTACGCGATCGTGTAAAGTGTTTACTCGATCGTTTTGCATTGAGAACGCTTTCTCTTGGGATTCGATCCCTTCAGTTATTACACACCAGTCCAATCCAGGGTTAGACCACTGAACCGCGGTTAAGAACATCCTCAAGTATCTTAGAAGAACGATGGACTACATGCTAGTGTATGAAGCTAAGGATTTGATCCTTATAGGATACACCGACTATGATTTCCAAACTGACAAAGATTTAAGGAAATCCATGTAAGGATCAGTGTTCATCCTTAACGGGGGAGTTGTAGTATGGCGTAGCATCAAACAAGGATGCATTGCAGACTCCATTATGAAGGCTGAATATATAGCTGCTTGCGAAGCAGAAAAGGAAGCAGTTTGGCTTAGGAACTTCCTAAGTGATTTGGAAGTCGTTCTAAACATGGACTTGCCTATCACCTTATACTGTGACAACAGTAAGGCAACAACGAATTTGAAAGAGCCTCGCAACCATAAACGAGGAAAACATATTAAGAGGAAGTATCACATGATACGGGAGATTGTGCCACGAGGAAATGTGATCATCACAAAGATTGCTTCAGAGCACCATCGAACCTAGGGCAAGTGGGAGATGTGTAATGGGTATATGGATGTCCTAGTTTATTGTATTTATTTACCATTCCCTTATTTTGGGTTATTGATATTATGTACATTCCACTAACTAGAGTTTTAGTTCAAGTGAGAGTTTGTTGAGTTTTATGCCCTAAAACTCGTAGATAGTAAATGTAAATTATTGGCTGTCATTAATAAAGAATTATTGATGTTATTTCAGTAAGTGTTCTTGATTGTGTTGTATTCATTTTGTCTTAATAACCCTAAATTCAATAAACTAACATCCTAGGCTATCTTATGAGTTCTGAACTATATGTGGAGACATATAGGGATAAATGTTCAAGATATAGCCTAAAAGGTCTATAGTATAAGGATAATGTTGGGTATCTTATCCAGGTGACACTATGAATATGACCCACTTTGTATTCATTACAAATGCAATGATCTAATGTGTTCGTATAAGTGACATACGAGTGAGGGTATCCTATACAATGACTTTGCATAAGACCAGACCACGAAATAGTAACCACTAGATGTAACTCCGTTGACTACTTAGGTTTCTATTTCAATAAGATGACCTAGGCAACTTAGTCTTAATCTTGAGTCTATTATGAATTCTTTTTCATGAGGGATTGTCCTTTGATTTGTATGGGTGAGAATGGCCAGTTCTGCAACTCAATATGCATATCATTTTGGGGACAAGAACGAGCGGAGAGCTGGGAACATAATAATACAAGATGGATTTCACTCCTTCTTGACTTTAGGATGAGTAGATAGTGTTCCTTTAAGTGGTGTCTTCGGATTGAACAAAGAGCCCTACCCTCTCACTAGCTCGAGAGGGATATCTGTTTAATGGTTGGACCATAAACATGTTGTTCATTAGAGAAGCACTGATACTTAAGGATACAGAGGTAACCCAAGGGTAAAATGATAATTTGACCTAGCTGGTGTTACAGACACTCGTGAAGGACTAACTTACTATTATTAGTCTATATCCATGGACACAAAAATATATCTGCAGTGAGAAAGTACAACTGTGGGTCTTTAGTGGAGTGTACCCACAATTAACGAATATTGATTACTGTGGTCAATGAGTTTAGCTAATTAATCTCATATCGTTGGAGCTTCTAATTTGTAGGTCCATGAGGTCCCCTTCCTAGCTCGTAAAGGGCGTTGTGGTAATTATTACTTGAATAGAATTTGTAATGTTCAAATTCACTTAGGGAAATAGTATAATGTATAATGATACATTATACTATAAAGTTTATATTTTAATTAAACTTTATAATATGAATTTAATTTTGGATATGATTCAAAATTAATTTATTGGAGAATTAAATATTTGAAAGAGTTCAAATATCAATTTAATATGAATTGGATTTGTATTAAACTATAGGTTAAAATTAATGTGTATTAGATTCACATTAAAATTATAAGTTATTAGAGAAACACAATTGAGTATGATTCAAATGTAGGATACATTAAATATTTGATATTTAATTTGGTAATTAATTAATTGGAGAATTTATTAATTATTAATTTTAATTAAAATAATTAAATTAAAACTATAGGTTATGAGAGAGGGATGTATTAGAATATGATTTAAATGAAATCATTAATTAAATAAGATTTAATTAATTATTAATTGTAACGACCCTAGTTTCCTACTACAATCTAGGACGCTACTTCATGCAATGCATGGGCTTAATCGTACAATTTCTTTTAAATCATCAAATTAAAGAGCCAAGATTTTATTTAATAATGCTCAACGAGCAAAGATGTGAAAACATAATAAAATAATAATAAATAAACTAGAGCAAAGTAAAAATAAAATAATTTTACTATTCGGGATACCCCTAAACCCTACTAAAAACAATGAATGAAATTAAATAGTCAAATAATAAAATTGATATATTCATAAAAGTGAAAGACGCCTATCTCCTAAAAAGATTCCAAAACATAATACTATATGTGGAAACAGTGAATCGTCCTAATGGCCAGGTCAGGGATCTCTTTGTTCATGCACCAGTCTGTCATTACTTTTACCTGAAAAATAGGGAAAGAAAAGGATGAGTATAAAATATACTTAGTAAGCAGTCCACTACTGGGCCATCTCAATGATCTATAGTCTATCCATTGGACCAAAATACAACAAGGGCATCATAAACATGGCATAGGCATAAAGGGGAACCCGAAGGCACGCTTTCATAAAGTAGTGACATAAAGGTCATGGCATAAATACAAATGGTGATCCCAAAAAAGGACACCGTACATAAGCATAGGATGTGGCCCGAAGGCTCACACATGCGATGTGCATGGCCAAATGGTACAGCTAACAGTCACTAAAAATCTCATGTGGACATAAAGCTTACAAGCATCCAGTACATAAATAAACATAAGCATGCAATCAAGGCTATGACTCAGCATAAAACTTTAAACACTGTTACCCATATCCATTCAACTGTTCACAATCTACTTATAACTCATACATCAGTACTCAAACATCAGGCCTTAACAACATTATATTTCATACTTCAACCTTATCACAGTACCCTTAATCCTTACATCCAACTTTATCACAGTAAGAATACTTCAAATTCAACACATCAAATGTCAGCACAAAAATCCATAGCAGAATTTCATCATAGTTTCACATATGACATAAAAATTTCTCAAGAGGCCTAACAACATCCTAGGGCCAACCAACAGTAAACCACTTACCTCAGGATACCACACTGTCTAAAAAACGGGACCTTACTCTGCTCGAGAACTTCCTTCACCGTCGTACGTTCTGAAACCAATCACAAATTAGGCCCAAGAACTCCAAAAACAGTGAGCTGCCAAAGGGAACTGGAACTTACCCTGAACAGTAGGATCAGGCGAAACCAACACGAATTGGCAACAACCGACACTGTTCTGGTGTGCAAAGAACGAGGTGAGCTCTGACGCGCATTGGGCTTCAACTATCGACGGAACACTGATGTGCGACGGACGAACAGAGGCGGAAGGAGAGCTCGACGTGGCTGGAATGAAACACGCAGCTGGAACGAACTGCGTCGGGTCGAGCGACGGACAGAATCTACTTCTTGGTGTACGCTCGATGGCAGCTTCGGCTATCGACGAAAGGAGAAACGACCGGCGAAGAACTGGCGCGGATGTCGAACAGCGATTGCAGAAGGGGGGACGACTAGAGGAGGAGGAAGAAGAAGAAGAAAAAGGAAAAGGGAAAAAAAAAGAAAACCCTTTTTTTTGTCTTTTGCACGCATCCCAAGGCCCCCCTTTTTAAAACCCTACTTCCCTCTTCTTAAAAATAATCAACATTTTCCCCCTATTTTTTTCCTTTTTTTTTTTAAAAAAAAAAACTTTGGGGTGTTACAATTAATTTTTTAAATTAATTAATTAAATAAACTTATTTGATTTATTAAAATAAAATTTTAACTTCCATGTAGGGAATTAACAGAAACGTGGGATGACTCCCACGTTTTTCTCTCTCTCTCCTTTGATTAGAATTCTGTAAGATTTGAAGAACGTAGGAGATTGCAATTTGATACACAAAAACTTTCTATGAACGAAGTTTTTTCTCAAAAAATTCTCCTTCTTCTCATAATTCTAGTTCCCATAAACCAATCTAAAATCTCGAAGAGTGGGAGGGTTTCTGATTTGGTGGTGTTCGAGATTTCAATCCCAAAAGAGAATTGGCCATTTCATCTGAGTCGTCATACGAAAGTAAGTTTTGTTCTCTTTCTCTGCAAGGTTGATCTCTTAATTTTAATATATGCTTAACCTAGAAATTTTAAAGTAGGTTTATTTTTTTTAATCTCTGTGATGTTTTGTATTTCCCAGTGTACTGTATTTCATGATTTCTAAATTAATTTCGAGAAAAGGTCCTGATATTTTCCGTTGTGCTAGAGTTTTTATCCTTACAATTATCTTTGGAATCCTGACATTTCTTCGTAGGTTTGTCATCTCTTACGACAAGATGAAGCAAGCCTATGGCATAAACACCTAGGCCATGTGAGCATGAAGACGATTGAAAAAACACTAGCCAAAAATACTATATCTGATCTTCCATCTTTACCTACTTCAACTGGAATTATTTGTGGTGATTGTCAATCAGGTAAACAAACTAATACCCTACATAAACAGATATCTCACTCTTGTTGAACAAGTATCCTGGAACTTCTCCACCTGGACCTAATGGGTCCTATGCAATCAGAAAGTCTTGGAGGTAAACGACATGTTTTAGTTATTGTTGATGACTTCTCCAAATACACTTGGATACGCTTTTTCTGAGACAAGTCAAATGCATTTACAACGTGAGAAAGATCTGAATGTGATATGAATTAGGAGCGATCATGGTAGAGAGTTTGAAAACTCTCAATTTTCTATCTTTTGTGATTCAGCTTTGATTTATCATGAATTTTCTGCACCAATCACTCCCCAGCAAAATGAGTTTGTGGAAAGGAAAAATCGTACTTTTTAGGAGATGGCTCAGGTGATGTTGCATGCTAAATATTTTCCATTTCACTTTTGGACAGAGGCAGCTCTAAACACAACATGTCATATTCATAATATAGTTGTTTTATGACCATGTACCTTGAGCACAATTTATGAAATATGGAGAAGAAGAAAACCAAATGTTAATTACTTCCATATCTTTAGTACGTGCTACATCCTAGTTGATGGATCTAATTATCAAATGTTAACCAAATGTTAACCCATAGATGGATCGTTTAAGCTTACAGACTTTCTGCTCCTGTCCGTGTTCGATGAACCCTTCTGGTTGAGACATAAAAATACTTTCATATAGATGACCATTTAGAAAAGCTGTCTTGACATTCATTTGCCATATTTCATAGTCATAATATGTGGCAATGGATAGAAGTATCCTAATCGACTTTATCATGGTAACAGGAGAAAAAGTTTCTTCATAATCAACCCCCTTCTCTTTGGGTAAAACCTTTTGCCACGAGTCTGGCTTTATAGGTTTGCACTTTGACAGTTTGGTCTCATTTTCTCTTGTAGATCCATTTGTAACCTATAGGTTTAACCCCATGTTGTTGATCTACAAGTTCTCAGACAGAGTTGAAGTACATAGACTCCATTTCAATGTTCATGGCTTTAAGTGGTGGCTTTGCTGCCAAGTTCGTGAGGAGTCCGTTCATGGGTAGACGATTTGGTGGACGATTGGTTTGGATTGCACAATGAGAGCAAGAGGTGCAGTCCATGAATGAGAATGAGTCTTGAGGCGAAGAAAGGTTCTTCAACTGGTACGTATCTCGTTCTTTGTTATTTATATTTCAAAGTATGCTTGTAATTTGTTGTTAAATGCATATCTAGTATGTTTGATTATGAATCTGGTAATTTTGTTACAATGAGTTTAAAACGATCTTGCTTCTGCTCACCATTGTTGGACTATGAGTTAAAACAATCTGTTAATTCTGTTACAATGAGTTCAAATTCAGAGGCATACTCAAATATTAAGATGGACGTGACGAGATAACAATTGTTGTTGATGGACCAGCTTGATCAACAACTCTTGTTGATGTTTCTATAGCATCTTTGGTCATTTCTTGCAATATTAGTTTACTGCGAGGTAGATGATTTTTTATAGATCTTCTTCCAAGAATGTAGCGTTTGTTGATACAAATACTTTGTCTTCTTGGGGATCATAAAACAAACTTCATTTTGTTTTTTTGGGGTATCCTATAAAGAAGCATAACTTCGAATGTGTTTTGTGTCCTTTGCATAATTCATATGGTGTTTCTGAAACAATTTTTAAAGAAACTACGTTTAGAATATATACTACAGTCTGTACTGCATACCCCAAAAAGATTGAGGTAACTGAGCATAACTCATCATTAATCGGACCATGTCTAACAAGGTTCGATTTCTCTTTTCTGCAACACCGTTTTGTTGGGGTGTTCCAAGTGCTGTGAGTTGGGATTGAATTTCATGATCTACTAGATAATTCTAGAACTTTAAATCCATATACTCACCATCTTAATCAGATCGAAGTGTTTTAATTCTTTTACTTAATAAATTTTCTATCTCGGTCTTAAATTCTTTGAACTTTTCAAGAGTTTCAGACTTGTGACTAATTAAGTAAATGTAACTATATCTCGAGTAATCATCAATAAAACTGATGAAATACTGATAGCCTCCTCATGTTTTTACACTTGTCGGACCACATAGATCTGAATGTATAAGTTCGAGAGGTTCTTTGGCGCGAAGACCTTTGTCAGAAAAAGATCCTTTTGTCATTTTTCCCTCAAGACATGATTCACATGAAGGTAAATAACTATCTTCTAACAGATTTAGATGATCGTTTTTTACTAATCTCTCAATCCTTTTAAGATTAATATGACCAAGTTTGAAGTGCCAAAGATAGGCATTAGGAGAAAATTTTCGTTTTTTATTTCAAGTCTCGACCATTTTAAACATCTCTATATTTAGAATGGCCTTTTCTTTAGTTAGTTTTAATATGTACAAGTTATTTTCGAGTCTTGCAGAATAAATATGAATACCTCTTGAAAAAACAACCACTTTATTAGAATCAAAAGATATTCTGTACATATTTTCTAGCAGGCAGGAAATGGAGATTAAGTTTCTTTTCATCTTAGATACATAATACACATTCCTAAGTAAGATAAAAAAAAAAAAAAAAAAACTCTTAAAAAAAATATCTTGACATCTCCCACTTCATGAGGAGCTGATTCGGGCTGTTACAGAGTTTCTTCAGAAATTGAACCCGAAAAAAGAATGGAAGAAGTCATGACTGAAATGACTTCATCCGTTCCCACCTTGAAAGTCATTTCCTATTTAGAAAGTTCTCTCCAAGAACTAGTGTTTTGTCGAAAAGTGCAAACATGATTAGCGATGCCTGAATCTAATATCCAGGTTAGGTGAGTATTCTTCACTAGACATGTTTCAACTACTAGTAAATCTGATTTACTTTGTTTCGCCTTTTCCGCTTTCTTTTCAGCCAAATACTTTCATGCCTATCCTCTCTACAATGGAATCTTTACTTTGGGAGTCTTGTTTTTGTTTTTGTTTTTCTTAGCAGTGGTTTTCTTTTTCCCTTTATCCTTCTTCTTCATTTGCACAGTTTTATCTTTTGGAGAAGAACGAATAGACTTTTTGTTATCAATGGGTCTTGTTCCAGACGACGACCTCTTAAAAAACTTCTTAGGTTTAGAAATAACATTTACTTCTTTTTCCTTAAGTTTTATCATAGAGTGATATATCTGTAATGTTAGGGTTGATGCCCTAAAGTCTCGTGTTCTGTAGTTTGTAAATAATTTGTACGAATGCTTGTATTGTATAGTATATGATATTTACATCACATCTTGTTTTATGCTCAGTTGCATGTTTTATTTGCTTTACCACAAACCAATAAACTTAAAATCCTTGGTTAACTGTATGTAACTCAAACATGTATGTGGTGATATAAAAGTGGATCATATCTTGAGTGATAACCAAAATGGTCTGTAGTATATAAATATAGGAGGGAAACCTTATCTTGGTAACGCTACGGATGCGGCCCGCTTTGTGGAATGGTCACAAGTGTTATAACTTGTCACAGATGATCTGATCTTGATCATTCATGTTGGGGACATGCGAGCAGGGGCGTCCTATACAAAGAGTTTGTATAAGACCTGACCACGAAGTGTTAACGTCTTGTTATTTAACATCGTTCATGATAGAGACTTCACTTCACTAGGATGACCATAGGTAACATGGACTCAATCCTGAGTGAGTTAGGAACTCCTGTCATTGAGGACGGTCCTTTGATTTGTATGGGTGCGAGTGGCCAGGTCGCCGATTCAAACCTACCATTTTGGGGATTTGTCTGATTTGGGAGCTGGGAACTTAGCTACATAAGATGGAATTCACTTCTTCCCAATGGCAAGGGTAAGTAGATAGATAGCTCCCTTAAGGGCTGATTCCAAGGCTTGAACAATGTGGTGCCACACACCTTCTCTTGGCCCGATAGGTGTTCACACATAGTTGGACTATGTTGTATTGTTCATCAGAGGAATCAATGGTACTTATGGAGTGAGATGTAACTACATGGGAAAAATGGTAAATTGGCCCAGTTGTACTTACGAGCATCTGTGAAGGGTCATCGTACTCATGATTGGTTATATTCGATGGATACAGAAATATATCTGTGGTTAGAAGAGTTCAGCAGTTGGTATTTAGTGAAATGCTTGACAGTTAACGGATGGTGGATCTTGTGGCTAAAGAGTTTGATTAGCTATTTACAAACCGTTGGAGCTTCGAGCCACAGGTTCATTAGGTCCCATGGGTAGCTTGGATAAAATCAAGAATGAGTATTTGGGTTAATTTGAAATGTTCAAATTGACAAGAGGAAGTTTGATTATATATGATATAATTGGACTGGTTAATTATATATGATATAATTGACTAAATGTATGAGATACATTATTTTGGAGGAAATTAGATATAAATATGATTTATATCAAGTAGAGGAGAAATTACTATAGTAGATTTGTGATATCAAACTATAAGGTAAAAATATAATATGAATATATTTATTAATGATTTAATTGGTTAATTATGTGATAATTGGCCTAAGATTTCTCTCGGACGTGCGTTAGTGGGAAAAATCGCGTCGGTTATTGTAACCGAAGAATAAAATGAAATTTTGTTTCATTTTGCAAAGGTTCGAAAGGTTTGAAAAATTTGGCGTCAATGTGGAAAAGTAAATGACCGCATAAGTCGAGAGCCTATACAATGGTCGCTCAACGCCTAAACGATCGCACACCTCGCGCTAAACGATCGCACGCAAGTTCCTAGACGATAGGATAGCTTTCCTAAACGATCGTATAGTGTGCCGTGTTTGCTAAACGATCTTTTACCTTTTCCTAAACGATCGTTCAGTAAAACCTACACGATCGTGTAGCTTCTCCTAAACGATAAGCACTTAGCTATACGATAGCTTCCTTTTCTCTCCCACTTGCTTATGGGCTACACGATTTGTTCTTCCTTCTACCTCTACCAAACTCACCAAAAGCCACACTTTGGGTTCTCACTCCGAGAATACCAAGGGCTCCATTTTGGTGGTGTCGTCTCCGCTGCGTTCATTTGTTCGTGATTGATCATGTTGCTGTAGACGACGCATTTGCTGGGCGATAATAGATCGGGTAGAGGTCTTCCGCTGCGTTGAGTTCCAAAGCTTGAAGAGCGTTTTCAACTAGTATGAGACCTCTTTCCCTTATTCTTTAGTGTCCAAAGCATGCCATTAATTATTGTTTGTTTGCATAACTGTATGTTCGAATGTATATGTTGTTTTTCGGTCACGGTGAAATCGGAAAGATCCGAACGCACTCATGGATGCTCTTTGTTAAGAGATCTTTCATGTAATTCGTTCAACAACGTAGTCAAATTGTAAGCAATTTTGTTCATAACAGCATTGGTTCTAAATGGCAGATAACTCTCTGGGAGAGATTCCAATATCATACTTACTTGACTTATCTCATCTATTATCGTCCCATAAGTCTCAGCAACATTAAAATGGACCATCATATGGAGAACATGTTCTCTAACGTTGGACCCGTCTTTCATGCGAATACTGTAGACATACTTAATGGCTTCATGTCGAACAGAGGATGACAGTTGCCCGAACATCTCCTAAAGCTACGCCATTATCTCATGGGCGGTAGGCATTACCTCATGTTTCTTATTAAGTACATCAAATGTACTTGTTAAGATGTAGGCTTGAGCATTTTCATTAGCCCTAACCCATTAATCATAGATGTCCCGAACATTTCGGTTCACTGTTGTACTGGGAATCGGAGGACATTCCTCCGTCAACACAAACCTCAAATCATCCACAACTAATATTGTATTGTTGTTGGATTTTCAGTTTGAATATCCTTCACCATTAAACTTATCGAAAGCTTGCAGTTGTATGATTGAATTCGACATTGCTGAAATAATTTAAACAAATTCTATTAAAATTTATGCATCTAAATCCTATTTTAGTAAAATAATAAAGTACCCAATAAATCTTTATTTATTTGCAACGATACTTTAATAATTTAGAACAATTGCTATCGAGGGGCAGTCAAGAATTTCTTCACTAAAGCAAGACAATTCTTAACCAAATACTATATTAGAATAACTCTTTACTCCTATAGTTCTTTTGGTTATTGTTTTCGGTCAAGATCTTTACTAACAATCAGTAATTCTTGTAAGTGTGACCCACCATTTTCAGATCTTATAGAATGGTATGAATATGCCCCCGAGATGGAAGACAATACCTAAGACGGAACTATAAGACCCTATTCATTACTGAAGATTGGATTGTTTCGAATTCTATGTTACAACCCTCCGTGGGGATCACCATGGTTAACGACTAGCTAGTGCCGCCTAAAAACGACAGCAGGCACAATATAAGAATCTCACGGTTCAAACTAATGGAGGAGACCGTAGGACAATGTTGACACATTTCCTTCACCCACTTACTATGAACTACTTCCCCCATTCACCTTGTTATTGACCCATGAAAACACTTTTCGAATAGAGTAGTCGCGGTAAAAGTGACACGAAACCAAGCATGGATCTCACGGTGTAAATTCTTGAGGACGTGGGAGCTAATAACTATATATTGAATGTATTATTAATCTCCTACTAAAGTGTTCTAAATGTTTGGGTATTTATTTACTTAGGTTAAAACCAGCTAACTTTTTAAACAACCTAAGTCTATGTCATTTTTTTTCCAAGTATAACATTTATATTTGGATATAACCTTACGATGTCTAAGTGTTTAAACCAGTTTTAAAAATCACACCGCTGACGCAAGCTCATAAAATCAGTTAACAACGCTCAAACTTTTGGTCATAATCCCCAAGTAGGAGGTGTTACGTAAATCGTCAACTTAATTACCCCCAGCCTTAGAAAGGTTTATGAACTGATTTGAGTTTGTAACCAAATTTTATAAGGTAACAATCTATTTTTAATGGTTAAAACTTGTTGTTAACCTAAATGAGCATGCTATGTATCTTTGTTATGGATTTTAAAGTCTAATTACTTTTTATAACGACTTACAAAAAATAGACATGTTAAACATCCACAACATTCATCAAAGGCATTAATATAACATTTATATTAAACAAAACCTTATACATGCATGATATATATTATAACAATTTATAACATACTTTCAACCCATGTGACATGTTTCCTACGGTGAGATTTTAAATCTACATGGTGTACTGTATGCATATAGAAGATTTATTTAATTATAACACACATCACATGAAAAAACAAATATACTGATACGGTTTTTAGTTTTGACATCTTTAGGTAAACAAAAGCCTATGTATTACAAAATACAGTTGACAGCTCCAAACTGCTTCTTGACCACTTCGAACAACTCCCAAACCAAACCCAGAATGCTTGAATCGGATGTGAACCACCTGAACCGGTCAATCAAACCAATTTTGAAAATGAATCAGGTCAAGTTTGAAGAAGACTGGTCAAACCCGTCAATCTTCTCAAGCATGTTCAAGAATCTCGCATGGATTAAAATTTGACTAAAACTTGATCCCTTGCCGTAAGTTGAAATCTCGTTCAAAACTTGATCTCTCGCTGCAAGTTGAAATCTCGTTCAAAACTTGATCTCTCGCTGGCTCATTGAAATCTCGTTCAAACCATTAGAGTCTCGATCCTGGCTTGAAATCTCATTTGAACTTGATTCAAAATCTCGCTCGAACTTGAAATCTCGCTAGGACTTCCATCAGAATCTTGTTCGAGCTTGAATTCTCGCTCAAAATTGATTCAAAATCTCGTTTGAACTTGAAATCTTGCTTGAAATTCCAACAGCATCTCGCTCGAGCTAGAAATCTCGGTCAAACTTGATTCAAAATCTCGCTCGAACTTGAAATCTCGCTCGAAATTCCAACAGAATCTCGCTTGAGCTAGAAATCTCCCTCAAAGTTGATTCAAAATCTCGCTTGAACTAGGTCCAATTTCGTTGGAAAATCAAACAGTAGCTGGAGAACTGGAAATCTGCAGCTCAACCTTCTTCACTTCTTTCTTCAAGTACATCCTAATTTCAACTTCTAATGACTTCATATAAATTACATTCTCTTAAGCACATATTATGGCTTGTTAAACAAGAGCCAATTACAGGAGAAACAACATGATTGAAAAACTAAAATGCCAAAACACTGGAAAAACCATATCAACATATTATTTCATGCAGTTCATGAATAAACACCCACCAAACTCAAATTAACAATAGTGAAGCGCTTAAATCATGCTCTAATACCAATTGAAGGAATGAATATCATGCAACAGAAGAAAGCAGAATCAATAAGCATTTAAACTACGTTTAATTTGAATTTTAAACATGTTGTTCATATGATATTCATAAGAGGGTTTGAAACACATATTACCGTTGAAGATTTCTCCATAAATTCAGCTAAAAAACACCAAAATAGAGCTTGAATCACCGAGAGGACTACCACCAAGATCTTCTCTATTATGCCCAAGCTGGAACGTGTGGTGGAAACACTTAATCAAGTTGAATTGATGAAGAACAAGTAAGGGAGGTATGTAGAGTTTTCAGTTTATCACTTCATCGAGTATAACACCAAATTGCTTAATATTCTTCATGCATGGAGCTTCTATATATAGGAAGAATTCATGCAAATGTATAGGGTTGCATGAAGAACAACTCTAACTTGAAGATCATTACAACTACAAATGGAATTTGGAGACTCTCCAACAAACATGTTAGTGGGGTTTTCCCAAAAATGGAAAAACCCATTAACCTAAAATGATTTCAAAAAATAATTTTATTTAAATTAATTTTATAAAATTAATTCAAAATGATTAATTTAAATAAAACTGATTTTAATTGATTTTTTAAATTAAACTTTCTTAATTAAAATAATATTAATTTAATATCTAAATATTAAATTAATAAAATATCAATATCACCAGTAAATCAATTTTATATTTAAATCATAATTTAAATATTAATTGATTTTCCAATTCGTTTAATTTCAGTTAAATTAAACGTTTATAATTGTATCATATACAATCAATCGAAAACCCTAAAAATTGAATTTGAACATTTCAAATTCATAACCCTAGTTTCATACATCAATACTCAATTTGTTATTCAAATTTAATGAGCTAGTAGAGGGACTTAATGGGCCTATAGATCATGAACTCCAACGATCTGTAATTAATTCGTTAAAACTCTTTAATTGAATTAATTACTATTCGTTAACTATCAAGACATACCACTATAGCTTGATAGTTGCACTCTCCTCACTGTAGATATGTTTCTGTCCATATAAACCATAATCAGTAAGTTGATTTTTCACAGGTTGTTTATGATTACAGTTGGGTCTAAATTACCGTTTTACTCTTGTAAATACATCTTGTTCCTTAAGTTCCCACTGACCCTTTAATGAACAATTTTGATTCACAATACTAATTATGAATCATGTCCTTTTCCATCATGAGAAGGCGGGGCCCTGATTGTTCAAGACTAAAATCAGTACTTAAGAGAACAACCTATCTACTATCCCTAAAATGGGTAGGAGTGAATTCTCCCAGCTATCCATCTGATCTTATCCCCAAAATGGAAGGCTTATTGAGCAGTGTTGTTGGACTACTCTCACCCATGTAGATCAAAGGATAATCCCGAATAAACAGGAGTTCACAGCTAGCTTAGGATTAAGATCGAGTTATCCTTGGTTACTTAAGTATGAAATAGTTAGTTTTAACAGTAAACAGTCGTTATAAAGAAAAGTAACTATTTTGTGGTCCAGTCTATATGCAAACTCATTGCATAGGAAGCCCCCACTCACATGTCTCTACATGAATGATCTGTTGATCACATCATTTGTATTACCTATATAAAAATGGGTTGCATCCAATAGTGTTACCAAGATGAGATACCCAATTTCATCCATATACTTATAGATCATTTAGGTTATATACTATTAACTTGATCCTGTTTATGTCACCACATAAAGTTAAAGTATTCATACTATAGCAATGGATATGTTTATTGGATTTTCAAAGTCAGGATACTAAGATTTAAGGTCATTTCTTCAATTTGCTCTCCATTTCTAAGTTCGTAGCCTTCGTAGTAGCTTCATAATATTTTATTGATAAATAGAATGTTTAACATAAAATTTACAAGCTGCAAGTTCTAGGACACTAATCATGTTTGTTCTTCTTTTCAGGGGATTAGATCCTAGCGATAGCTTGAGGCTGGAGAGATGATGATGTGAGTAGACACCGAACACGTCGTCTCAGTGTGGTAGTGGAGGGCTCTAGTTGACTTTACAGAAAAAGTCTATCATTTTGAATTATGTTTATGTAGTTCTCAAGTTAAAGAGGAACTTGATTTCTGTAAAGTGTCTGATACAATGTAATTTTACTCTTAATTTTAATTTGAATAAAGTGTTTATTCATAAAGATAGAGTTAAAATCTGTTCAACAAATCTAAAAAATAACTTGTATGTGCTAAGGTCGTTAGCAACGAGTTCCCTTCATAACATAGAGATGTTTAAATTTGTCATAACTCAAAATAAACGACAAAAGGTTTCTCAAAAGGAAAATGCCCAACTTTGGTAACTTCGATTAGGGCACATCGATCTCAATAGGATTGAGAGGTTGGTGAAGAATGGACTTCTAAGTGAGTTAAAGAAAAATTCTTTACCAGTGTACGAATCTTGCCTTGAAGGCAATATGACTAAAAGACCTTTTACTAGAATGTGCATTCTGATGATTACTCTTAATATGGGTATGTTTATTTCATGCAACAGAATTCTGAATCCTTTGAAAAATTCAGAGAGTTCAAGGCTGAAGTTGAAAACGCATTTGATAGACGGATTAAAATAAATCGATCGGATCGAGGTGGAGCGTTTTTGGATTCGGGTTCCAGAACTATATGATAAAACATGGAATCGTTTCCCAACTTTCAGTGTTGGGTACACCTCAGCAGAATGGTGTAGCGAAGAGGAGAACAGAACATTGTTGGACATGGTTTGGTCGATGATGAGTTACGCTTCCTTAATCCGAACCATTTGGGGTTTTGAAGTGGAGACTGTAGTGTATATCCTCAACGTGTCCTCAAGAGTGTACAAGAACGCCTTTGGAGTTGTAGAACGGGCGTAAAGCTAGTTGTATCACTTACTTATATGGGGTTGGCCAAGCATATTTGCCGGAGGCTAATCCAAAGAATTGGAACCACATTTCGAGGTTGTACTCTTTTTAGGCTAACCTAAAGGTACACGAGAGTGTTACTTTTATGATCCTAAGGAAAACAGAGTGTTTGTGTCAATGAACACTACTTTCCTTAGAGGAGGATCATATTAGGAGCACAGTCCACGTAGTAAGATCGTGTTGCGTGAGCTTTTCAAACGAAACTAATGAAACTTCAATAAGAGTTGTTGAAGGTCCTGCTCCATCAGCAAAAGTTGTTGATGGTAAGTTCATCTGGTAGGTCAATTCCACCTCAAGAGTTGAGGGAAACCTCGACGTAGTGGAGAAGGGTTGTGAACCACCATGTTCGCCTATATGGGTTTCACAAAAATCCTGGCTATGGTAGCCGTCCGTTGTCTTATCAGAAGGTAATGGGGGATGTGGACGGGATGAATGGGTCAAAGCCATGGATCTCGAGATGGAGCCGATGTAACTTCAACTCAGTATGGGATCTTGTAGATCAACCTGATGGGGTAAAACCTATAGGTTGTAAATGGATCTACAAGAGGAAACGAGCTGCCGATGGGAAAGTGCAAACCTTCAAGGTTAGACTTATGGCAAAGGGTTTTATACCTAGGTGGAAGGAGTCGACTATGAGGAGACTTTCTCACCTATTGCCATGTTGAAGTCTATCCGCATCCTTCTATCCATTGCCACCTATTATAACTATAAGATATAGCAAATGAATGTCAAGACCTGCCTTTCTGAATGGTAATCTTGAAGGAGACCATTTATATGGTGCAGCCCGAGGGATCACATAGCCCAAGGTCAAGTGCAAAAGGTTTGCAAACTGAATCAGTTCATTCATGGGCTGAAATAGGTGTCTCGATCTTGAGCATTTGGTTTGATACTGCGCGATCAAATCGTATGGCTTTGACCAAAACGTTGATGAGCCTTGTGTCTAATAAGAAAATCATCAACAATTTAGTAGTTTCCTAGTGTTGTATGTAGACAATATCCTACTCATTGGGAATGATGTAGGTCTACTGACTGCAGTTAAGAACTGACTAGCGACCCCAATTCCAAATGAAAGATTTGGGAGAGGCTCGGTTTATCGTTCCTTGGTATTCAGATCTTTTGGGATTGGAAGAACAAAATGCTAGGGTTGTCTCAGGCATTGTACATTGACAAGATGTTGCTCAAGTACTCGATGCAGAACTCCAAAAGGGGCCTATTGCCTTTCAGGCATGGAGTTACATTGTCTAAGGAAATGTGTCCTAAGACACCTCAAGAAGTTGAGGAAATGAGATGAATCCCCCATGCATCTGTCGTTGGCAGTTTGATGTATGAGATGCTCTGTATTCGACCAGACATCTGCTATGCTATGGGGATTGATAGTAGGTATCAGTCTAATCCAGGACAGGGACACTAGATGATAATGGGCATAAATGAACGTTATCATAGTGCTAAGTTCTTAAACAATGTTGGATTGCGTTGATGAAATATGTTAAATTGCGTCCATTAAGCATAAATTCTATAATATTATGGTCGCATGCATTCAACGCATTAGAACTATTGATTTTTGTATTTTTGTGCAGAATAGGTGTTAATGCAATGCAAGATTGCGATCATAGGAAATCATCGGTCAAGTGCAACTTCAACGCAAGGCTTTGCGTTGATTGTTCTCACAAACATTCACCCGAGAAGGATCACCACAACATGGTGGGCGCGTCCGGATGAAAGGATAATTAAGAGCGATGGGACAGAAAGTTGATGACAATCGAATCCAAATTAAGTTGACAGTCGATAATGGTCACAAAGTACATTCAGCTTTATCGGTGATAATTATTCGGCGTGTCAATCAGGAATTAAAGCTGTCCCATCTATACAACTGGGAGAGAGAAGACACCTTTCACCATGGATGCTCTATAAATACCAAGTGCATTCTTTAGAGAAGGGGTTAACCACTTTTACAGTCTTTTGTTCCACGAGTTTATGCCTCTGTCCATAGTTTTCTTTTATTTTAAGGTGGACGCGAGGGAGAAAGTTGTGTCGGTAGATCGTTCCGATAAGCTTGGAAGGGCACCGGAAGCTCTAAAGACAGAGAGAGGGCCGACGCCTGCGGAAGTAGGAACATACTTAGATCAGAGTAGAGATTTCAGTGTAAAAAGCCTCAGTCAGCAAGGAATTGCTACCAGGCTCTCTACCTTTAACTTCCATTGATATTTTGTACTCAACTCATTTATAAGAATGGAATTTCTTTCTCTATATCCGTTCACTCTCTGTTATTCATGCATGAGTAGCTAAATTAGTTGAATGGATTGAGAAGTATTTAGCTAACACAACTAGGGAATCTTCATTCTTTGCGATTATCTTGTTTATGTATTCTTCATCATCCATTAGAGATACTGGGGAGGGTAGTCTAAGGACAGGATCTACACTTGGGAAGGTTAGGTTAGAATCTAGGTTTGGAAGAACCAGATTAGAACACATAAACAAGAGATAAGCACTTAGGAATGAGCACTATTTGTTATCAACGCATCGCATGCATCCTAGAGATAGGATATGATTGTATGCGGTCACCTTGCTTTCATGCATCTTGCATCAACGCATAGAACAAGAGTAGAGACTTAGGGATAAGCTCTATGGACACTTTTGCATTCAACACATGCGTCCTAGACTTAGGAGCATCGCATTTACGTTGGAAAATGAATTGCTGTGGATGGTTGTAACATGATCGCATAGTCTGACACATTCCCGAGTAATGCTAACTAAAGATCTTCTCAACCCGTTCATCGCATACTCATTGCATCTATCAATGCAACTGTCTTTCTCAAATCTGCCACCTTTATTTATTTATTTTTCATCAACGTAAACAACAAACCCAACACTTATTTATTCATTTGGTTACCACAAAGTTTTCATAGAAACTACCAACGCAATCTATTTTCACAAGTCCCTGTGTTCGACCCTAGACTTACTAGGAAACTTAAAGGAATTTACACTTGAATTCTGCTGGGGAAACTTAAATGCACAATGCAATTCCATCAACACATAACATGAATGTTCGTGTGTTGCTGTGATCAAGCATTCGTGATCAAGGAACTAGAAGATGAGTCTACAAAGGTTTGTTATTTCTTTTCCTTGATCTTTAGTAAAACATGCTATAATTTCTATATTTTAGCATAATCGTATGTTTCCTTTTGTGATTGTAATTGTAAAGTTTATATACGATTGAAATTTGGAAAGATCTTTCCGCTGCTCATGGAAATCCTCGTATTCGATTTCTTTTAGTTTGTAAACACTTTCGTACGAATGCTTGTGATGTATAATATATGATATTTTCTTCACTACTTGACTTTGTACATTGGATGTTTTATTTGCTTTACCACAAATCAATAAACTAAAATCCTTAGTTGTCATTATGTAACCTAAGCATGTATGTGGTGAGAAACAAGTGGATCATGTCTTAAGTGATAACCAAAATGGTTTGTAATATATGGATATAGGAAGAAAACCTTATCTTGGTAACGCTACGGATGTTGCCCGCTTTGCAGAATAGTTACAAGTGTTGTGACTTGCTACAGATGATCTGATCCTAATCATTCATGTAGGGACATACGAGCGGAGGTGTCCGGTACAAAGAGTTTGTATAGGACTTTACTACGAAGTGTTAATGTTTTGTTATATAACACCGTTCATGAAGAAGACTTCACCTCACTAGGATGACCATAGGTAACATGACCTCAATCCTGAGTGAGTTGGGAAGTCTTGCCATTGAGGGTAGTCCTTTGATTTGCATGGGTGCGAGTGGCCAAGTCGCTGACTTAAATCTTCCACTTTGGGGATTCGTCTGATTTGGGAGCTGGGAATTCAGCTACACAAGATGGAATTCACTTCTTCCTCAAAGCAGAGGTAAATAGATAGATAGCTCCCTTAAGGGTTGATCCTGAGGCTTGAATGATGTGGCGCCACACACCTTCTCATGGCCTGAGCGGTGTCCACACATATTAGGACTATGTTGTATTGTTCATTAGAGGAATCAGTGGTACTTAAGGAGTAAGATGTAACTACAGGGACAAAACGGTAAATTGGCCCAACTGTACTTATGAGTATCTATGAAGGGTTATCGTACTGATGATTGGTTATAACCGATGGACACAGAAATATATTTGTGATAAAGAGAGTTTAGCTGTCGTTCTTTAGTGGAATGCCTGGCAGTTAACGGATGATGGATTTCATGGCTAAAGAGTTTAGAATTCATGGTTAATGGATGGTCTTTAGTAAGCTATTCATGTACCATTGAAGCTTTGAGCCATAGGTTCATAAGGTCCCCTTGGTAGCTTGGATTCAAGTTGAGAATCGGTTTTTTGGGTCAGTTTGAAATGTTCAAATTGACAATGGGGAGTTCGATTATATATAATGATTGAACTAGTTAATTATATATGATATAATTGACTTTATGTATGAGATACATTAATTAGAGGAAATTGGATTGTATTTATTATTTTTTAATTGGACAGTTATGGAATAATTGGCCGACGTTTTGTCCATAACCATACGTTAGTGGGAAGTTCCTTCAATTAAAACATATGAAATGAACTTAAAGTTCATGAATCCAGACATATCTACAATTTGGCATGACCAGTTGGGACATCCAGGATCTATATGATGAGGAGAATTATTGAGAATTCAAATGGACGCCCATTGAAGAACCAGAAGATTCTTCAATCTAATGAATTATCATGTGATGCTTGCTTTGAAGGAAAATTGATAGTTAGACTATCACTGGCTAATATGTGGACTGAATCACCTGTATTTTTAGAATGAATTCATGGTGATATATGTGGACCCATTAACCACCAAGTGGACCATTTAGATATTTTATGGTATTAATAGATGCATCTAGTAGATAGTCACATGTGTGTTTATTATCAAGTTGAAATCTTGCATTTTCAAGATTACTTGCTCAAATAATTAAGTTGAGAGCACAATTTCCTGATTATATAATTAAGACCATTTGTCTTGATAATACTGGTGAATTTACATCCCAATCTTTTAATAATTATTGTATGTCAATTGAGATAAGTGTTAAACATCCTGTAGCTCATGTTCATGCACAAAATGGTTTAGCAGAATCATTTCTAAAACGTTTGTAATTAATTGTAAGATCATTACTTATGAGAGCTAAGCTTCCTTCATCTATATGGGGACATGCTATTTTGCATGCAGCGTCACTTGTATGCATTAGGCCAATAGCTTATCATAAGTACTCACCATTACAATTAGCGTATGGTTATGAGCCAAATATTTCCCATCTGAGAATTTTTAGGTGTGCAATATATGTTCCAACTGCTCCACAACAACACACTAAGATGGTCCTCAAGAGAAGTTAGGAATATATGTTGGATATAATTCCCCATCAATTATTAAATATCTTGAACCCCTGATGGGTGATGTATTTACTGCACGTTGCTGATTGTCATTTTAATGAGACAAACTTTCCAACATTAAGGGGGAGGAATTAAGAAATTGGGAAAAGAAATTACATGAAATGCATCGTTATTGTCTTATTTAGATCCCCATACAAATTAATGTGAACTTGAAGTTAAAAAAATAATTTATTTGCAAAATATAGCAAATCAATTACCATATGCATTTATAGATATAAAGAAAGTAATCAAGTCACATATACCAGCTACAAATATTCCATCAAAAATTGATATCCCAATACAACAAGTTGTCAGTAAAGAGTCTGCAACACGCTAGAAGCATGGTAAACCAGTGGGTTCCAAAGATAAAAATCCTCGAAAATGAAAAATAATTAATAGTGAAAAAGACTTGGTTGAGGATGTAAATACCCATAAAGAAATCCTCGACATGACTAGTGAGGAAGGTGAAATACCTAAAGATAATAATGAGATTTCTATAAACTATGTCATGACAAGAAAAAGATGAAATCAAACTAATGTAATTATTGACAACATTTTTCATATAATGTTGCTCTTGAATTATATCTAAAAATGAGGATCCTGAAGCAGAATTTGTTGAAGAATGTCGACATAGAAAGGATTGGCTTCAGTGGAAAGAAGCAATCGAGGTAGAATTAAACTCACTTTCAAAATGTCAGGTTTTTGGACCAGTACTCTGAACATTGAAGATATTAAACCTGTGGGATACAAATAGGTATTTATGAGGAAAAGAAATGAAAATCATGAGGTCGAAAGATATAAAGAAAGACTAGTTGCATAAGATTTTTTTACAAATACCTGATATTGATTTTGAGGAGACATATTCTCCGGTGGTGGATGCAATTACATTAAGATATTTAGCTTAACTGTGTGTAAAAGTCTGGATATTCATCTTATGGATGTAGTCATAGCATATTTATATGAATCTCTTGATAATGATATTTATATGAGAATCTCATAAGGATTTAAGATACCTGAAACATATACATCAAATTCCTGGGAATAGTATTCAATAAAATTATAGAGATCACTATATGGATTAATCAGGACGGACGTGGTACAATCGCCTAAGTGGATATTTACTGAAAGAAGGATATCAAAATAATCCAATATGTTCGTGTGTTTTTATAAAGAAATTACAATCAAGATTTGCTATTATAATTGTATATGTTGATGAGTATAATATAATTGGAACTCCTGAGAACTTTCAAAGGCAATAGAATATCTTAAGAAAAAACTTGAGATGAAAGATCTCAGAAAAACGAAATTTTTCCTTGGTTTGCAAATTGAGCATTTGACAGATGGAATGTTTATTCATTAGTCAACTTATACAGGAAAAATTTTGAAAATATTTTATATGAACAAAGCAAATCCATTAAATATTCCAATGGAAGTCCATTCATTGGATATAAAGAAAGATATATTTCGACCTCAAGAAGATAATGAAAAACTTCTTAGTCCTAAAGTACTATATCTTAGTGCAATTGGTGCACTTACATATCTTGCTAATAATACAAGAACAAATATTGCATTTTCGGTCAATTTATTAGCAAGATCTATTCTTTTCCAACAAAAAGACATTGGAACGGAATTAAGCATATACTCCGTTATCTTCGAAGAACAATCAATATGAGTTTGTTTTATTCAAATAAATTAAATTTTGATCTAGTTGGTTATACAGATTATGGATATTTATCTGATCCACACAAATCTAGATCTCAAACAGGTTATCTGTTCACATGGGGAGGAACTGCTATATCATGGCGATCGGTGAAACAGACCATAATGGCTATTTCCTCAAATCATGCTAAAATTCCTGCTATTCATGAGGCTAGTCGAGACTGTGTATGGCTAAGATCAATGACTCAGCACATTCGTGAAACATGTGGCTCGTCCCTAATAAAACCCTCCTACTATATTATACGAAGATAACACAGCTTGCATAGCCCAAATCAAAGGAGGGTGTTTTAAAGGAGATAGAACAAAGCATATTTCACCGATGAAGAAAATGGCGACATCACTGTACAACAAATTTGTTCGAAGGATAACCTGACAGACTTATTCATAAAGGCATTACCAACCGCAACTTTTGAAAAATTGGTGCACAACATTGGCATGCAGCGACTCAGAGATCTTAAGTGATATTTTCATGAGGAGGAGTAAATATATTATATTCTTTTAGGAGTATATATTATATGAATTATGTACTCTTTTTTCTTTCAGTTGGGTTTTTTCCCATTGAGTTTTTCCAAGTAAAGTTTCAAGAGGTATATTTCATATATATATGGGCATGTAAGGGGGAGTATTATGAATATTATAATAATAAATAGATGCCCATTGCTTAGTGTCCCAAAGCCATGTATCACCATTCATATTGTCCATGTGCCTTGTAGTTATTCATGCTTGGTGTCGATGTAAGTTCACATCCTACTTGTCACTTTGTCTATAAAAAGTGACATTTGGTGGATCATAAAATCACATGCCCATTGATAAGAAATCTAGTTCAAATTCCACTAAATTTTCTATTATCCAATTTTATAATTTTAGTTATTTTATGATTTTAGTTATTTTTATATTTTATTTATTATTATTATTATATTATATTTTCTCCATATTTGTGTTCACGTTGTTCTACCCAATTTCACAACAAAGAAAGATTTATTTTTTAAATTCAGTCGATTTTTAATTTCCTTTTAATTTAATTCAACATTTATTTTTATTTGTTATAATTTTACTATTATTCTATTTTATTTATTTATTTTTCTTCTTATCCTCACGTCTTCTTGGGAAATCTGTAAGGATGACCCAATTTTTGGGTCTAAAATGTCAAATGAACCATTTTTAAAAAATAATGTCAATTGACCCTCTGCTAACATACCAAATTACATAAATTGCCCTTACACCAGCCTCATGAGGTAAATTTTGCTCTTGTCTGATTAAACGCTCTCGCTCTCGCTTGAAATTACTTGGTTTAATGTGATTGCTCGTCAGTGTAAGAATGATTTGACAATTTTCACGACGGAAGCCTCAAATCAAATCAATAATACCTAAACACAATACAATGGTAATTTTTTTAAACTCTAAACTCCATTTCAAAGGTGATTACTTCTCTAGTTTTTGACGGTATTTTGTTGAACAGAGATTTTTCAAACGAGGATTTCCAAGACGAGGCTTTTTCAGAACGGAATAGATTTTTCAGAAAGGTGTTTCATTATTTTGAGTCTGTTTAAATATTTTTGCTGTGCTATTTTTGGAAATGTAGCATTACAAAATTTTGTATTGCGAGAGAGTAAGAAAGAGCAAGAGTAAGAGAGAGAGCAAGATTATGAGAGAGCGAGATTATGAGAGAGAGCAAGATTTTGAGAGAGGGCGAGATTGAGAGTGAGAGTACACTTCAATTGCGTATACAACTTAATGACAAATGTTCTCTTGCTTTGTAGGATGACAGAAAAGTGTCTACTTATTAAATATGGAGGTCATTGGGATGAGAAAGAAAATTCGTATATTGGAGAACAGTTGACAGGAATCATTGTGCCTCATACATTGAAGTATGAAGAACTTAAATCTCAAATTTACAGGGTTACAAATGTCAGTTCTTTAGAGTTTGATCTTATACTGAAAGTTAAATGTAAACTTGAATTTGAAGCCCCTCCACAATATATAAGGAATGATGATGATGTTCGTTTCCTTCTTTTGCGAGAAGAGATTAGTAGATTTCAGTTAGCTGTAAAGTTGAAATCGAATCAGGACGAAAATATTGGAATGGATGATACGACTTTGGATAGACAGTACGAGGAATCATGTCAGTTTCGTCGAGAAGAGGATGATATTCCATTGTCTACCAACACCGTACTATCAACATTATCATTAGACAACGATCGCACTAATCCAACAAGATTGAATTCAGAATTGGGTACTTTAGTTGTTGGTAATGAGAGACCATCTAGATTCGATTATATGGATTGTGGTCCTTCAGTGGATGTGAATGAGCAACCAACAGGATTAAATGAAATAGATCGTGATCATGGAGATGTGTGTCATTCTACTGCAGCTTTAGTGGTTCCACCATCTGTGTCTTCAAGTCATAGGACAAAGTTGATTATGCATGGCACCTCTTCATCTGGGACAGAAGACATTGAATTGGTTAACTATTTTTTAGCAAAAAGGACTTGAAAATGAGATTATCTATTTTGTCCATCAACAAAAATTTTGAATTTAAGGTCAGGAAGTCAACCAAATCTCTATTCACTGTCAAATGTATTGGGGAGACATGTAAGTGGAGCCTTCGTGCAGTTAAAATGGAAGGGTCTGATATATTCAAGATCACAAAGTACTGCAGTTCACACACATTTCTATTGCAATTCTGAATCACGACCATAGACAAGCAACTGCTATGGTTGTTGGTCAACTCATTAAAGATAAGTTCACGGGAATAGGATGTATTTAGAAACCTTGTCATATCGTTGAGGATATGAGGAGAGATTATGGCGTGAACATAAGTTATGATAAAGTGTGGCGTGCAAGTGAAGCCACATATGATCTTACTAGAGGTACTTCAGAATACTCATACCTCATACTACATGCTTATAGAGAAGCGTTAAAAATAGAGAATCCGGGTACAGTCTTTGAGATTGAACTTGAAGATGAGGTGCATTTCAAGTATATGTTTATGGTATTAGGGTCTTGTATTAGAGGTTTCGCAAGCTGTCAGCCTTGTATTATTCTTGATGGGTCGCACTTGAAAGAAAAATACAAAGACACCATGTTGGTTGCGGTTTCTATGGACGGGAACAATCAATTATACCCACTAGCATATGCAATAGTGGACAATGAAACCGATCGATCATAGAAATGGTTTATGTCAAACTTGAAATTCAGTATCGAAGAACCCGATAATCTGGTGTTTCTTGATCAACACCAGCACGCAACGGAAGGGAACAAGATCTACAAGCATTCTAATTCATTAATTTTGATTGAAAAGAAACATGCTAATACCGAGTATAATGGGTTTCAAGAACATACCTTAGCCGAACCATCGAAATCTCCATTTTCCAGCTGCAAAATCCTCCAAATCCTTGTGTAGACTACCACGAGATCTTCCCTACTATCCTCTTGATGCTCTAGATTGAGTGTTGGGACTCAAAGGGAATATAGAGAAAGGTCACAGAACCAACCCATTGAAGAACACCTTCTTCATCCGAATTTTTTAGCAAAAATTCAATCGGTTCATCATCCTTTTCTTCACTCCAATCTCTTTAATATATTGCAAAATATCATGCAAAGAGATGTGCTGCATGGGATGCAGCTCATGCTTGGAGTAAACCAAAGGAAGAGGTGGGTTCCTTGTAAACTAGTTGAAGATGAACATGAAAAACCCATTTTCAATTTTGTGTAATTTTTCAATATCCAAAATATATTTTGATTTCAAAATCATATTTTATTTCTAAAATCAAAATTTATTAATTTTACTAATTAATTTTCTAATAAAATTAATAAATAATTATTTAAACAATTCTAATTAATTTAATATCCAATATTAATTTAATTTTTACACAAATTCATCTTCATATATTTAAATCATATTTAAATATATTTTCTCCAATTCTGTTTGATTCTAATTTGAACATTTCAAATTAACTTATCATGTTATTCTAGAGCTAATCCATTTTCGAGCTAGTAGGGGGACCTTATGGACCTACAGATCATGGGCTTCAACGATCCGAGATTAATCAACTAAACTCATTAGACCGGTCTAACCCCCATTCGTTAACCAATGGGTCACTCCACTGAAGCCCATAGTTGAACTCCCCGCATTGTAGATATATTATGTTCACTCGATATAATCATGATTAGTAAGTTAACCCTTCACAGGTTGTTCGTAATAACGACTGGGTCAAATCTCTGTTTTACTCCCAAATTACGTCTTGTTCCTTAAGTCCCCACTGATCCCTTAATGAATAATTGTTTTGTTATCCATTCACAAAACCAGGTCCCTCTCATGCCAAATGAGAGGACGAGATCCCTTGTTCAAGCTCCAGAATCAGTACTTAAGGGAACAACCTCTCTACTATCCCTAAAGTGGGTAGGTGTGAATTCCCTCTTGCACCCTATGTCCTTAGCTATCTATCCAGTCTTACCCCTGAAATGACAGTCTTATTGAGTCAGCGTTGTTGAGCCAACCCTCACCTATGAAAATCTAAGGGCAATCCTGAATAAATAGGAGTTCATAGTTAGCTCAGGATTAAGGTCAAGTTACCTAGGTCATCGCTTTGAAATAGTTAGTCTTAAACAGTATACAACGTTATAAAGCAAGACTAACTCATTTCGTGGTCCGATATTGTACAAGCTCTTTTACACAAAGACACCCCTACTCCTCATGTCCAACATGAACGAATTAGGATCACTTCATTTGTAGCACTTTACAACTCTTTGTAACAATTATAGAGTATGCCGTATCCAATAGTGTTACCAGATTAAGGTACTTAACCTTATCCATGTACTATAGATCCTTTTGACTATTTACTCAAACCTGATCCACCTTTATGTCTCCACATAAAATTCAAGTAATCATCCAATAGTCAAGAGACTTTTAGGTTTATTGGATTTTTATTTAAGCAATAGATCTATTCAAAACAACTTTATTGAATTTTCAGTATAAGCTTCATTGTTTACATACCACAAGTTTTAGGACATAAAACCCAACAGTGTTTGTGTCTGATCGGATGGTATCTATCGGCAATGCTATTCATGCATTTTTCCCACGAAATTTCATGGATTGTGCACATGGAATATAGAACAAAATCTTGTTACAAACTTTAAGGATAGCACGGTTGTTGGGATATTTAGAGATGCAGTAAGGGAATTTTGCATGACAGAGTTCCAGACAAAATGGAACGAACTCCATAGTTTTCGAGACGGTTCTGTCACGAAATATCTGGAAGACATCGGTTTTCAAAGGTGGACACAGTTTACCAAATAGAACGAAGATATGATAACATGACATCAGTGCAGAGTGTTTCAATTCGTTAACTAAAGAGTATCGACTATTGCCCATAGTATGCTTGATTGAACATGTTAGAGGAATGCTCCAATCGTGGTTCTACGAACGGAGGAATTACTGGGCATCTCGAACGACATTGCACTTTGACTGCTGTGAAACCTGATTGGCAAATGAGGCCAATAAGGGCAAACGATATCGGGTTGAGCCTATTGATTGTTATCGAGTCCACGTGCAAGATAATCGATTAGATGGTATTGTCAATCACGAAGGAATGCACGTGTAAGGAATTTGACTCAATTGGTATCCCATGTTCGCATGCAATTTTTGCTTCCAAGGAACGAAATATACCCATCTAGAGTCTTTACAGTCGATGTTATACAGTTGACTCTCTAATAACTGCGTATGCAGAGCCTATAAATCCACTTTGCCACATATCTGAATGGAAGAGACCTCCTAGACATGTAGAAAAGATTATCCTTCCTCTGAAGTTCGTGGCACAAGCCGGACGGTGGAGAGTGAGAAGAATACCATCCAGAGGAGAATTTCGCAGACAAATGAAATGTGGTCGGTGTGGGAATTATGGGCATAACCGCCAAAATTGTAGCGAACCGCTTACAGCCGTGCGACGTGCTGAAAAATGCTAGAGACCTTGACACAAACACCCCTCATCTATTTTAGTTTATAACTAACTTGTAACATTTCATTTGTTATAAATACCATTGATCAATTTTTCATATGTCATACTTGTAACATACTTCATAACTTTTCACACTTGTATCATATTTCATACTTTTTCATACTTCATACTTGTAACATTCATACTTCATACTTTCATCTTGTAAACAAAAAACAATAACAAGCTGGAGTATTCCTATGATAGCAATCTTCATACTTGTAACAAAAAACAATAACTTCATACTCTCTCAATCTTGCTCTCTCTCAATGTTTGAACTTTGAACCTTGAATTTTGGTATAATGTTCTACATACCATTGATACAATGAAAGAGCAGTAGCTCAATTATACATGTTCTGATAAAATTATGATATTGAACTTTCAACTTTCAACTTTGAACTTACATAAAAAAAATACATGTTCAATTATACATGTATACCATTGATACATTGATACAATGAAAAGAGCAGTAGCTCACTTATACATGTTCTGATAAAATTATGATATTAAACTTTGAACTTTGAACTTACATAAAAAAATACATGTTTAATTATACATGTATACAATTGATACAATGATACAGTGAAAAGAGAAGTAGCTCAATTATACATGTTTTACATACATAAAAAATACATGTTTTACATACAGAAAAAATAAATGTTTTTACATATATAAAAAATATAATAAAAAATATATGTTCTATACACATGAAAAATATGGAGTGTTCGCCCATAGTTGACACGCTAACTGCATCCTATATTCACTCATCTTCTCCTGAGTGATTACGGACGAATCAGCACCAGTCACCAGGTGTTCTAGTAATTTTATTGCAAAGATGCCATAATCAAGTGACCCATATTGTATGTTGACATTCATAGGTCGCAAGATTTTTCAACGGGCTGTGGATAGGTCCGACTTTGAACGATTCACGTCACAGTAGTGAAGTAGGGATGGTACTGTGACAGTCAATGGCTCTAGCCAATTCATCAGTCTTGTCATTGGTGTGTATGATGGAAGTGAATCAAACACGAATATGTCGCCTCTGTTAATGTCCATTGCAAGGACCATCCAGTGCTCATTGATATTCATCACCGAATAAACGAAATCCATATATGCCCATTTGACATCGAATTTACCGGCGACGTAGTCCTTATACGTGTTTTCATCCTTCCATTCTAGGGCAGCCTCCAGAGTTGTCTTATTCTTTATTCGTTTATATACCCCACCATGAGCATTAAGGTGACTATGTCAAATAAAATGAGAAGTTAAGTAACGAAATATAATGAGATGTTAAAAAATGAAATATCAAAATTTACCGTTACACTAATTGGCAAGATGGTGAACTTGTGCATGCACATGTCGGGTTGGGTATAAAATTTTATTTCATAAAATAAAATAAAGTATTTATGGTTTGCACAAAAAATTACCATCTCAGTAAAAGTACAAGATAGCCAACATGTAAAAAAGTCAAGACTAGGAAACTTACATCGCACTCGACCCACGAACTCGGGGAAATCAATTCCTTGAAGTATTACTTGGTGAGTGGTTTAAAGGAGTTCTCTCGAACCTCGTTGTCGGTATTCTTGTTCGAGATCCAGCCCATCATTTCTATAATGATATTGTGTGGAACATCATGTGCTATGTTGTATGCGACGATTGCTCTGGATAGTGACGTAGCTACACCTGGGAGAGGATGCTTAACCACACTTTTCTTCTTTACTTGAGTTGGAGGTGTATATTTATCAACAGGTTTTCTCTTACGACTAATTCTTCGAGATTCCTACATAATCAGATAACAAAACGTTACTCATCAAGAAATATAAAAATATAAACAAAGATTACTGATCAATAAATTACTCACCAGTGTAACTCCTTCTGTGGTCGTAACAATCGCAGAAGTGTCGACCTCTAGGATGCCAGACATGTCAGCCTCTATGTGGCATAGTGAGTAAGGCAGACACGTCAGGCTCTGTTTGTGGGATGTCGGCCTCTATAGGTTCGACGTCAGTTGGTGATGTTGTGGTGGTATCAGGCTGTAGAGGGGGGATGGGAGTAGGTGAAGTGGTGGTATTTTGAGGCTCTACAAGGGGGATGAGAGTGTCAGAGGCAGTTGCATTTTTCATATCGAGATCTCGAGATGGGATAGGTGACCTTGTTGTCTTCTCATTCACCGTGGAACCCTTAAATTAGTAAAGGAAAATGATGAGTTCACGAACATGTAAAAACTAAACACGTAAAGACCTAAAATGATAGTAAATGCAAACCTTGCACATAGACTGCAATAGTGACAAGATGGCCAACAATAATCCTTTCATGTCTATCATGTTTTCCTCCACATTGGATACACGACTATCTAAACCCGATATACGGCCATCCAACCTCGATAGTGAGCTGTCAATGGTTTGCAAGTAAGAATAAATAGGATCATCGGGATAGGCTCTCTCCTTACGACGGGCAGCACACTTAGGACACTCCTCATCCATATATCGCTTTCTACGGGAGTCCGCAAGATAGACATCAAGTTGGTTCAACTCGTCCTCATAGAGTACGTCTCCCATCACATCATGGAACATATCATCATTAAGTGTGTATGTCCTTCCTTCCACCCTTCCATATTCAGCATCCTCGTGGTCAAAATGCTCGTGTTGATCCCCTCCCTCCACCCTAATTACTTCATCATTGTCATCTCCACAATGATCATCACCGTCATTTTCACTTTCAGAACTACCCCCATCACTAGTTGACCTATTGCCACTTTCAGAACTATCATCATCCGCACCTAGATGAAATATAGGTTGTCTGTCCACTAGGGTATCCCGAAACTCCCTCTCAGCATCTGTCATGACAGTACCCTCTTTAACCTTTATCTGCATTAACAACCCAGTAAATTGGTTATTGTCAATTTAACAACCAAATAAACAAATTATGCATAGAGTAAACGTACATTGCTAGACTCGAATATCTCTCTCTTAAGTACTTTGAAGGACACTGAGTGGGAGCATGACCATTGTAATATGAGGGGCAAAGCCACCTTGCTCCTTTACTCCGCAATATTCCCAGCTATCGATGTAGCTAGGATCTCGTACGTCCATACCTAAATAAAATTTAACATATATTAAGAATAATAGTAATGTTAAATCGGAGAACACGATTATTATGTTAAGCAAATTTACCTGGAACACTTGTGGAAATCCACGTCAAGAGTACTTCACAACCTAAAACTGCTTCCAGCTCATGCGAAAGATAGCCTTTCTATCTCGGGGTCAATATTTGACTTTCGACGCATCGCCTATACTTCAAATATTGTTTGCAGCTTAGTCACACAATCTACAATACGCCTAAGATTGAAAGGGTGCCTGCGAAAACACAAAACTTCACAAAACATTAGCTGCCAAGTCCCCAGCAACAGCGCCAAAAACTTATTGGGAAGGAAAATTGATTAGGGATGGATGGGGTTGTACATGCAATCATGTGTTAGACATGGCTTATGCGTTTGCGCCCATGCGTCTGAGGTCATGCGTCGGAATGAAAATACGTTAATCTAGTATGCAATGGACCACGCGTTCATATCACAAGTTTTCTTTTTATGCTCGCGCCAAGTATAACGCGAACGCAAGTTTCTCGAGTAATCCGAGGTCAAACACAGGGACTTGTCAACTCAATAATGTTCGTTAAGCAAATGCGTTGAGGCAATGAATAAAAATAAAACAAAGAAAGTTTAATAGATTACACACTACTCTTACTTCTAACTAAACAGATTGAGCAATAGAAGACTTGCGATGAAAATAGGTAGATACACAACAACCATTAAAGTATAGTAATGTTTATTATCTTAAATTGCCCGAGTAATCCCAGCTCATTGCACTAACGCATCACACACCTCTCGGTGGTCAGCCGTATGACTATATCTTCTATAGTGCATAGTTGCGTCGAGTATAAAGATTGTGCCTATCTCTAGGAACAATGCAAACTTTGCTTTAGTGCGTTTCATCTCTTACATTTTTAGGTAGTTAGATGCGGCTATTTAACTTATAGACAAGAAATGGAACGACTCATAGACAAGCGTTGTTATAAGCCTTTCACCAAGCAAAGAAGATTAACTCACTATACTCACACAACGTACACCTCTCGGTGGGTTGCTACATGCATCCTATCTCTAGGCTACACGATTAAGTATGCGATCGCCTTGATAAATAAATGCTAAAGATAAGCAATGATAGAGATAAAGATGATGAAGAAGATGGCATTGAAGGAATCAAGAGATGCATTGATTTCAAAATTGTCTTAATATCTTAAGCTAAAATGTAATACAATACAGAGGTTAGAAGAGAAATGAAGGACTTCTAACGTCAAGGCTGCGGTGGTGCCATGGATGAATGGTGGAGATGTCTCTCTCGAGCTCTATCTCTGGCGAAAGCTCTGGTCGATCACTCGGTCTGGTTTGTGGAAGTGAAGAATTCTCACTGAAAATCTTGTTCAAGCTCTCATCTGTGATCGCAAACCTCTGCCTTGAGAAAGAAGTTCAGATGTCTTGAAATGAAGGTTCAAAAGGCTATTTATAGAGTTTAAATGCCGAAAGCTATCATGATTGTGTTATGGCTCACTGCTGCTTTTGTCGCGGTATGGGCAATGTCATATCATCTTATCTTGTTGACACTCCCAAGGTATGCGTCCGAGCTTGATTCAGCTGAAGTATCAACGTGTTCTACCCATTTTGCAATTGTCTTTCTATTATGGTTGTCACTTCGTGGCCGCAATTCTCAATTGATCACCGCATTTGCTTAATCACCACAACTTTCATGCGATGGGCGTATTCGATCACCACAACTTTCATGTGATGGGCGTATTCGATCAAACTTTAAGTGCATGCGTTTGTCTTTGCGATCATCTGGCTTTAGCGCATGCGCCTGTCTTCGATTGCTTATTTCAAATGCATACATTTGATTCCTGCGATACTATAAAAGCAGATACTTTGGCATGGAGTAACGCATAATATTGGGGTCAGTGAGGATTTAGGTGCTAATTGACGCAAAACTCAATTTTTGGTAATTCTAAGTATTATCACTGCATTTTCTACTTATTAGCCCTCATGATTCTGAATAAAAGGCTTATAATAACTGACATTTATGCCAGTTATCAACTTGCCTATATAAAGGCTCTTTTGTGATTAATAAAAATAAGCAAGTTTTATTTACTTTGCTTTATATGGTATCAGAGTTTTAATAAAATGTTTTCCCTCATTTTTCATTTTTGACCTTTCGTCTTGCCTTCTGAATGTTCATTTCCTGACTTTTCGTCTTCCCTCCAAACTATCTCTCTCTTTTCTCTCTCCATGACCAGAACGACGATCCAACTTCCTCCGAAAACTCCAACTCCATAGAGAATGCTCAAGCTTCCCCCCTTCCATTCTTGAACAATATCAGAACCCTTACTTTCTTCATTCCTTAGACAGTAACAGTCTTGTGCTCATTTCCAATCTTCTTACGGAATCGAACTACAACTCATAGGGTCAGGCGATGAAGATTAGGCTCACGGTCAAGAATAAACTCGGCTTCATCAATGGAGAAATCCCTCATCCTTCTAGTGAGTTACTCAACTCTTGGATCGTATGCAATGGTGTCGCCACCGCGTGGATTCTTAACTCCCTTTCCAAAGAGATCTCTGCGAGCATCAACTTCTTTGATTCCGCGCAAGAAATTTGGGTTGATCTTCAAGAACGGCACTAGCGTAAAACTTGGACAAGAGTTTTTCAGCTACGCCGCAAAATTTCTAACCTCTTTCAAAATCAAGATTCTGTCACCACATACTATGCAAAACTGAAGACGTTGTGGAATGAACTGATATCTTTCCGCCCTTCCTGCTCTTATGAAAAATGCACTTGCGGTGGTGTCAAGAACCTACAAACCTACTTCCAAATAGAGTATGTTATGGATTTTCTCATGGGATTAAACAACTCCTCTGCTCCTATCAGATCTTAGTTATTGCTGATAGAATCAGAACCCTCGATCAATCGTGCCTTTTCCTTAGTTGCACAAGAAATTGATCAGAAAGTTATTCTTTATCCCCTGGTATTGTCGTGCCTTCATCCAATGCCATTGCCCTTCTTGTGAAAAATGGTTCTTCTGCTTCCTCCGAGCCTACTCCGAGCAATTTTCGCAACACCAATCAACACAAGAAGAAAGAGAGGCCACTCTACACCCACTACAATCTTCAAGGGCATACAGTTGATCGTTGTTACAAGCTCCATGGATATCCTCCTGGCCACAAGCTTTACAAGCCTTCCAAGTCATTAGCAAAGACAGACCATTCTGATTCTTTATCTTCTCTTACAGCTGAACAATGCCAAGGATTATTGGCTATGCTCTAATCTCATCTCAACAAGTCTAAAACAACCACCACAGCAGCAGAATCTGTCAATCCTACTGGTCATGTTGCAAGTATTTGCTCCCTCCCTGGTATATCTTCTGATCAGTGGATACTTGATTTTGGTGCATCAACTCATATTTGTTATAATAAGGCCTTATTCACTTCTTTAAGACCAATTAAACCAGCAACTGTTTCCTTACCAAATCAGTCTTAACTTTTGGTTGAATTTGTTGGGGATATTCAACTCACTACAGATATCATGCTACAGAATGTATTATATATACCAGATTTTTGTTTCAACTTAATTTCCATAAGCTCTTTAACTTCTCAATTGCCAATAATGGTCACTTTTTTCAGTGGTTCTTGTCTAATTCAGGATAAGTATTCTTTGAAGATGATTGGTAAGGCTAACTAATGACGGGAAATTAGATGTCAATTTATTCAACAACTAAAATCCCTTGGACGCAATATGTGATGCATGTTCTTAAGGTATACGTTGATTGTCATGCGTCGATGGTCATGCGTTGGAATGACTATGCATTAATTAATGTATGCGATGACCATGCATCCTGTCACAAGTTTTCTCGTGCTCACGCCAAGTATAATGCAAATGCAAGTTTCTCGGGTGATCCGAGGTCGAACTCAGGGACTTGTAGCAAAATGAATGCGGTAATGTGCATGTGGTGGTTTGAATAAAAGAATGGAAGGGAGGTTGCTAAGTTAACCCTACTCCTACTCCTAAGTAACAGACAACGCAATGAGAATATGCATGGGAGGTAGAGACACGACAACTCTTGACATGAAATAAATGAATGGGAAAATAGATAAAATGTGGAAATTATTTCATTGCAACCTTTAAGAGTGACCTCAAGGGCAACCTTAGTCAACGTAAGCCATGCAATCATGCTACACACACTTGAACCTAACTCTAGGATGTATGCGGTGTATCTGCGATATTGCCGAGAACCTTATGCCTGCCTAGACCTCCATAACTCGCTCACTAGCTCTCGCCGCATGAACGTGCTAGCCGCATACCACCTTATCCTACTTCCTGGACGTATGCAATATCCTATCTGTAGGGCGCATACGATATGTGATAGCAAACAGAGCTTATCCCTAAGTTCCCCATTCTTGCCTATGCGTTTCAATCTGCTCTCTCGAGTCTTAGATTTGGGTTTTAGACTACTCTCCCAAGTATGCCTAAATGATGAATGATGCGCTCATAGGACAAGGTAACCACATGAACTTGGCTGACCTAAGATCATTCCTATCTCTAGTAAACAATGCATACATTGCTTAATGCGACCAACCACTTACCCTCCTGGGCAGTTGGTTGTTGCTGACTTTACTCATAGATAAGCTTTGCGTTGGCCTATAGACAGGCATTGCTACAGCTTCACACTAAGCAAATAAGGTTACTCACACACTCACGCAACGCACACCTCTCGGTGGTTTGCTGCATGCTTCATATCCCTGATCCACATGACTAAGTATGCGATACTCAAGTAGACTCACCAAGTGATTCAATGGAAATTAAAGATGCTAAGTAAAGAAGATGGGGATGGAATCGAAGGAAATATAGAAATTCATTGAAAACAAATTGTATTAATTCTTTAATCACAAAATGTCATACAATACAATATAAAAAAAGAAAGGAAAATGAAATGATCGGTTGGAAGCAAAGACTTGCTTCTAGCGGATGTGCGTCAAGGCTACCGGTGGTGCCATAGATGGGTGGTAGAGCTGACTCTCCCGAGATCTAGCTCCAGTCAAAGCTCTGGTCATCACTCGGAATGGATGAAGGAGGTGAAGAACTCTCAAGCGTCTTCTAACGCATTTTTTCTGGATCACAAGGATCCGCCCAAGTTTGTCAATTGAGCTAGACTCGTGTTGGCTTTAGATGTCCTACCATAATCCTTCCTAGTGTGCAGATTAAACCTATATCAAATAGATTTCTTTCAGCCCTAATCTAAAATCCATTTTTTCAAAGATAGATTTAGGATTGGTTGGGAATGAATAAAGAAAAAAGTTTTTTAGAAAAATCATTTTTATTTAAACTCTTTTTTAAAAAAATTGTGTAAAATATCCTTGCGGTGGTCCGGTTTCTGCGTTTGTGTCCACTTCCTGTATTAGCTACAAAAATAGAACATTGAATGCATAATAATGCATAATAACAGGTTATCCGAGATTCATCATGATGAACGACGCAATCTCACTTTTTCATGAATTCCTAGCATAATTGCCACATATTCTGCCTAACAGCCTTCATAATTCTAAGTAAAAGTCCTAAGATGACATGCATTTTTGCATGTCATCACTAACAAATGGCATGGATTATATCTGTTACAAGCTTCAGTTGATAAGTCTTTACATTCCTTTTTCGCATTCTCCTCTACTTACAGAGCTTGTTTGTTCTTCCACTATTACACTTTCTACTTTTACTTGGCATAATCGACTTGGACACCCATCCCACAAGCATCTTAGTTTCCTAAAAGATATTTTACATGCTGACTTGGATAGTACTTGTAATAAATGCTTGATCTGTCCTTTAGCAAAACAGAAACGAATATCTTTTCAAAGCCATAATAGACTTACTACTCATGCATCTGATGTTATACATTGTGATGTTTGGGGCCCTATAATGAACCTACTCATGCTGGATATCGTTACTTCTTAACAATAGTTGATGATTATTCTTGGTACACTTGGGTTTTTCTGATGCGAAACAAATCTGAAGCTATTAATATTATCCCTCATTTCTTTCAATTGATTGAAACTCAATATGGTCATTTTATCAAAGTTTTTCGGTCTGATAATGCACCAGAACTGGCTTTTACTAATTTTATTGCTTCTAAAGGAGTTCTCCATTAGTTTTCTTGTGTTGAACGGCCTCAACAAAATTCAGTAGTAGAAAGAAAATACCAACATTTGTTAAATGTAGCACGGTCTCTATTGTTTCAATCTAGGTTACCTATCATGTTTTGGGTAGAATGCATATTGACTGCATCTTATTTGGTCAACCGAACTCCATCTCATATTCTATCTTGGCAAACTTCTTTTTATCGTTTGAATGGTGAACATGCCGATTATGATTCACTACGTACCTTCGGTTATCTTTGCTTTGCATCTACCTTAACTTCACACAAGACAAAGTTTCAGCCTCGGGACATTGTTTCTATTTTTTTAGGATATCCCACTGGTGTCAAAGGCTATCGTCTATATGACATTGAGAAAAAGCAACTATTTATCTCAAGAGATGTTGTATTTCATGAAGATATATTCCCTTTTCATCAAATCAGCTCTCAAGAGGAGGTACTTGACCCTTTTCTTGATTTAGTACTACCATTACCACTTCCCTTTTCAGGTGATCTATCTAGTAGTGCGGCACCTTCATCATCTGCTGATCATCCTCCTCCGAAGGACATTTTGGAGCCTGCTTCTAATGAGCAGCACACTCTAAATGAAGCTTCGGCCCCTGTTGATCTCCTTTATGAACCTACTGATGTCGTGGCTACCAGTCTTCCTAATCTGTCTCCTGTTGACAGTACCCATAAGTATCATCATCCTCGCCGCTCTATAAGGGCTACTAAACCACCTTCATATCTCAGGGACTATCATTGCAACCTGATTTTACAAAAACATTCTCAGCAGACACATACTAAATTTCCTTTGCAGGCTGTTTTGTCTTATGACAGGTTGTATCCTACTTACAAACTGTTTGCACTCAATGTCTCAACCACATATGAGCCACAATTTTATCACCAGGCTGTCTCTCATGAGCATTGGCACCAAGCTATGCAAGATGAACTTTTAGCAATGGAAACCAACAAGACTTGGTCTGTTGTGCCCTTACCTCAAAGACAACACTCTATTGGCTGCAAATGGATATACAAAATCAAGTACCGTGCAGATGGGAACATTGACCGCTATAAGGCACGATTGGTGGCCAAGGGATACACACAACAAAGAGGGTCTTGATTACATTGAGACGTTTTCACCTGTTGCCAAGCTCGTTACTGTCAAAGTTCTTCTTACTTTTGTTGTCTCAAAAGATTGGTCTCTACTTCAACTAGATGTTAATAATACTTTCTTACACGATGATCTAGTTGAAGAAGTATACATGGTCTTACCCTTGGGTTACAAGCACAATGTCATCCACAAACAGGAGGAGCATCTTGTTTGTCGTTTTCATAAGTCCATTTATGGCCTCAAACAAGCTTCAAGACAATGGTTTGAAAAATTCTCGAAGGCCCTCCTTTGCTTGGGTTTTTCTCAGTCCAAATCAAATTACTCTTTGTTTACTCGAGTTTCTGATGAGTCTTTCATTGCCTTGCTTATTTATGTTGATGACATAGTCATCACTGGTGCTTCTTTACCTATGCTACATAAGTTAAAAGATCATCAAGACTTAGGTTCTCTTCGGTATTTCTTGGAACTTGGAATTGCAAGATCGTCACAAGGCATCCTTCTGTCCCAATGAAATTATACATTACAGCTCTTGGAAGATCATGGATTGTTGGTTTGTAAACTGACTCCCCTGCCTCTTGATCCGAATTTGAGGCTGCAAATTGATGTTGGTACTCTCCTCACAGATGCAACATTGTATCGAAGAATTATTGGGCAATTGTTATATTTGACTATCTCTCGTCCCGACATAGCATTTTCTGTCCACAAGCTCAGCCAATTTGTTGCTCAACCACGTTAGCCTCATCTTGATACTGCCATGTCCTTATTGAGGTATTTGAAGGCTTCTCCCGGACAAGGTATTTTACTACAGCCTGTCCATTCATTCCAGTTGAAGGCATATTCTGATGCTGATTGGGGCTCTTGTCCTGATTCAAGGAAGTCTATATCTGGTTTTTGCATCTTCTTGGGAGACTCCATCATTAGTTGGATGGCTAAGAAGCAGGATACGATTTCCCGATCCTCTGCCGAAGCTGAATACCGAGCATTAGCTACTACTAGAAGTGAGTTGTTATGGGTTACTCAACTTCTCCAAGAACTTTCAGTTCCTCTTATTCATCCTCTTTAATATACTGTGATAATGAAGTTGTTGTCCATATTGCTGAAAATCCGGTTTTTCATGAAAGGACAAAGCACATTGAAATTGATTGTCATTTTATCTGAGATCACATCATTCGTGGAGCTGTCAAACTTCTTCCCATCTGGACTCACTTGTAGCTTGCTGACATCTTTACTAAAGCCTTACCAAAATCTTCGTTTTCTCCATTGCTGTCCAAGATGGGCGTTCTTGACATTACTATACCATCTTGAGGGGAGTATTAGATATATGAGTTAGTTTGTATTTTGTTATAAATGTAGTTAAATGGTTATTATTGTTACTTTCTGTTGCTGTACTTGCCTATATAAAGGCTCTTTTGTGATTAATAAAAAAAAGCAAGTTCTATTTACGTTGCTTAATAGCTACCCTGACGGAGTTCCTCACTGCAATGTAGATCGGGCGAAGCACCAAAAACTGTACACGTGCTTCCGGTCAATGACGCTCCGCTTCAGCGATGGCGATTCCATTCTAGATGGGACAACGCTCGATTTTAACGAACCATTTGACTTAGTGGTGGCGGCGATTCACTGCAAAAGAGAAGAAGAAGAAAAGAAAATGGTGAGGTCCAAGGAAGATGGAGAAAATCGTGGAGAAGAAGGAGAAGTGGAGGAGGAAAGAGAAAAAGAAACAAATTGTAAGGCTGGTGGGTCCCTCAGTTTTATTTTTTCTATAATCATTTCTTGATATTGATTTCGAATTTATTTTAGTTAGATTTTTCTAATTGGATGTTAAGTTGGTTTTAATCAGTTTTGAAGCCAAATTGAATTTAATTAGATTGTCTACCAAAATGTTTAAATTGAATTTTGCTAATAGATATTCTTAATTTGATTTCTAATCTAGGATTTCTAAAAGTAAAAGTTTTAATTGAATTCTTTTCGACTTTGTTTAATTTGGGATTTTTTAAAAAATTAAATTTCACTTTAGTGGAGTTTGAAAAGTAACTTTATTTTATTTTTAATTGGGGCTTTCTAAGTAGATTTAGAATTTAGACTCTAATTGATTTGATCTTAAACTAAAATTCAAAGTAATTTTAATTTAGATATCCTAAGTAAAACAAAGTTTTCAATTTCACTTTGATTTAGAATTCCTAAATAAGATCTCAATTTGAGAATTAATTAATGATTTGAAATAAAATTGGGCTATAAGAGAATACCGCTTGATGGTTCTGTTTAGGTTGAGTTACTTAAATTTACACCTCTATTCGAAACCGACTTTAGGGTTGAATTAGTCAAATTTTATCTAATTTCATTAATGTTTTGTTTGGCCTCTTTTGACATTATTATTTTGGTGTAAAGTGTGTTTTCTTTTTGGGATTTTTCGAAGTTCCATAAATACCTAAAACCCTCAAAATTAATTTGTTTTCAAACAAACATTTGTTTTAGGAAATTTAATAGTGTTCTCTTTTTTGAAATAATGATCTTAAAAATGCATGAAATTTTCCTCTAAAATTCGATGATAGATTATGAGGAAATATTGATTTTCTAATGTTCTTAAGTGAGAAAATTATATCTTAAAATTCAAGGTAAGTTCCAAGATTTTCCAAAAGCCTTGAGCTACTCATAATTAATAGTTCATATTTTGCTACAATAAGTGAATTAATATCATTGGGACATTCGAAAACAAAATTCAAAAATATTTTCTTTCTTTAAGACCAAATCATAATAGGATGATTTTAAAATAAAATGCGGTAACCATTTTTCGAAAGGGTGTTGTAGGGGTGCTAACACCTTCCCCACACTCAACCGACTCTCATACCTTATATCTGATTTTGTAGACTATTTTTATTTTAAAATGGTGACCAATCACACCCCAAATATGATTGGTGGCAACTTCAAACCTCTCACCTCGAAAGAGACCCCTAGAGAAGGACATTGACCACTCTGTGTCGCGATAACATTGTGACATCGTACATATAATTCTAGAGACTTTTTCTTAAAGAATATACTTGGTGACGACAAAGAATCCATTAATGAGCTATAAAGAACATTCTAGACTTACCTTGTAAGTCATTTTACAGAACCTAAAACTTATGCTCTAATACCAACGGTAACGATTCGACTTTTCGAGATCGCTAAATAAGGTCATTATTTCAAACTCGCAAATAAAAAAGAAAAATATTTTGACCTTGAAGTAGATTTTATTAAGAAAACATGACACCTTCAAAATCAATTATTGAAACAAATAAACAATTTATTAAATAAGTTAATAAAATTGATAGAAACTGGAAAATAGGCATCGTAAACCTCTCCTCGACAACAAAACAATTTATAAACTACTGAATCCTACTCTTATTACTACGATGGCATAGTAACAATGATATGTCTGGGCCGATCCATAGGGAAGCACTAGTATGAGTTTTTTGTTAAGCCAATTTCCTAATTAAAGCAATAAATAGGGGAGCAGGGGAAGGTTTGGTGTGAATATTGAATAATGCGCGAGAAAAATAAAGGCAATGGGTAAATTAACCGAGGATTGGGTTTATCTAGTTTCAAGAGCAAGAGAGATCCTATGCAATTTCAATCATCAATTTCCGTTGATTAAACATGCATTTGATTTATGGGTACACAACAAGCTTGGCACGACCAAACTAGCCTCCACAGTAGTAGACAACTAATTTGGAACGAACCAAGCTAGCGCCCCAATTATTAATTAAAGCTAAAAAATCAAGCCCTAATTAAAATACATGCCCTTAAATCTATTGGGTTCAATAGTGTTCATATAAAAATAAAAACATGTGCATTAAGATTTAGGATTCCATTGTATTGATTAACCAATTGGATAGCCTAATTAATTAACATAATTATCCTTGTACCTAGATTAAGCATGCATTTTAAGATTCAAGTCTAGCATATAAATCCTAGCATACATATTTAATCTATTTGCTACTTGGTGATTGAGTTAGACATTCAAGTGCGAATGTGATGAAGCTACTAATCGAATAGAAACACATGCTTATGAGGGATAGCCAACACATAAACATGCATTTAAAAATTAAAATAGATTCAAGAAAACATAAAATCATTATGCAATCAGTTTATCAACAGAAAATCTTAAGAAATATACATAATTCTTGCTCCTAAAACTAAATAAAAATTACCTCATCGATCCATAGACAGAACAAAGAGGAAAGTTATAATCCATTAGCTACAACCTAAAATAAAAGTAAAATCTAACCTAAAAAGAGCAGAAAAGATGATGAAGAAGAAAAAAATTTTAGTCTCTCCTCAACCTCCATTGATTCCACCATCTTCCTACCCTAAAAATTTGAAGAGGGTATTTATAAACAGCGTAGAGCATAGCTAATCTAAGAAGCAACGTCGTTAGATTGGTTTTTATTTGTTGAATCATAAGCCTCAAGCGTAGTGATGCTGAGCTTTATGCTTTCTCGCACGCGCGCGACGTTGAGTTCTGTCAATATCTGGAGCATTGTAACGCTTCAGGGCAATGTTGCGATGCTATGTGAAACAACAACTACTTCTTTTGAGCATACCATTGTGCTCGGTAGAGAGTAGCTACGCTATCCCAAGGGCATTTTCATCATTTCTCGTCTTTGAAGCATCGAGTGCTCATTTTCACTCCTGATAGCTCCAAATCAATCGCGAACGACTTGTAACACTTTGAAATGCATGATTTTCTCAAATTCCTATAAGACTAGATGTTTAAACATATAAAACACAACAAGCAATCTAGATTAAGGACATAAAAATATCTCTTTACGAGAGCTATCAAATACCCTCAATCTAAACTTTATCTATGCTCAAGTAAAGACGAGCAATGCAAAGCAAAAGATAGACATGAATCTTATGCTCCAAATGAGTGATTCTAATCTCAAGGCTAAAAATAACTCATAATTCACAAAGATAAAGCCAAACAAATGCATGTGGTCAATTAAGAAATTTAAAATTAATTATTTATCCCCTAAGTGTGTGTGTGCTTAGCCAATCTTATCTAGGTTTTTACTAGCTCGGACAAGTTTTATTGAACCCTCAACTCGTTTTCCTTATAATCTAGCTCAGAGGATCAAACATCAAGCTTCCTAGATTCAAATTATGTAAAATTTAAGGAACCAAATTTTTATTCTATTTTTCATTTTTTTCCTCTTTTTCTTTTTGCTTTTTTCTTACCTTACATAAAAAAAGAAGTCTTATCCCGACTACGCTACCTTCATTTTGGCATGCTCACGCGGATTACATGAAAGACATCCAACTACGAGCAACGTATCTTTTAAAGGTGCCAAAGCTTACTCATTTCTCAAGGGCACTTTAGCACAGAGGGAAATTACAAGTGTCATAGCCGCCCCAGGTTAATCATACCTCTATGAAAGAAGAGTAATCCCCTTGAAAAAGATCATACAAACTTACTTTTACTCTACAACATGCTTATCTTTTATTTTCTTTACAATAGGCTTTGATTTTACAAAACAAGAGTTTGACAAAAACATAAGCATGCATTATTAAGTTGAGCTTCAGTTACTTAACCACTATCACCTAGGCCTTCCGGGGTGATAACAGGCATCTAGGCCAAATAACTCAATCCTAAACATTCAAGATCCTAAATAAGAAGACTATATGCTAAAAAAATGCAAAGGAATCAAGAGAAAATTTTTAATTTTGCCCAAAATCATGCATATAGTTTCATGAATCCAAAGCAATGTGAATAGAGAGTTATCTAAAGCCTATCACAGAAAATCATCATCACTTGCATTATATGCAGCATAATCAACATATCATCAAATCAATCACAAAGTTCGAGCTCAGGTGCTCAAGGACTTGCCATACATGCATATAAAACCACCACTCCAACCTAAAATGATACATTGTCCCCAATGTATCGCTAATCTAAGTTCAATGAAAATAAAAGACAAGAGAATAGAACGCCTCCCCAGTAGGCGTTTTTATGCACGGTCTTTGACGTATGGTAGCAAGGCTCGCATCTCAAAATGATGCTCTTCTTCCTTTTAGGGTGTTCCTACAAAAGAAAAGCAAGAAGCTAATCTAGAAAGCAATAAAGAAAGCAAGTAAATTATTCACCTGGCTCCCTCCAAGAAGGTCAAACTTTTAACGTCAGTTGCTCAACGTGACCTGTCCTCCTTTCAAATTATGAAAAAAAATCTCGTATTTTTTCTGCCCCTTCTTACTTGAGTTGATGTAGCACTCAATGCTCTGACGAAACTCTGTCTTCTGAAGGATACCAGATATTTGATATAATTCAACATGCCATCACATCGAAAATAAAGATGAAGAGGAGATCAGAAGATCACTCACCTTTGAAGACTCAAATCCTTCACGTTCTTTTTGAAGTGACAAACTCTTCTAATTCCCTTCGAACTCTAGAACAACCAGAAAATGCAGCAATGTATCTCTAAGTTCCAAATACAACCATACGAAAAACTCGGTATTCTTGAATGGTGGAGAATTGATGAGAGTTTGTGGGCTTCAAAATCAATTTTGTAAAGGATAAAATTCTATATCTTGAAAGAGCAATGTAAACCTGTATTTGTACTAGAATGGAAGGGGAAGGGGAAGATGAAAGATTATACCCTTCCCACTTCCAAATGTTAGTTAATGGGAGAATAATGGGGAAGGGGAAAAGTTATCAAATCACTCCCTTCCCTAATAACTAAATTATTTAATTAAACAAAAACTAATTTTCCTTTAATTATATATATATATATATAAAAAAAAACTAATTTGATATTATATATTAAAAAAAACATGTGTTATTATCTAATATAACACATAACCTATAGTTTATATTATATTACATATAATATAATCTATAGTTTAATATTTTCTCATTTAACCTATAATATTTAATATGAATCAAATTCATATTAATTTTAATATTTGAACAATATTCAAATATTCATTTTCTCTCTAATAAAACTTATATTGTTATATCTCATATAAATAATTTTATATTAATTATATCTTATATAATTAATTCCCTTTATTAATTTGAACAATTCAAATTAATCCAAATTAATTCGATTCTCTTTAATCCCAATTGAGCTAACAAGGGGACCTGATGAACCTATAGATTGAAGCTCCAATGGTACTTGATTAATTAATCAAACTTTTTAATTGAATTAATCAAACTTTCATTAACTGTCGACCACTTCACTAAAGGCGACAACAACATTTTTCACACTGTAGATAAATTTATGTGTTCATTAGATATAATCAATCAATAGTACATTGACCCTTCACAAATTACTCATAAGTACAACTGGGCCAAAATTACCGTTTTGCCTCTAAAGTTACTGAAGGAACTCTTATACAAGAGTACCTATGAACGGAAGCGAATCTTTCCATAAGCATTGTGACAAAATTACCACATTTACATTCAAACAAACAGATGTGCATCAAACTACTAAATTACCGACATGCTTAGAAATAAATAAACAAGAGAACGAGTAAACTTACCAGTTGAAGACTTCCTTCGGTAGAAATCTTGCTCTCTCCACGAACGGAATCTCTCGCTCTCGCTAGAACGTCAGGCTATCGTTCAACAAAACTTTGGTCGTCTTCCACGAATAGCCTCCACACGAACAGATGAAGAATGGGGACGACACCACCACTTGGAACTCTTAGTATTCTCAGAGTGAGAATTCAAAAAGTGGGCTCTGTTCAGATTTGGTAAAGGGGAGAAGGATAAGAGATTGTATATAATGATCAAGCAAGTGGGAGAAAGGCGAGTCTATCGTATAAACAAAATGCTTGATCGTTTAGGTGAGGTATACGATCATGTAGGAAAAGGTAGGCGATCGTCTATACAATTGTTTAATAAAGCTCGAACGCTAAGTGATTGTTTAGCAAAAGGTAGGTGATCGTTAATAAATGGCGTGCGCATGTAAGTGATCGAGTAGTCTCTGATTTTAATAAGCGATGGGCAACAAACACACCATGAGAATTAACTGTGTTATTTGCAAAATGAAAACAATTTTCATTTTATTCTTCAGTTACAAAAAACCAAATGGAACTTCCCACAACGTATGGTTACAGAGAAAACGGTGACCAATTATCCCATAACTATCAATTAATAAAATAATAAATATAATCATATTATATCCATTAATCTATAGTTTAATATCATATATCAACCATGGTGTTTTCTCCTCCACTAGATATAAATCATATTTGTATCTAATTTTCTCCAATGAATGTATCTCATACATAAAGTCGATCATATCATATATAATTAACCAGTTCAATTATATCATATATAATCGAACTCACTCTTGTCAATTTGAACATTTCAAACTGACCCAAAAACTTATTCTCAACTTGAATCCAAGCTACCAAGGGGACCTTATGGACCTATGGCTCGAAGCTCCAACGGTACGTGAATAGCTGACTAAACTCTTTAGCCACGAGATCTACCATCCGCTAACTACCAGGCATTTCACTAAAGATCCACAACTGAACTCTTCTTACCACAGATATATTTCTATATCCATTTGATATAACCAATCATCAGTACGATAACCCTTCACAGATGCTCGTAAGTACAGTTGGGCTAATTTATCATTTTGCTCCTGTAGTTACATCTAACTCCTTAAGTACCATTGATCCCTCTAATGAAATATACAACATAGTCCTACTATGTGTGGACACCTCTCTGACCATGAGAAGGTGTGTAGCACCACATCGTTCAAGCCCCGGGATCAACCCTTAAGGGAGCAATCTATCTACTTACCCCTGTTTCAGGGAAGGAGTGTATTCCATCTTGTGTAGCTGAGTTCCCAGATCCCAAATTAGACGAATCCCCAAAGTGGTAAGCTTGAGTCGGAGACCTGGCCACTCGCATCCATGCAAATCAAAGGACCGCCCTCAAAGGCAGGAGTTCCCAGCTCACTCAGGATTGAGGTCTTGTTATCTATGGTCATTCTAGTGAAGTGAAGTCTCTGTCATAAACAGTGATATATAACGAGACGTTAACACTTCGTGGTCAGGTCTTACGCAAACTCTTTGTATAGGATGCCCCCGCTTGCATGTCCCATACACGAATGAACAAGATCAGACCATCTTTGGCAAGTCACAACATTTTTAACCATTTCACAAAGCGGGCCGCATCCGTAGCGTTACCAGGATAAGGTTTCCCTCCTATATCCATATACTACAGACCATTTTGGTTATCACTTAAGACATGATCCACTTGTATGTCACCATATACATACTTAAGTTACATAATGACAACTAGGGATTTTAGTTTATTGGTTTGTGGTAAAGCAAATAAAACATCCAATATTCAATGTCAAGTAGTGAAGAAAATATCATATATTATATATCACAAGTGTTCGTACAACATGTGTTTACAAACTACAGAACATGAGAATTTAGGGCATCATCCCCAACAATATCCCACTTGTCCTAAAGTGAGTGGGGTGTACAAAAACTAGTACATAACAATAAACTAAGGCACTAAGTCCTAGTACAATAAAATCCCCCACTTTCCCTAGTCCATCCGCGGACGGTCCCGTAGATCCATGCTTTAAAGGTGACCCTCAAACACTGTAGTCATGAGAGCCTTCGTAAACGGGTCAACAACATTGTGCTCCGAAGCGATCTTCGTGACGATCACATCCCCTTGATGCACTATCTCGCAGATCAGGTTATACTTCCGCTCTATGTGTCTGTCGCGCCTGTGACTCCTATGCTCCTTGGAGTTTGCCATAGCACCACTATTGTCACAATAGAGGGTGATGGGTCTAGACATATCTGGAATAACTTCCAGCTCTGTCAGGAACTTCCTGAGCCAGACGACCTTCTTAGTAGCTTTGCAAGCCGCTACGTACTTGGCCTCCATCATGGAGTCAGCGATGCACCCCTACTTAGTGCTTCGCCACACTACATATCCTCCGTTAAGAGTAAAAACTAACCTTGAAGTGGACTTGGAAAGTCCTTATCAATCTGAAAGTCAGAATCCGTGTATCCAGTAAGAATCAAATCCCTAGATCCATACACGAGCATGTAGTTCCTTGTTCTCTGAAGATAATGGAGGATATTCTTAACTGCGGTCCAGTGACATGATGACGGAAAATTAGAAGTCAATTTTACTCGACAACCAACTTCCGTTGGACGAGGTGTGCGATGCATGTTCCTAATATATGCGTTGATAGTCATGCGTCGATGGACATGCGTTGGAATGAAAATTGCGTTAACGAATGTATGCGATGACCATGCGTCCTACCACAAGTTTTCTTGCATTCACACCAAGTATAACATGAACGCAAGTTTCTCGGGTAATCCGAGGTCGAACACAGGGACTTGTAACTATATGTTCTCCATGATGTGCATGCAACAGTTTAGATAAAAGAATGGAGGGGATATTGCTACGTTAATCCTACTCCTACTCCTATCTAACAGATAGCACAATGAGAATATGCATGAAAGGTAGAGATGCGACAAACCTTGAGATGAAATAAATGAATGGGAAAACGGATAAAATGCGGAGATGTTTTCATTGCAACCATTAAGAGTGACTACAAGGACAACCCTAGTCAATGCAAGCCAATGCGCTCATGCTACACTCATGCACGACAAGTCATTTTCCAATGGAAATGCGGTGCTCCTAAGTCTAGGATGCATGTGTTGAATACAAAAATGTCCATAGAGCTTATTCCTAAGTCTTTACTCTTTTCCTATGCAATGATGCAAAGTGCACACAACGCTGCGATGACTGCACTCAATCGTATCCTATCTCTAGGATGCATGTGATGCAGTGTTGACAAACAGAGCTTATCTCTAAGTCCCCATCTCTTGCTTATGCCGATCTAATCTCACTCTCTCAAGTCTAGATTCTAACCTACCTCTCTCAGGTCATTAGATTCTTTCTTTAGGCTCTCCCTCGAGTAGCTCTAAAGGGATGTTGGGCACAACATAAGACAAGACAAACGAATGAACTTGGTTGATTCAAGAGTGTTACTATCCCTAGTGAACAACGCATACCTTGCTTAATGCGTCCAACCACTTACCCTTTCGGGCAGTTGATTGTTGTTGACTTCACTCATACACAAGCAGCGTTAGCCTATAGACAGGCGTTGCAGCAGCTTCACACTAAGCAAGTAAGGTTACTCACACACTCGCGCAATGCACACCTCTGGTGGGTTGCTACATGCTTCATATCCCTAATCCACATGACTAAATATGCAATACCCAAGCAATCCTACTAAGTGTTGCAATGAAAGTAAAGATGCTGAGCAAGAAGATGGAGATGGAGTCGAAGGAACAGAGAAATGCATTGAAAACAATTGTATTAATCCGTTAATTTCAAATGTCATACAATACATTATAGTAAAAGAAAGGAAAAGAAATGATCGGCTGGAAGCAAAGCTTTGCTTCCAGCAGATGTGTGTCAAGGCTGTCGGTGGTGCCATGGATGGGCGGAGAAGCTGACTCTCTCGAGATCTAACTCTAGTCGAAGGCTCTGGTCGTCACTCGGAATGGATGAAAGAGATGAAGAACTCTCAGGCGTCTTCTCACGCATTTTGTCTGTATCGCGGGGAAAATCCTCAGTTGAGGGATAATCTCCAGATGATTGAATTTCAGCTCTTCGGCCTCTATTTATAGAGCTTGGGTTGCCGACAACATTAATTAGACTGCTCTGAGTCTGACGTTCGACACGTTCTTCCTTTCTGAACCTCTGCCACTAACTGCGTAGTAGGTGAAATGTCAACATCAGCTTTGGATTTTCTCGAGGTAGATGCGTTCATGCGTTCATTTCACCTACCTTACGTTGATCCATTAGTTTGTATTGTCGCGTAGCCGCAATCATTCAATGGCCATATTTGCTTAATACCGCAACTCTACACGATGACCGCAATCGCCTGACGAGCGCAATCCCCATGTGATGGACGCATGTTGCTGATCACCGCAAGACCCATGCGTTGATCGATGCGTTTGCGTTGCGATGGAGAGCTTCTCCGCATATGGTTGTCTATGCGGTGGTCCGGTTTCCGCGTTTGCATTCATTTCCTGCATTAACTACAAAGATAGAACATTGAACGCATAATTAATGCAAAATAACTGGTTAGTAGAGATTCGACATGCTGATCGACGCAAGCTCATATTCTTGTGAATTCCTATCATGATCGACGCATATTCTGCCAAACAACCTTTATAATTCTAAGTAAAAGGCCTAAGATGACATGTATTTCTGCATGTCATCACACCCCCAAATTTAAAATCATGCTTGTCCTCAAGCATGCGTTATACTCAAGAAATTCTAACTGACCTTCATGCTTTCCTTTGCGATGACCAACTTCTCAGAATATAATTCTCACACACCTTTGACCATCACCGCAATCCTCTCCTCCACATTGGCTACTTCTTCAAAAAGATCCTGTCTAAGTTAAATCCGGCAAGCCTTTGTTCAAAAACTTTTATTCGCTCACTGCAACTTTGTATTTAGCTTTTGATATTGCGTTCATTCAAAATACTTCAAAAATTTGCGATAGCTTATTCAAATGCGGCGTTGAACCTGGTTACACCCTTCGTTTTGGCTTACCCCCACATGTGTCATGCGGGCATCCAACTTTGGTTGCGTTCCATATTCAACTCAACTCTTGTCTCGTTTGTTTTGGCTTGCACCGGACAGAGGAGTTGCGCTAATGCGTTGATCCTGGCGACTTGCCTTCGTTTTGGCTTGCCTCCACGTGGGCCATGCGGACATCCAACTTCGAGCAAGTGTCTTTCACAACTTAACTCTTATCAACATAGGTTTCCCCATTGTGTTGACAGTGGAGTTATTATTCCCAAAATCTCACTTTAACTTTCTTTTTTTTTTAATGATCGCAATGTAATGAATGCAATTCTCCGAGACCACTGCCACCCCAAAACTTAGAGGTTGGCATCGTTCTCACCGCAAAGCTAAAGACAAAATTACAAGAATGCGTTAATAAATGTTTTGAACAAAGGTTTGCACAAGATAAAACTTAAGACTTCCAAAATTTGAAGAAGCTAATAAAAGTGAAAAAATGCCTTGCATTGATTAGTTAAAAAAAATGCGGTGAACTATACGTACCATCATAGAAACATCGCAAAACAACACAATTGAGAAAAGGAGAATTTCAAAAGGATAAGGCATATAAGATAACAAGAAAAAACCTTAGGCGGAACAATGCATGCGCTCATGCATTGGAATCCACACGATTGAAGCCATGCGTTGAAGGGTGAAAGGAATTCTTCTATTGAACTACAAACCGGGGAGACTTATTATTGCACCTACAAGAGCAATCGTACCACAACCAAGGAAGCAGCCATATATCCAAAATAACAATGAAAAAATAAAAATAACCTATACTACGAAAGCAAAGTAAAGATAGAGCAAAAGACGTCCTTGGAAAAATAGGAGTGTTGTCACCGCAAGGAGTCTTCTATGTAGGAGATGGCTCTCAACTGCTTGGGTTAAGTTGCCCTGACCATTGGAACTTCTGGCAATTGTTGGGCGCATGTTGGCCACCATGAGCTTAGAACTGCCTTCAGTTCTTTTGCAACTGATTGCCCTTCTACCTTGGGGTCAACATTGGCTTTTAGCACATCGCCTACACTTCAATATTGTTTGCAATACACCCAAGATAAAAAATTTGCTCGCAGAGACACAAAACTTAATAAACATTTAGTTGCCAAGTCCCCGGCAATGATGCCAAAAACTTGATGACGGGAAATTGGAAGTCAATTTTACTCGACAACCAACTTCCTTTGGAGGTGGTGTGCGATGCGTGTTCCTAAGATATGCGTTGATAGTCATGCGTCAATGGTCATGCGTTGGAATGAAAATTGCATTAATGAATGTATGCCATAACCATACGTCCTGCCACAAGTTTTCTTGCGTTCACACCAATTATAACATGAACACAAGTTTCTCGGGTAATCCGAGGTCGAACACAGGGACTTGTAACTATATGTTTGCAATGATGTACATGCGACAGTTTAAATAAAAGAATGGAGGGGATATTGCTACGGTAATCCTACTCCTACTCCTATCTAACAGACACCGCAATGAGAATATGTATGAAAGGTAGAGATGCGACAAACCTTGACATGAAATAAATGAATGGGAAAACGGATAAAATGCGGAGATGTTTTCATTGCAACCCTTAAAAGTGACTGCAAGGGCAACCCTAGTCAACGCAAGCCAATGCGCTCATGCTACACTCATGCATGGCAAGTCATTTTCCAATGGAAATGTGGTGCTTCTAAGTCTAGGACGCATGTGTTGAATACAAAAGTGTCCATAGAGCTTATTCCTAAGTCTCTACTCTTTTTCTATGCGATGAAGCAAAGTACACACAATGCTGCGATGACCGCACTCAATCATATCCTATCTCTAGGATGTAGTGTTGACAAATAGAGCTTATCTCTAAGTCCCTATCTCTTGCTTATACCGATCTAATCTCGCTCTCTCGAGTCTAGATTCTAACCTAGCTCTCTCGAGTCATTAGGTTCTTTATTTAGACTCTCTCTCGAGTAGCTCTAAAGGGGTGTTGGGCACAACATAAGACAAGAAAAATGAATGAACTTGGTTGACGCAAGATTGTTACTATCCCTAGTGAACAACGCATACCTTGCTTAATTCGTCCAACCACTTACCCTCCCGGGCAGTTGATTGTTGCTAACTTCACTCATAGACAAGCAATGTGTTAGTCTATAGATAGGCATTGTAGTAGCTTCACACTAAGCAAGTAAGGTTACTCACACACTCGCGCAATGCACACCTCTCAGTGGGTTGCTACATGCTTCATATCCCTAATCCACATGACTAAGTATTCAATACCCAAGCAATCCCACTAAGTGTTGCAATGAAAGTAAAGATGCTAAGCAAGAAGATGAAGATGGAGTCGAAGGAACAGAGAAATGCATTGAAAACAATTGTATTAATCCCTTAATTCTAAATGTCATACAATACATTATAGCAATCTTTGCGCCCATCACTCGGCTTATGCGCCCATCTGGTAGCACATCAACACATGCCCCATGCGTCCATCCGATTGTGCCCATCGTTCAACGCAACCTTGTGCTTATGGCTTCAATATGTGTTGCATGGTCTGATGCTTCATTCAACCTTCAACGCATGCGTTCATCATCCTTGTCAAGCCCTTAAAGCTGCTCGCTTACTCAACCTAAGCAGCTGCTTCCTTGCTCAAGGTTTCGAATTTAACTTACAATTTTAATAACTAATTTTCCAAGCCTTTTCTCAAGGAATTTCCTTCTGCAAATATTCTCTAAATTGTCTTACAAGCTTAACTTAAAATTTCAGCTCAAAATTCCTTTAGTTGTGCCAGAATTCTTAAATTATCAAGATTGGCCCAACTTACCTGAGAATTAAACCTCCAGCTGGGTTCTTCATACTCTAGCTCGATTCTGCCAGAATCTCCCTTCGGCATATCAACCTCAACAACTAGACATGATTAGGGTTTAAATGGCTCTAAAATTACTTCATTTTCCCGAGTGAATTTTTCTAACCTTCTGCTTGAAGTCGGGCTTCTTCTTTTAAACTAACAGCTGCATGCTTTCCTTTTAACATCAGGCTGCTACCTCATGCTTAGAGGATAATGTCAAACCTAAGTATGATAGCTAGCTTAGCTAACCAATCTTCAAGATAATCTTTCCCTCTTGGATAATAACGCAAGGGTCAGCTCCCAGGCCAACGCTTGCAACCACATGGCCGCATGCCTCCTTCTCAATGCATTACCCAATCTAGCTAACTCATAGCTCATTTAAAGGCTTTTGCGTCCCTCTTTTGGTCGCGTACTTCTAGCCAACGCATGTCCTAGCCCATGCATAGCTCTTATCATATCAACCATACGTTAAGCCTTCCTCACTTCGTAGTATACACCAACGCATAGACCGCATAGCGCCAATGCATAAGCTGCATAGCACCAACACATAGGTTGCATAGCACTAACGCATAGGCTTCGTCCATCATGTCCATCGCGTCCATCACGTCTATCGTCGCATGGCTCCCTTGCCACATGCCATCCATCGATGCATGCCTCGCACCGTGTCATCGCATGCCCTTGCACTGCATGCCTTCGGCTACTTACCAACGCATCATACTTTCACTCATGTGTTCACCCTTGGTACCAACGCATTGCTTATCCTTTCCCTCAACACTTAGCCTCTACAAGCCTTGATTGCTACACACGCAACCTCATCCATTCCCTCTTCTCCCTCAACGTATGTCTACACTATGCTTCCATACTTAACCAAATTTCCATTTGTTATATTATCTAAACTCACACATCTAAGTATTTCTAATACTTATAATTTTCTTCCTCCATCTTCCTACTTTCTTTATCTTCTTTCATAATTTTACTTAACGCACTTGTTGCTTACTTTTGTAGGAAAATAGAGTACGGGGTTAACAATTACCTCCCCCTTAAAGAAATTTCGTCCTCGAAATTTGCTCGGACTTACTTATAAGTAAAGTTTCACAACACCTTTTGGTCGTAAAACTTTACAACCTTCTTCTTATTTTCTTTTACTACGTTTTCACTTTTCTACTCTGATATTAACTTTGTTCATACCAAGTGCTACTAATATGTATGAACAACTTGGTCATAATAATGCATTGTACTTGTTACATCATTTGATGACTCTTCCATTCTTTACTGAGTCATAGCATCTACTTTTTACTAGGGTGGTCTTTCCCTCTCCTAGCAATACCACTGGAACATTCTTTCCAGTTGTCATACCTCTAAATTACTTACTAGTTATGGAATCATTATTCATGCCGGCTAGACTTTCCGCTAACTGCGGGCACTCTTCTTAACATGTCTTGTCTATCCATACTTAGGAGAAGACATTCATTCTACTATAACATTTCCCGTCTATGGTTTACATACCACATACATAAGGTTTTCTTAACTATACCAGTTTTCAGCTTAGTCTCAATTCAAACTTCGAGCTATTACCCGAAAAATCAGCAAGTCAGAACCTTTTCCTTTTTACCTTCTGTTGGCCATATTGTTCCTTATTTTATACTCAACGCGTCCCTGGTACATTTCGAGCTCACTGTTGCTATTCTTTTTTGTAAATTCACTAGAATAGATTTCACGTTTGCCATTAACCTCTGAGCAAATCTTTTAAACATTCTATTTCTAGTGAGAAGTTCATGTTTACTTGTGTGACTCCCGATTTCCCTTTTTGAAGTCTTCCTTCCTGAGTCACTGAAGCTTTATATTTCACTTACTGGAATCTCTGTTCTTTCGAATCTCAGAGCTTCTAAAGGTAGGGTTAGAGTTCCCGTTGTCTGTCTTCCTGCTCTACTTGCCACTCTTACTTGACATCTTCCTTTTACTTAGGTAGTACACATGCTAAGAACTTAGGACTCAAACTTATATGTATAAATTTTCCCTTTTCTTCCCAAAATCTTTTGCTCTGATACCAACTTATCACACCCCGCTCCAGATTATCCTCTTAACCTGGATGGAATGGTGACTACAGCAGTTACCAACCCTTTTGCTAGCACTTACTGCCATCTAACCTGTTAAACATTCTTAAACCCTTAAAATGTACATATGATGAATACATTGAACAATTAATTCAGAACTTAACACATTTTCATTACAGGGTTTTGCAGCATTGTTCATAAATGATTCTTACAATTTAGTGAGCCCCAACAAGAATACTAGTCACTAAATAGAAATATGTGTACTAACTAAATACAGGTCTTCAATTAAGCTTCCTTCAACCTGACTCTTTAAGTGGCAAAGCAGCAGCAGCGAACTCTTTTGGGAACTGACCGCTACCTGAAAGGAAAAACATTTGAAAACATGAGCTAGAAGCCCAGTGAGTGACTAACATTTAAACATAACGTTCATACATAAATTTCATATTTAAATCAAAAGCTTTCACTATACTATAAACTTAACTATTATTCATGTCATCATTAACATCACATAACATTTTCTTACTATGCTAGACTATAACTTAGTCAATTTGCCTAGAGTGGCCCTTTTGCTCACTCCTATCATTCTTTACCGTATTACATTCTTAGTTGAGAGAGAAACTTTACTCGATCCCTCAACATCAATCCATGGCTAAAATGGAGTGTTCTCGACACTACCAATAACAACTTTTCCTTACATTGTACAATTCTAGTTTAAGTACCGTCATACCTTAGGTACTATTGCTCAGATACCTTCTCTATGTCCTTCAGTATCGAGCTGCTCGAATACCTTCTCCATGTCCTTCAGTATCGAGCCATTCAAATTCTAGGACGAAGCTTCAGTACCTTCTCCATGTACTTCAGTACTGAGCTATTCATTTTCTAGTTCAAGCTTCAATACCTTCTTCGTGTACCTCAGTACTGAGCTATTTATACTTACTTGCATATTCTCTTCTCTTAATAACTTAATTGCCCAAACACATTTCTTACTAACGCATCCTCATGGTCATTGTAAAATATAGTATAACATAACATTATGTGAGATGCGTTGTTACATAGCTATTTGAGAATAATTATCATAAATAGCTTTCAATAAACATGCATTGCTAAACATTCATATGCTTAAGCAATTTACTTAAAGCATTTAGAGTCACTCACAGTCTTTGGCGATCTCCTTCATGAATATGCTTACTGTATATTGAACACTTAGCCAAATTCTTAGGCCTTAACTTGACTAGGCAGCAACTTCATTACTATGCATCCATGCCTTGCGTCCATACATTGCGTTAGGCATTCAAGCCTCCTATGCATCCAAGCCTTCAGTTCACGCCTACTGCCCATCGCATGGCCCAACGCATAGCAATCTTTGCGCCCATCTAGTGGCACATCAATGCATGCCTCATGCGTCCATCACGCGGCTTATGCGCCCATCTGGTGGCACATCAATGCATGCCCCATACATCCATCACTCGGCTTATGCGCCCATCTGGTGGCACATCAATGCATGCCCCATGCATCCATCACTCGGTTTATGCGCCCATCTGGTGGCACATCAACACATGCCCCATGCGTCCATCACTCGGCTTATGCGCCCATCTGGTGGCACATCAATGCATGCCCCATGCATCCATCCGATTGCACCCATCATCCAACGCAACCTTGTGCTTATGGCTTCAATATGTGTTGCATGGTCTGATGCTTCTTAGTGCATCCTTGCGCCCATTCAACCTCCAATGCATGCGCTCATCATCCTTGTCAAGCCCTTAAAGCTACTTGCTTGCTCAACCCAAGCAGCTACTTGCTTGCTCAAGGTTCCAGATTTAACTTATAATTTTAATAACTAATTTTCCAGGCCTTTTCTCAAGGAAATTCCTTCTACAAACATTCTCTAAGTTTTCTTAGCAAGCTTAACTTAAAATTTCAGCTTAGAATTTCTCTTGGTTGTGCCAGAATCCTTAAATTATCAAGACTGACCCAACTTACCCTAGAATTCGACCTCTAGTCAAATTCTTCATACTCTAGCTCGATTCTACCAGAATCTCCCTCCGGCATATCAACCTCAACAACTAGACATGCTTAGGGTTTGAATGGCTCTAAAATTATTTCATTTGCCCGAGTGAATTTCTCTAACCTTCTGCTTGAAGTCGGGCTTTTTCTTTTAAACTAACAGTTGCATGCTTTCCTTTTAACATCAGGCTGCCACCTTATGCTTAGAGGATAATGTCAAACCTGAGTATGACAGCTGACTTAGCTAACCAATCTTCAAGATAATCTTTCCCTCTTGGCTAACAACGCAAGGGTCAGCTCCCAGGCCAACGCTTGTAACCACATGGCCGCATGCCTTCTTCTCAACGCATTGCCCAATCTAGGTAACGCATAGCTCACCTAGAGGCTTTTGCGTCCCTCCTTTGGTTGCATACTTCTAGCCAACGCATGTCCTAGTCCACACATAGCTCTTATCATATCAACCAAGCGTTAAGCCTTCCTCACTTCGTAGCATACACCAACGCATAGACCGCATAGTGCCAACGCATAGGCTGCATAACACCAACGCATAGGCTGCATAGCACCAATGCATAGGTTGCATAGCACCAACGCCCTAGGCTACATCCATTGCATCCATTGCATCCAATGTGTCCAATGCGTCCATCATGTCCATCATCGCATGCCTCCCTTGCCACATGCCATCCATCGACGCATGCCTCGCACCGTGTCATTGCATGCCTTCGGCTACTTACCAATGGATCATAGCTTTCACTCATGCGTTCACCCTTGGTACCAACGCATTGCTTATCCTTGCCCTCAACACTTAGCCTCTACAAACCTTGATTGCTACACACGCAACCTCATGCGTTCCCTTTTCTCCCTCAACGCATGTCTACACTATGCTTCCATACTTAACTAAATTTCCATTTGTTATATTATCTAAACTTACACATCTAAGTATTTCTAATACTTGGAATTTTCTTCCTCCATCTTCCCACTTTCTTTATCTTCTTTCATAATTTTACTTAACACACTTGTTGCTTACTTTTGTAGGAAAATAGAGTACGGGGTTGACACGCGATCCTTTAGGGGGACACTTCCCAAGGGTAGATTTCACGGTGTGGACAATAAAAGGAGAAATACAAGAGGTTTAAATGAAGCATCATATGCCCCAAGTACCTCCTACTGAATGTTCTACCTAGGGGTTCATTAACCTAGACAATCCAGCTACTGATTTTAGTCTAAGTCATTTATTAAGTCCGCTCAAAAACAACTTTTGTCTTTGAAATAAAACAAGTTCAAGTAGTCACATTAAACTCTTTAATGGACTATTCTTAACTTGCATCATGCATCAAATCTATCTAATTCACCTTTCTAGATAGGTTCCTAGGTAGGTGTGTTAAATTTCCGTCACCTTAAATACCCAAGCCTATACAGAACTCACCTTAGACAAAAGGTCCCTTATAGTCAATTTAATCCTATTAAACTGATTAAAAAGATTAAAGCCTAAGGTTGCTAATCATATTAGAACCGTGATCTTAAGTCTATCTCATCAAAGTTTTAAACATTTTAAAACCATGAATTAAACCTAAATTGACATGCATATCTTTCTTATTGATTTTAGTTCTAATTTCTTTTTATAACCATTATAAAATAAACAACTAAAACATACATTGCCACACAACAAGGTATTTATAACGTTTATAAATGTAACCTGTGTGTCATGTTTCATGCAATGTCCGATCATTACTATACATAACTTTTATATACAAGTAACAACCAAGTATACATGTTTTCCATTCACCTTTACACTATAACATTTATAATATAAAGATGATGCATGTCAATGCTTTATGCATGCATAAATAAAACTCTTATATTATATGATGCATGAGCATGCTCTTACGTAATTTAAATCATGCTTCTCTAAATCGTAACACTTATAATAAAGAGATGATGCATGACCAATGCATAACCTAAGGTGGGATTTTTCTACATGGCATACCACATGACATATATATATAACATACATCTCAATATAATATCACAGATTAATGAACCGGGATGAACCACGTCTAAAACTGGAATGAAAAATTCTATCTATTACATTTTTCCACCGAGCAAACCGGTTCACAGGTGAACCGGGTCTTGAATCGCTGGGCGAAGCTCCCATCATTTAGTAAACGCCTCCAAGTAAACGATCGTGTAGCGCACAAGACGATAATGCCCAAATGTTAAACGATCGCTTTGACGACAATGAAGCTGCAAAGCCAGATCTTCTAGACAATCGCTTAACACGTAAAAGGTAAACGATTTACTCTATGATTTACTCTGCGATCGTATAGTCAGTAACTAAGCGATGAAGTTTGTTGAGCTATACGATCGTCTAGTGTGCGCGTGATAAACAGCCCCCGAGTATTCGATACTCAACGATTGTCTACCCCATCGTCTACACGACCCGACCAATGCTTGGTCGTCTTCATCCTCGAAGAACAGCAATCGTTGCTACGAAGCTTCTTCATGAACGACTCAAAACTCAAACTACTTTGAAATTATAGATCGATAGCAGTTAATAATGCCCAAAAATTCAGGGGCCTTTACAATTACCTTGAAATGTAATATAATTTAAGAAACCAGAGGTTTCATCCCAAAAACTCCATTAATCCACACATCCACAAACGAATTAACATTTAAAACAAAGAGTAGACATGCTTTTACCCATCGAGAATGTAAATGCAATTCTTTGCATCAATGAATTTGAAATGTTAGAAACCTGGCTCTGATACCAATTGAAGGAACTCTTATATAAGAGTACCTATGAGCGGAAGTGGATCTTTCCAAAAGCATTGTGACAGAATTACCACATTTACATTCAAACAAACAGATATGCATCAAACTACTAAATTACCGGCATGCTTATAAATAAATAAACAAGAGAATGAGTAAACTTACCAATTGAAGACTCTCTTTAGTAGAAATCTCGCTCTCTCCACAAACGGAAGCTCTCGCTCTCGCTGGTACGTCAGGCTATCATTCAGCCAAACTCCGGTCGTCTACCATGAATGGCCTTCACATGAACAGATGAAAAATGGGAACTACACCACCACTTGGAACCCTTAGTTTTCTTGGAGTGAAAATCCAAAGAGTGAGCTCTGTTCGGATTTGCTAGAGACAAGGAGGATAAGAGATCATATACAACGATCAAGCAAGTGGGAGAAAGGCGAGTCTATCGTATAGACAAAATGCTTGATCATTTAGGTGAGGTACACGATCATGTAGAAAAAGGTAGGCGATTGTCTATACAATTGTTTAGTAAAGCTCGAGCACTAAGCGATCGTTTAGCAAAAGGTAGGCGATCGTTTAATAGAGAGCGCGTAGATGCTGTCTCTTATACACATCTAGATGTGTATAAGAGACAGGTTTAGGTGAGGTACACGATCATGTAGAAAAAGGTAGGCGATTGTCTATACAATTGTTTAGTAAAGCTCGAGCACTAAGCGATCGTTTAGCAAAAGGTAGGCGATCGTTTAATAGATGGTGCTAGCGTGTAAGCGATCGGGTAGTAAAAGTGATCTATCGTATAGTCTCTGATTTTACTAAGCAATGGGCAGCAAACACACCGTGAGCAATTAACCGTGTTACTTGCAAAATGAAAACAATTTTCATTTTATTCTTCAGTTACGAACTTCCCACTAACGTATGGTTATGGAGAAAACGGAAGCCAATTATCCTATAACTGTTTAATTAATAAAATAATAAATATAATCCTATTATACTAATTAACCTATAGTTTAATATCATATATCAACCATAGTGTTTTCTCCTCCACTAGATATAAATCATATTTATATCTAATTTCCTCTAATTAATTTATCTCATACATAAAGTCAATCATATCATATATAATTAATCAGTCAATTATATCATATATAATCGAACTCCTTCTTTTCAATTTGAACATTTCAAACTGACCCAAAAACTGATTCTCAACTTGAATCCAAGCTACTAAAGGGACCTTATGGACCTATGGCTCGAAGCCCCAATGATACGTGAATAGTTGACTAAACTCTTTGGCCACAAGATCTACCATTCGTTAACTGGCAGTCATTCCACTAAAGACCGACAGCTGAACTCTTCTTACCATAGATATATTTTTGTGTCCATTGGATATAACCAGTCATCAGTACGATAACCCTTCACAGATGCTTGTAAGTACAGCTAGGCCAATTTATCGTTTTGCCCCTGTAGTTACATATACTTCTTAAGTACTACTGATCCCTCTAATGAATAATACAACATAGTCCTACTATGTGTGGACACCTCTCAGGCCATAAGAAGGTGTGTGGTGGCACATTGTTCAAGTCCCGGGATCAGCTCTTAAGGGAGCAATCTATCTATTTACCCCTACTTCAAGGAAGAAGTGAATTCCATCTTGTGTAGCTGAGTTCTCAGCTTTTAAATCAGACGAATCCCCAAAGTGGTAGGTTTGAGTCGGATACCTGGCCACTCACACCCATGCAAATCAAAGGACTGCCCTCAAAGGCAAGAGTTCCCAACTCACTCAAGATTGAGGTCATGTTACCTATGGTCATCCTAGTGAAGTGAAGTCTCTGTCATGAACGGCGTTATACAACGAGACGTTAACACTTCGTGGTCAGGTCTTATACAAACTCTTTGTATAGGACACCACCACTTGCATTTCTCCATACGAATGATCAGGATTAGACCATCTATGGCAAGTCACAACACTTGTAACCATTCCACAAAGCGAGCCGCATCCATAGCGTTACCAAGATAAGGTTTCCCTCTTATATCCATATACTACAGACCATTTTGGTTATCACTTAAAACATGATCCACTTGTATGTCACCACATATATGCTTAAGTTACATAATGACAACCAGGGATTTTAGTTTATTGGTTTATGGTAAAGCAAATAAAACATTCAATGTGGAAAGTCAAGTAGTGAAGAAAATATTATATATTATACATCACAAGCGTTCGTACAAAATGTGTCTACAAACTACAGGACATGAGACTTTAGGGCACCATCCCCAATCTAACTTCTTAAGTATCATTAATCCCTCTAATGAACAATAAATTATAGTTTAACTATAACCGAACCCCTTTTATGCCAGGAGAGGGTGTGGCGTACATTGTTCAAGCCCCGAAATCAGCCTTTAAAGGAGCAATTTCTCTACTTATCCTAATAATAGAGAACTAGTGAATTCCTTCTTGTGTAGCTACATTCCCAACTCTCAAATCAGACGAATCCCCAAAATGGTAGGCATATTGAGTCGGTGAATCTGACCATTGATAACTAGTAGAAATACAAGTTACGTATACTGTTTTATTTAGATATTGCAGCAAAAAGAAAGAAAAGTTGCGTCGATAGAATAGAAATTGGCTAAGAAATACGAGAATTATAAATTATCGTCAATACATCCATTAACACCATTGTGATGGTAGAAGAGATGTTTCAATTTCTATTTTGCAGGAAATCAGTCACTGCATGCGTTAATGGCTCAAAGATAAAAGAAACAACGCATCTACGTCGTATTGCACCCATTATTCAGGAATGAAGAGATGATCAACGCAATGACGGCGCATGCAATAATCGATCAAGAACTTAGCAATCAATGCAATTTCAACCGCAAGCGGTAATAAAAAATAACACCGCATGCGGCGATCGATCGAAGATGTAATGAGCAACGCATTTGCAGAGGATTATGGCAAATGTACAGCTTTCAGTTGTGCATTTCTGATGGGCTGATTGCGTAACAGAAGGAATATTCACTTCGCCATTTCAGGAACTACCATAACCATAAAGTGGGGACCACAAAGTCAAAGAGCCAAGCTTCACCTATAAATAGCTTCTGCAAATTCACTAAAAGATATACTTGAATACATAGAGACGTGTATATATTGATCTGAGAGAGACACTGGTCTGAAGCAATTTCCAGAGTAGATTCGGGATAATCAAGAGACAAGACCGAGAGGTGAGTCTACGGGCAAGGAATCCTTCCAATCCCCATCGTTGAAGCTCTGTACGAAGGTCACTTCTACTAGAAGAGCAAGCCTGAGAGGGAAGCTCTCCTCTCCATTTCTACAACACGTCGGCAAGCAAAACCTCTGTCCAGGATCTGTGTCAAGACGTTGACACTTTTCTGTATTTGTTTCTAATCTCTTTTTCATCATCTGTATTCATCTTCTTAATTTTTGATTCACACCATGTATCGAACGCTTAATCTTAGTATTAAATGTTATGATCATTTCCATTGTCATCTCTCTGTCTATTTTCGTTCATCCATAATCCATTTTCTCCATGATGTTTTCCTAATTCCCTGGGTAAATAGCAAGAATTAAGCAAGTAAATTAATTTGTGTTAAGGAAATGATTAAGTTTAGCTAAAGCATGCTCGACAACATCTTCACCTGTGAGAGCAGAAGTGAAGATGTTATTCCGCCTATTGAGAGAGGGTTGGAAAAATGCGTTAACTAAAGCGAGAAGTACTTCTAGAGATGAAAGCAACCTTGCGTTCATCACGTTCATCCCTATTTCAACATAGAGATATGGGAACGTGGCCGATCAACAAGAGATGTATGCCAAAGGAAAGCAGAACCTTAGTTGCATCTTTAACGCAATTAACAAACTTGCGTTGTTTTTATTATTTACTCTTTCTCTCTTTGATTCATCCATAAAGACTTGCCATCGCATACCACGATCCTTTGTATAACTTCACAGTCAGTCTCAAACTCAGTATCATGTATCATGTATTTTGTATCTGGTATCATATTAGTTTAGGATTTTATTTTCATCGCAACTTTATTTTATCAACGCAATTTTATTTTCATCGCACTTTAGATTCCTGTATAAACCCAATTCTTTATTAATTGTAAAAACCGGTCGCACGTATCACAAAAGTAATGCATTAATGAAAAAAAATCCTTGTGTTCGATCTCAGATTATTCTGAGAAACTTGCGTTGGAATTATACTTGGTTTCAGCGTAAGGAAACTTGTGACACGCATTACTCTATCGCATACTACAAGCCTATCATTAATAACGCATATTTAGAAATAGTATCGCATAAATACTAAAGATATAAAAACATTGTGTCAAGTTTATGGCACAGTGCACACATAATAAGGAAATCATTCTTTAGTGTTATAACCATGCTCACCCAAGAAATCAAAGAATTGCCTTCATAGGCAGGAGTTCTGTCACACCCTGCCCCGAGCCCACCTCTTGAGCCCGATGAGAGGCATGAAGGACTGCAGATACCACTCTTTTGTGATACCTACTACCCATCTGAACCTCTTTACTCTCAGTAAACTTTAAGTCAATGAGATAAACAACTGATTGATTAGGCCCATTTTATTACAACATTGTAACATTTATACAACTCCAAGACTTAACTACAAAGTTTACAACAACTCTTAAAACCCCAAAAGTGTGACCATGGCTGTGGCAGACCTTGACCTTAGCAGCACCCTGGAACTTCTCGCCTTTCGCTACGTGGGAAGAAAAACATAAAAGAAGAGAATGAGATTCACAAAGCTCAGTGAGTGGTAAGCATCTTCTAGAGTTTATTTCAACTCATAATACAAGCATATCACAAATACGAGGTTAACACTCAAGCCTTAGCTTTGAATGAGTTTGATCTCAATCTCTATCTACACGCACGATAGATAGCTAAACCGATAACTATATAGAATGAATCTATTCTCTACCTACACACACGGTAGATAGTTAAACTGATACTAATCATAAACGCTTACTCTCTTGCGTTCCCTTTATTACCTTTGTCTTCTATGTCCTCTATGTGCACATAGATCCCCACTTGTGACCATTCCACAAAGCGGACCGCATCCTAGCATTACCAGGATAAGGTTTCCCTCCTATATCCATATACTACAGACCATTTTGGTTATCACTTAAGACATGATCCACTTGTATGTCACCACATACATGCTTAAGTTACATATAGATAACCATGGATTTCATGTTTATTGGTTTGTGGTAAAGCAAATAAAACAAAAAATTGAGAAAAAAAAAAGTGAAGTAAAATATCATATATTATACATCACAAGCGTCCGTACAAACTGTTTACAAACTACAAGACACGAGACTTTAGGGCATCAACCCTAACATGCCTCTATAAAGGCAGACAACTAGCAATAACCTAGTCAAGAAAGCATCCTAAACATTGATTAAGGCTGGATAGGCCTAACCCCAACCTACATGCTTCTACCTCTATTGGGTTCGATAGTAGCCATATAGAATAGAAAACACGCGCATTAAGTTCTAGAATTCAATTGCACCAATTAATTGTCAATATAGTTTACTCAATTAACCGAACTTTCTTCAAATCTAGTAATTAATGCATCCTAGGAATAGCCATCAAACATACAATCTATTGCCTCTTGTAAATCTTGGCTAGACATTCTACCGAACACATGGAAAGCAACGCATTCAATCATGATTGTGACAAAACCAAACATCTAGGCTATACATGTTCAAGATATAGATCATTCAATATGCTTCGAGAACTATAAAATAGAATCAAGAATGCTCAATTCAAATTGCAAATGATAAAGAAAAAGAGAAAACTCAAAAGAATTACAAGAACCCTTGAAATTAGAAACAGATTTAATAATTACTTCACAAACTCGTAGACAAATTCATGAAAAATTACAAAAATGTTGCTTACAATCCAAAAAGAAAATCAAAATATAATCTAAATGGGAAAAAAATTGCCAAAGAGACAAAATGATACAGAAAGAAATCCCAGCCTCCTAGACATGATCATTGGACTACTGTTAAAAACATTCTCAAGTATCTTCGGAGAACGAGAGATTATATGCTCGTGTATGGTGCTAACGATTTGATCCTTACTGAAAACACTGATTCTAACTTTTAGACCGATATTGATTCGAGAAAATCAACTTCGAGGTGAGTATTCACTCCAAACGAAGGAGCAATTGCATGGAGAAGCATCAAGTAGAGTTGTATTGTTGACTCCACAAAGGAAGTTGAGTATGTAGCTGCAAGTGAAGCAGTAAAAGAAGCTGTATGGCTCAGAAAGTTCCTGACAGATCTAGAAGTAGTTCCAGATATTCACCTGCCTGTCACTCTCTATTGAGATAATAGTGGAGCAGTTGCAAATTCAAAAGAACCACGAAGCCATAAAAGAGGAAAGCATATCGAGCAAAAGTACCATCTCATCAGAGAGATTGTACACAGAGGAGACGTAATCGTCACCCATATTGCTTCCCAAGACAACTTAGCTGATCCATTTACAAAGGCTCTCTCGGCTAAAGTGTTTGAGGGTCACCTAGTAGGACTAGGACTACGAGTTTTGTATCATTAGGGTAAGTGGGAGAATTTATGGGTATTGTAATGCCCTAGTTTATTGTATTTATAGATTTTATTCTCTCCATGTAAACTCAACATTGTATATATTTGTATATATTGATCCACTGAAGTTTTAGTCCAAGTGGGAGTATTTTTGGGTTTTATGTCCTAAAATTCGCAATTTGTAAAATGATAAAAATTTTCTATGATCAATAAACTTATTATTGATTTTATAAATTGTATGAAAGTCTAAATCCAATAAACTAAGACCCATGACTATTGCATGAGTACTTAAACTTTATGTGGAGACATAAGAGTGGATCAGGTTTGAGTAAATAGTCAAAATGATCTATGGTACATGAATAAGGTTGGGTACCTTATTCTGGTAACACCATTGGATGTGGCCTACTCTATAGTTATTACAAAGAGTTGTAAAGTACTACATACGACATGATCCTAATTCGTACATGTTATGTCATGAGGAGTGGGAGCGTCCTATGCAATGAGTTTGTATAAGATCGAACCAAGAAATAAGTCACTCTTACTTTATAACGATGTTTATTGTATAAGACTGACTATTTCACCTAGATGACCTAGGTAACTCGATCTTAATCCTGAGCTAACTATGAACTCCTGTTTATTCAAGATTACCCTTAGATTTGCATAGGTGAGGGTTGGCTCAACAACACCGACTCAATAAGACTCTCATTTCAAGGGTAAGACCTAATAGATAGATGGGGACATAGGGTACAAGACGGAGTTCACGCCTACCCGATTTAGGGATAGAAGAAAGGTCGTTCTCTTAATTACTAAATCCAGGTCTTGAACAAGAGGCCTCACCCTCTCACTGGACTGGAAGAGTTTGGTTTAGTGATTGGATCACAAATCAGTTGTTCATTAGAGAATTAGTAAGAACTTGAGGAATAAGACATAATCTCGAGGGTAAAATAGATATTTGACCCAGTCGTTATTACGAATAATCTGTGAAGGGTCGACCTGCTGATTATGGTTAAATCATGTGGACATAATATATCTATAATGAGGGGAGTGCAACTATGGGCCTTAGTGAAGTGACCCATTAGTTAACGAATGGGGATTAATCTGGTCCAATGAGTTTAGCCAATTAATCTCGAATCGTTGGAGCCCATGATCTGTAGGTCCGCGAGGTCCTCTTACTAGCTTGTAATGGACTAGCTCAAGAATAGCGTGATAAGTTAATTTGAAACGTTCAAATTAGAATTAAGGGAATTAGTAATTATGAGATATAATTACATATTTAATTTGAGAATTAAATGAAATAGGAGAATTTATATTTGAATATGATTTAAATATATAAAGATGGATATGTGTAAAAATTAATTTGATATTTGATATTAAATTATTTAAGTTTTATTTAAAAATTAATTTATGAAATTAATTTTATTTTTCAGTTTTTAAAATCAAAATGGATGGAAAAATCAAGTTTTGATTATGTAATAAAATTGGAAAATTGAAAAACAAAACACAAAATGGAAAAACCATGTTTTCCATTATCCATCTTTTACTTGCTCACACAAAAGCCATCAACATTGCCTTGTGTTACTCCCAGCATGAGCTGCAGCTCATGCAACTCTTTTCCTTTCATGTTGATCTGCAATATATTGAAGAGTTTAGAGTGAATTTCAGGCATGCAATCAAGAGACAATTTTAGAGAAAATTTGTGCTGAAGAAAGTGTTATTCACCAAGATTGTTGTTGTGAGTAATTCTCCTCAATCCCTTGATTCAAGCTTGTTTTAAGTCTCACAACTCAATCTAGAGTATCAAGAAAATAGTGGGGAAGATCTTGAGGTGGTCTGCAACAAGATTTGGAGAAGATTGCAGCTGGAGATCGAGCTTTGAGGAGGTTCTACAAAGATATGTCATGAAACTCACTTGTTTTCTACAAGAGCATACTTCATATTTTTCCAAAACTAATGAATTAAAGTGCTTAAATGATCCTTGTTTTTTTGTTTAAATGATCCTTGTTTCTTCCCCTGTTGTTGATAAATTCTTACACATACTATGTGCTCCATTAGCTATAGCAAACATAACACAAGAAAGAAAACAAAGTAAAAGAAAGCTCTAACTAAAAACTTAACTAAACGAAAAAGAAACTGACTTCCTCGGCAATGGTGCCAATTTGATAGAGATTGGAGAATAGGCATCGTAAACCTCTCTCTCACATCAAAACAATTTATAAACTACCAAATCCTACTCCTATTACTACCATGGCGTAGTAACTGTGGTAAGTCTGGGTCGATCCATAGGGAAGCGCTAGTATGAGTTTTCGTCAAGCCAATTTCCTAATTAGAGCAGAAAAGGGGGGTGGGGTTGGTGTGGATAGTGAATAATGTGCGAGAAAAATAAAGGCAATGGGTAAATGTAATCTAGATTGGATTTATCTAGTTTTGAGAGCAAGATGGATCCTATGCAATTTCAATCCTCGATTTAGTTAATTAAGCATGCATTTGATTTATGCATGCATAACAACTTGCTTGGCACGACCAAACTAGCCTCCACAATGGCAGACAACTAATTTGGAATGAACCAAGCTAGCTATTCATAAAAGCTGGAAAGCCAATCCATAATTAAACTAAATGCCCTTAAATCTATTGGGTTTGATAGCGTTCATATAGAAATAAAAATATGTGCACTAAGATTTAGGATTCCATTGTGTTGATTAACCAATTGAGTAGCCTAATTAATTAACCAAATAATCCTTAAACTTAGATTAAGCATGCATTCTAAGATTCAAGTTCAGCTTATAAATCCTAGCATACATATTTAATCAATTTACTACTTGGTGATTGAGCTAGACATTCGAGTGCGAACGTGACGAAGCTACTAATCAAATAGCAAGGGCAACACATGCTTATGAAGTATAGCCAACACACAAACATGCATTTAAAAATTAAAATAAATTAAAAAAAACATAAAATCATTATACAATCAGATCATCAACAGAAAATCTCAAGAAATATACATAAGTGTTTGACGGTTAGATTTAATAGAAATGTTGTCGCACACATTCACTGACTCAAAAAAAGAAATATTTTTCACCAATCCTATACTTATACCTAAGTACGTAGTAAAACCAATATGAACGAGGTCAAATCCATAGGTTCTTGGGTTAGTTATATGTTTAAATTCCTTGAAGGATTTCTAGTTAATTTTACTGTACTTGTTATAACTCTTTGGGAAAGATTTGATTAAATTTTAAATTAAATTTTTTCTGAATAAGTATGACAAGTCGGTTTATTAAAATTTCTTGTTTGCAAAATAATCATAGCCTGTGCGAAATTGATTATTGTTCGTTGTGCAAATTAGATCGCATGTGTTAAAGTTTAGACTTTTTCTGACCAAACTACATGTATGCCCTAATTTAATCTTTTCTAATTAATCATGCTATAAGATATGAACTTTTTGGCTTGTAGTATGTCTCAACGTTTAACCTTTCGTAATGCAATTTGTTTTAACTTGTATTTCGCTAAGAAAAAAGAGATGTAAATTTGAATTAGAGCTAATTTGGTTTAATATCGAATTTGGCTAATTGGGTTGTTTAGATTCCTAATAGGTTAAGGAGTTCACTAATTTAGTACAATTAATTAGTGTCTGATGATAGAAATAATTAAACATACATACTAATTCCAAGGCTCTTTGAATCGATTTAATCCAACCACATTCACATGCTCATTATTTTTTTTTACGTTGCAATGTTAATTTTTAATTACTGTTACACAAATCAATCCAAAACCCCCCGTCACATGGGATTAATTTGGCTAGACATAGTTTC